>NC_140175.1:88684416-88820416 GCF_963971535.1 Notolepis coatsorum
ACACTAGGCAGAGAGCAGCTATTTTTAAACCAACATGCATTACGTTCTGTGTTCTGCCAGCACTCTAATCCTACTCCCTCTCCACTCTCCCCCCAGATGATCCCACTGGACTCGTTCGTGGCCCACAGTGCCGACGGAAAGCTGGTGCCCGTGATCCCCGGAGGTCGCAACGTCTCCCTGACCTTCGCCAACCGGACGGAGTACGTGGAGAAAGCTCTGGAGTACCGGCTGCACGAGATGGACTCCCAGGTTCAGTGGATTTTTATTCTTATATTCTTATATATATATATACTGTAATTTTCGGACTATAAGTCGCACCTGAATATAAGCCACAGGTGTTTTAATGTTTAATTACCATATGTAAGGGTTCGTGCACAGAGGGGATTGTCGGGAAAGAGATAGCTGTTTGAGGAAGCTCCCATTTATTAACATTTTTGTTTAAACAGTAACGTTACTAACCAGTGATGCCACAGATTACTTGTAAAAGTAATCCGATTACTGATTACTGATTACTCCTTTAAAAAGTAATCCAAGTTACTTTACTGATTACTTGATTATCAGAGTAACTTAGTTACTTTGAAAGTAACTAGGTTACGAAGTCGTCGTCGTTCCCCCAACAGTTTTTTTAAAACGCTTTATTGAAAGTGCATAAATTGTTTTTAACTTGTTTCTCTGCACATAACGTAAATTGTTAAACTAGTGCTTCAGCTTCTGTACCATCAAGTATGGTAAAGCAACAGTCTATGATGCTCACAGCATTAGAGCAGCCAGCCAGTGGTTTTACAAAACCAGTGTATCCATTCACATCTAACAAATGCAGGCTGAACTATTCAATTATATCAACTGTAACTATTAAATTGTTTTTATAAATGTCTCTCTATAAACATACAATCAGTCTCTCTTTAACATGTAAATTAACTGTAAATCTGGCAAATAAGAGCTTTTGCTCTGCCACCATCAAATATACATTAATCAATAGGGAAAGAAACAATCTCTCTCTTTTGCTGTTTGGCTGGCCTCCGAGTCCTCCTGTACCTAGTCGAAGCGTCGTAGTGTTGTGATTCCAGATGCTTTCAATGCGATTGGATGTGCTGTTTTTAGCGGTAGACAGTATTTACGTTTAGGTCGCTTTCACATATAGTTTTGGAGGACTCGGTGCGGTTCTGGGGGTGAAGTTGCAACATTGTTGCATTCTTCATTTGGTTCGCCTGCTTTCACACAGAGGCGGACCGAGACCTTCTGAACAATGTCACGCGGTCGAAAAGGGCGCTTGTCTATTGGACAGTGGAAATGTGTGTGTGGCTGCTGCGATCCCGTGTGTGCGCGCGCGCGTGTGTGTGTGTCTGTGTGTGTACTGCGGAGATCAGCTGTCTGTGTCAGATCAGCGGAGCCGAGTTTTGACATGGCATTGATCCATTGTTCTATTGAAGCACATTACCACCATCCTCTCGCTAAACAACTTGTAGACCACAGTGTTTTTATGAGTGCCCACAAGTAGCTGTTTTAATAATATAATAAGCCGCGCGCCTCGGTAATAATAATAAGCGTTTTTTCTTCCTGTAAGCGTTTTGGGGTGGAATTCTCAGACGAATGCAACGGAGCCCTGCTGTCACACGATTGGCGCATATGTCACATGACGTGCTGTGAAGACCCGCCCTACTCTGCCTCTGATTCGCAGACTGTGGATGGGGAATGTGATTGGGCCAAAGCAGAGTCACTCACAGACAGAGAGTCCAGTCACGCCGCGGGCCACATTCTTGTGTAACCCTTTCACTGCCACACCACGTCACTCCCAAATAAGAAAAACAGCTCAAAAATGTATTTTTGACTGTCGAAAACGAAATAAAATACTGCATTCCGCCTGCATTATGAATTTATGATGAGATAGTAACGAAATAGTAATGCACAGCCACTTGGACAAGTAACTGCAATCAGATTACTGGCTTTTAAAGATTAACGTGTTAGATTACTATTTTCGGGGAAAAGTAATCAGATTACAATAACGCGTTACTTAGTAACGCGTTACCGGCATCACTGTTACTAACGTTAGCTCACGGAACGATAGCTAGTTAGCCAACGCTAGCCAGCACCTGCGAAAACGAATGCCAAACTGATGATATCAGACGTTGATATCAGGAGCTATCAGTAGCTAGCCAGCTAGATACAACGTTAGACAATGCCTCATGTATTAAACTAAAGTGAATAGTTGACTGGGTCATTTTGTTTAATGCTTCAGTTATGTTGAAAGAGGAGCTCTGAGCTGCTCATGCACTCGACTCTTGCCGTAAGGGTTTGTTGACATGGGTCTGTGAGGGGGAGGAGGAGGGGCAAGGCGTGCACTGCTGCAGCAGCTGTGTGCCTGTGAGAGAAGAGCGAGTCAGAGTTAAAGGTGGTGGACTGTAACCTGTAAAATCCATAGATTTAGGAGGTCCCCTAGTGGCTGTTAGCTGTAAAAATCCATAGATTAGCCGCACCATAAGCCGCAGGGTCGAAAAACGTGGAAAAAGGTGCGGCTTATAGTCCGAAAATTACGGTATATATATTAGGCCTGTCCCGGACTAAGGATTTGTATAGACGACTTTGATTGGCCAAAAGTTGCCGATAGTCGACTGGTAGTGGACTACCCCCCACCCGAATGCTAATTATTTTTTTTAATAAATATTATTATTATTATTTTTTTTTTCTATCACTCCATTTGGGCTGTGGGGGCTGCTTAACACTATGGCGACCGGAGCCCCGCGGCGATTTAGGCCTCAGAGGACAGAGGATTGTAAACAAACCGATGTAAGAGATATATATATAATTTATAGTATTGCTATCTGTCCATTCTCATTGTCACTTGAGTGCATAAACCATGCCTTCATAATGGCTTAAAGAAAATAAAAATCCATCGGTTGGTTGTCATTTTATAGCGTCGTGAATATAAGGTATATCGCGCTTTTCGCCTAGGCTTTTCTGCAGGAGGCTGCAAAAAAGGCTAAACGTTGGCGCCGTTATATCAAACGCCATTTCTGCTGTATATATACGAATGAAATAAAACAAACTGCGTAGCATCCGGACTATTACAGAGCATCTATGGATGAAATGGGGGCGGCGGGGAACGCCGATCAGTATTATTGATTAGCAATAGAGTGTGCGTTCAGATAGCCAATGTCAGTAGTCTATCACGTTAGGTTATAAAACAATGTCCAATCCAGCTGTAATTTGGGGTAATATTATCCTACCGTCAGGCCATGTGATCGCCGGCAGCATTTCCTCACCAGTCATCGGATTCTGGTAGATCGATATGAACATTGGCTAATCATAAATCCCATTATTCCACGCTGAAGAATACGTTCGGCAAGCTGATCAAAGATGGAGGGTCTTCGTTTGGAATCAAGGCTCTATGATCCGCCCACAGGACTGTAAAAGCAATTTTTTTTTAAATCCCCATAATGATACTGCAGTGGAGCGATGGCGCCCCTAAGCGGATCTGGCCGGTACTGCATGTTTCGAAAATCAAATATGTGGAAAGATCCTGCAAGTGAATCGGGGACCTAATAAGTGTTATAAATATGGAATAAAACAATAACAACTTGCCACAAGTATATAAGTGGCTCTGGTCCACAACGCATGGAATCGAAACACGTATATACTCGTGAACGGACGCCATAGTGTTAGGTCGCTTTCACATAGAGTTTTGGAGGACTCGGTGCGGTTCTGGGGGTGAAGTTGCAACATTGTTGCATTCTTCATTTGGTTCGCCTGCTTTCACACAGGTTTCTGTCAGGCGGACCGAGACCTTCTGAACAATGTCACGCGGTCGAAAAGGGTGCTTGTCTATTGGACAGTGGAAATGTGTGTGTGGCTGCGATCCTGTGTGTGTGCGCGCGCGCGTGTGTGTCTGTGTGTACTGCGGAGCCCAGATCAGCGGAGCCGAGTTTTGACATGGCATTGATCCATTGTTCTATTGAAGCACATTACCACCATCCTCTCGCTAAACAACTTGTAGACCACGGTGTTTTTATGAGTGCCCACAAGTAGCTGTTTTAATAATATAATAAGCCGCGCGCCTCGGTAATAATAATAAGCCGCGTTTTTTCTTCCTTCTTCCCAAGATGCACAGACATATAGATAGATAGATAGATAGATAGATAGATAGATAGATAGATAGAGAGATAGAGAGATTAGATGCAGTGTGCTTGTTTTGCAGTGAGTGCTGCGAGCAGTGGTAATAATAATCACTTCCTATATTTGGTTCGCGTTTGGTCCGCTGAAGCCGAACCGAGACCTACGTTTTCAGGCGGACCAGAGTTCGCCTGCTTGGTCCGCGGACCGAGTTCGACGCGCATTCACACAGACCCGAAAAACCGGACTATCGAATTCTGGTCCGAAAGTCCGGACCAAACAGCCCCTGTGTGAAAGCGACCTTAATGTCTGAAGGAGTCGACTGAAGGCTTCTTGTCCTCTGCGAAACCAAGCAATTGGTCCACTGATGGATGGATACCTCTTGATATTTGTCTAGTGTGTTCATTAGATGGGTGAAATCTTCTCTTTCAGTGCCTCTGTGCCCATTTTCTTAGGCAGTTAGCCTCGCTGGTATGAGCACCATTAGCCTTAGCAACGCTTCTAGGCCTCTTTGCTTTTGGAAAGAATGATAAATTTTTTTAAAAATATATTATCCTTTTTTTTTTACTAAGATCATGATGTTGGCAGTCGACTACGGCTCCTTTCGATCGATTAGTCGACTATTCGACTAGTCGAGGTCAGCCCTAATATATATAAAGGCAATATGACGGCACTGAGTGGACCTGCTGGTCATTTGCGTCTGTGAACGGTTGACTGCGTGCGGTAGGTACAGTGTCTCCGAGCCTGGCCCGCAACGGAAGGGCAAACACCGGCACAGACTGTTCTCAGGGGCAGTCGCATTCACGGTCATTCAATGTGATTGTGAGTCACCTGGGGTCGTTATCCCTGTGACTGATTGTGTCACGCCCAAAAACAGATGGTTTAAAACCGTCTACTGTACCCCTCTCTCTCTCTCTCTCTCTCTCTCTGTCTCTCTGTCTGTCTGTCTGTCTGTCTGTCTGTCTGTCTGTCTGTCTGTCTGTCTGTCTGTCTGTCTGTCTGTCTGTCTGTCTGTCTGTCTGTCTGTCTGTCTGTCTGTCTGTCTGTCTCTCTCGCTCTCTGTCTATCTCTTTCTCTGTATATCTCTTCCTCTGTCTTTCTCTCTGTCTCTCTCTCTGTATGTCTCTTTCTGTCTCTCTCTCTCTCTCTCTCTCTCTCTGTCTTTCTCTATCTCTCTCTCTGTCTCTCTCTCTCTCTCTCTCTCTCTCTCTCTCTCTCTCTCTCTCTCTCTCTCTCTCTCTCTCTCTCTCTCTCTCTCTCTCTCTCTCTCTCTCTCTCTCTCTCTCTCTCTGTCTTTCTCTGTCTGTCTATCTTTCTCTGTCTCTCTCTCTCTCTTTCTCTCTCTCTCTCTCTCTCTCTCTGTCTATCTCTTTCTCTGTATCTCTCTCTCTCTCTCTCTTTCTCTGTATCTCTCTCTCTCTCTCTCTCTCTCTCTCTCTCTCTCTCTCTCTCTCTCTCTCTCTCTCTCTCTCTCTTTCTCTCTCTTGTGATAGCTACACGCCCTCTCCCTCCCCTCTCCGTGGCGGTAAAGCGGTGTTAACACACTGTTTGTCCCCGGGTGTCCAGGTGGCGTCCGTCAGGGAGGGCATGTCCACCATCATCCCTGTGCCCCTCCTCTCCCTGCTGACGGCGCGGCAGCTGGAGCAGCTGGTCTGCGGTCTGCCCGAGGTCTCCGTGGAGATGCTGAAGAAGGTGGTGCGCTACCGCGACATCACCGACAGCCACCAGCTGATTGGCTGGCTGTGGCAGAGCTTGGAGGAGTTCACCAATGAGGAGCGGGTGCTCTTCCTGCGCTTCGTCTCCGGCCGCTCCAGGCTGCCGTCCAACCCGGCGGACATCACGCAGAAGTTCCAGATCATCAAGGTGGACAGGGTGAGGACCTTTTTAATGATGAGCACCTCTTATTTGATTACAAGCGCCTGTCGTTTGCCTCCCAAGATGGCCTCTCTGATTTGTTAATTCTCTGGGAATCATTTCAGTACATCTCAAAACTTCTTGCACCAGGGTTTGGGTTTTTGAGCTATAGGAAGTAGAAATGATTAGTGTGTATTAGCTGATAGTGGAGGTCAATGGAAAAAGAAAACCATTGAAGGGGACATATTATCAATCCTTTCAACAATATTATATCAAATCAAGTCAAATGTATTTGTATAATGGAATCACAACAAATTGCCCCCATGGGCTTCACAGATCAAGAAGACAAGTCACAATAGATCCACAACAAAAACCACCATAAAATCCACAATTCTGCAACACCCCCAGATGTTCCCCAGTGAAGATAAGGAACGACTCCCTAATGTAACACATACATAGTAGCAATAGTATCTAAAGTAAATAAGAACATTTTAAATATTTAATACTTGAATATTTATGAATACAAACAAAATATTCTGCACCTCCATTTTTGGTGGGTATAGCACACATTTAGATTGCCATAATGATTTCCTTCCCAGGCTGGCTGGCTGCCCCACACCCAAGAATAACACATTTTACATACTGGGCAGTACATTACCGTAGTTAAGCAGTGTTCCTGGCTCCAAAAAGCACAGCTAATTGATTAAATCAGTGCTAATGCATCTCTCTTAACTTAAGACATTTCTAAGGGGCAATAATTGTGAACAGCTGGTTTGGACTTCAGACCCTGGTCAAACAGCGAGGGGCATCTCATCCTCCTCCTCCTCCGCTGCCAGGACACATGTCAGACCGAGCCAAGTCGACACAGTGCAGAGACCAGACCAAACCCAACGTCCATAATGTGTTCTCTTTAACCCTTTCACTACCACACTGCAGACGGTTAACCCTTTCCCTACCACACTGCAGACGGTTAACCCTTTCACTACCACACTACAGACGGTTAACCCTTTCACTACCACACTACAGAAGGTTAACCCTTTCACTACCACACTGCAGACGGTTAACCATTTCACTACCACACTGCAGACGGTTAACCCGTTCACTACCACACTGCAGACGGTTAACCTTTCACTACCACACTGCAGACGGTTAACCTTTCACTACCACACTACAGACGGTTAACCCTTTCACTACCACACTACAGACGGTTAACCCTTTCACTACCACACTGCAGACGGTTAACCCTTTCACTACCACACTGCAGACGGTTAACCCTTTCACTACCACACTGCAGACGGTTAACCCTTTCACTACCACACTACAGACGGTTAACCCTTTCACTACCACACTGCAGAAGGTTAACCCTTTCACTGCCACACTACAGACGGTTAACCCTTTCACTACCACACTACAGACGGTTAACCCTTTCACTACCACACTACAGACGGTTGACCCTTTCACTACCACACTACATACGGTTAACACTTTCACTACCACACTACAGACGGTTAACCCTTTCACTACCACACTATAGAAGGTTAACCCTTTCACTACCACACTGCAGACGGTTAACCCTTTCCCTACCACACTGCAGACGGTTAACCCTTTCACTACCACACTACAGACGGTTAACCCTTTCACTACCACACTACAGAAGGTTAACCCTTTCACTACCACACTGCAGACGGTTAACCATTTCACTACCACACTGCAGACGGTTAACCCTTTCACTACCACACTACAGACGGTTAACCATTTCACTACCACACTACAGAATGTTAACCCTTTCACTACCACACTACAGAAGGTTAACCCTTTCACTACCACACTGCAGACGGTTAACCCTTTCACTACCACACTACAGACGGTTAACCATCTGTAGTGTGGTAGTGAAAGGGTATTGTCGCAGTGAAAGGGTTAACCATTTGGTAGTGAAAGGGTTAAAGGGCAGATGAAGTAAAAAAACAACGTGTTAACTCATGGCCCTGGATTCAAACCTATGCCAAATAATGAATTTTTTCACATTTGTATATCAAATTCCATTCTTAACCCTTTCACTGCTGCACTACCAAACGGTTAACCCTTTCACTGTGACAATACACAGAAGGTTAACCCTTTCACTGCCACACTACAGAAGGTTAACCCTTTATTATCACACTACCGACGGTTAACCTAGCCGCATGGGGGAGGGCGGAGGGGAGGTATGGGCAGGGTAATAGTAGAAATACATATATATATATATATATATATATATATATATATATATATATAGGCAATACAATTTGATTTGAATATAAAAATATAGGAAAAGATAAACAGTGTAAACAATATACGTAAAACTTCCAACCAATAAAATACATTCATGGAGCACCTACGGGTGGCTGCAATTAGAAACTGGCCCCTGTAAATGTCCAAATCCCCCCCCCCCCCCCCACCAATGTACAGTTTCTTCCCCTTCGGATGTATATATTTTTATGATCTCTTTTTACTACACAGTTCTGTATATCTGTTTGTCGTGTATGTCATAAATGTCATGATGAATTGAAAATGGGGACCCCGATGTAAAAAAGAAGAAAGTATTTTTAGCAGTTTGTTTTGTATTGACCCGTACTGTATTGTACCCATTCTGCAATCTGTTAATAAAGTTTTCAATCAATCAATCAATCAATCTCCGATCATCATATTAAACTGAATTGACTTATATCAAGCCCCGCCCTCTTTTCCTGATCCTCCAATCACCAACTGCGTTTGTCCGGGGTATTGGTCCTTCTTGGGGTTAACATCACTGTGTTTTGGCAAGTTATTTGATCAATGCTCAAATTAAGTCCCTGACAGCATTGGTCTCGCTCCAAGAGTCTGTTTAGTTTGGAAACACTTAAAATGTTGGTTTTTAATGCCCTTTTATGGGCACTTTAAGTCATTGATAATTAACTACATTGTGAAACAGTTTAGAAGCTATTTGGGACTGAAATGCTTTATACTCCATTGATTTCCACGAACATTGCTAGTAAATGCTGAGAATTTCTACTTATTGAGAGTGCTGTGAATGGACTGGAATAACATCCCATTTTATCACATTGGCTTCTTAAATTAGATTCGATTAGATTCAGCATAATATCAGCTCCGCCTCCCTCTCCACAAATCAACCGTCCTCTCTCCTCCCCCTCTCCCCCCCAGCCCATCAACGGCCTGCCCACCGCCCAGACCTGCTTCTTCCAGCTGCGCCTGCCCCCCTACACCAGCCAGTCTGTCCTGGCCGAGCGCCTGCGCTACTCTATCCACAACTGCCCCTCCATCGACATGGACAACTACATGCTGTCCCGCAACACGGACCCAGCGGACGGCTCCGACACGGAGTACTGAAACGCAGACGACGTCCGACGGCGTCCCCGGATGAGGAGTTGTTTCGCTCCGAGGCGGTGAAGCGCTGACGGACGACACGCGACTCAGAAACGTGGCTCTGGAGACGTGGCTCCCTTTACTTGAAAAGCACAAGCTGTCTGTGGTGTCCTTCCTCCCTGCTCTTTGCCTCATGCGCGCGCACACGCACACACACACACACACGCACACACACACGCACGCACACACACACGCACACACACACCGAACACGCATCTTGTTTTTTGTTTTATTTCATTCTGGGGCAATAGAATAGCTCTCCCGTCTGAGCAGTTTAAGAGGCCAGTGAGGGATTTATATAATAAGGTAACTCCCCCATCAGGGTGCTCTGCAAAAGGGAGATGACCTCCTGCTAAAGTACACTATATACACAGTACTACACGCTCAACATGTCGAGTTTATAGCTTTCTGAGTGTTTTTATTTGTTTTTGTCAACAGGATTCTTCCTTTGGATATACCCCCCCCCCCCCCCCCAGATTCATTCGGGGGAAAGTTGCATGGTACAGAATATTTCTTATTGACTGTTTTTGCTTTTTGCTTTTTTTAAGAAGACAACGAGTGCATACTTTACAGGAGCGTTATTTATGCAGCGTGAATCTGCACTGGACATGTTGCCTTAAAGGGCACGGCTGTCTTAACCTTACCGGGTGGGACGGGGAGGGCTGGGGGGGGGGTCGGGTCGGTAGGGTGCGATTACATCAGTGTTCTTACTATCGTGCATTGAAATGTTGTGAATTGTACTTTAATGGTGATGATAGGTCGTTACGTCGGCATCGTTAGCCCTCCGCCGACACGAGAAGATGCCATCTTATCTCAGACGGTTGTGTGGTACGGTCTCACCGGGCGGGCGAGCGTCGCTTTATCCTGCGTTGCGTGGTTTAATCTCCACCTCGTTTGATGCACCGGGTGAGAGAGAGAGAGAGAGCCTGTTTTTTTCATGGTAATATGACAGCGTGTGCTGTAAATGGCAGCAGATTAGATCTGACCGAGGATCAGTTCCTGTGAGGTTGGGGACGAGAGGGACTCAAAAGCGGTACTCGGTCGAATCTGCATCGCAGTGTTTCTGTCGCCAACTTTGAGTAACGGAACAGTCATTGATTCAGGTGATATTTTTAAACCTTTGCCTATCAGATCTAACGGGAAGTCACTTGAAGACGAAGACACACTGTAACCACATCGCGTTTTGATTGAATACCAAACCCCCCCCCCCAAGCAAGCGTCGAGCGCAAGAGACGCGTACCACCGGAATACCATGTATGCTGTATGATGAATGTATGTATATCCACTGATGCCATGCACATTATGCACTGAACAGATTTTTATTTGCCAAAACCCGGACTGTAGCGTACCGTTTCTACGCTGCTGCGTGATCAACTGAATCGCTACATCTTTCTTTGTTTTTAGTTGTTTTTTTCCAGGTGAAGAGCGAGAACACCATTTTTTGCTCCCTTGACAAAACTACAGGGATGTAGAGGTTTTTTGGGGGGGACTTATAGGTCAAGCTATCAAGTCACAATATAGCGGGCAGCGGACTTCAGTTTTGATTCGTTGTTTTCTTTTCTTTTTTTAAATAGAAATGTGAGAATTCAAAGAGAGACTCTCACTATCCTCTGCATCGAGGCACCGGGTGGCCTCTGTGTGCTGTTGGATAATACGATCTGATTTTTCCCTTTTTTATTATTATTATTATTTTAAAAGAGGAGGCGTCATCAGGTGATTATTTATACATGCGTGGGACATTTTGGAGCGGAGGACGTGGAGCTGCTGAGCGACGGGAAGGAGTGGATCAGTTATCTACCAGTGGAATGAGCTGTTGTGGTTGTCGTGGCGTCTGCACTTTAGACCTGTAATGTTACCTTATCGCTTGAGGAGACGGAGAAGAACAACAATGTAGTTAAAAGAAAATAAACAAAAAATATGAAGAAATACAAAAAAATTTGAAAAAGGAGAATCATGGCATAAACATTTAATTGTTTCTGTACTCCTCCTCGCCGGATTAAAAAACACTATTTAAACCCTATTTTGTCGAACCATAACATGTTTTTGTCCCATTTAGGAGCTAACATACAAAAGAAAAAAAATAATGTATTTATCTGTGATGTAAACAATCAGATTTGATATCTAAATACTGTGTGTGTACACTTGGGGGAGAAAGCGGCTGCATCCCTGTAACTCCATGAAAAACCGATTCTCCGTTGGATGTGTTGAGGTGGGCTTTGTGTGCCTGTTTGTTTGGAAACAAGATGTAGTAAATATTTAAGTTGGGAAATGATTTATTGAGCCGTCTTTAGACGGTGTTATTGTAAAATAAACCTTGTTTAAATAAGGACTACTTTGTTGCAGGTGTCATTAATCTGTATGTACGTTTGAAATTATACCCCCCCCCTCTAATAGTAGGGAAGTCACTACTGTACTTACTAGTTACTGTCTACTGTACTGACACCACACACCCACACAGAGCTGTCTCTACGCCTGTATGTCACAGCCTGCTTAAACAGCTCTGCCTGAGGGCCTAAATCTGTACCACTAATAACCCCAAATTAAGCTTGTCTGAACATTTATGAATTATGTAGTAATGAATTATGATGTAGAAAAATAAACACTATTTTCGGCGCAAGGAAACCTTACCTTTATGGCTGCGTTCGTTTACATGGACACAGTGAATAAACAAGGCTGCACAGACGCTTTGAAATAAAATTATTTAACCCTTTTCAACCACATTTTTATTCTGATTAATAAAAGAGACTCCTTTCTATTATCAAAAGGTCTCTGGCAACTGGCACTTTCCCCTCTACTGTAGTTTCACGTGTGCAGTAGTCCAATCCAAAGAAAATGAACCTATCCCTTGAACCAGCTTTTTTTAATCAAAACTCCTGTCTTTGAGCTATTCCTATCTGGCTTCAGAGCAATGCACAGCACCGAGACTGTCCTCATTAGAGTAGCAAATTACCAGAGTTCTGTCTTAACCCTTTTATATCGCAGTGCTGCGTTTGACTTTGTAGACCACACCATAATCGACCACATAAAGTCACATGATAGCATTACAGACATCACCTGTGGTGTTCCTCAAGGCTCAATATTAGGCTCTGTCCTCTTTTCTATTTAAACTCTTCAAAAAAGGTTTGGAAATGTTATTTCGGTCAATTATTCCCCCCCCCCCCCTTTAATGATACCAATTGGTATTGTATTTTATATCGTTTGAAAGCCTCATTAGTCACCTTTACAACGGGGTACAACTTGTAAGGAGCATGCATTTGTGGAATGAGTAACACAGCTAACTGTGGGTAGCGGCCCAAAATAATTTGCCAAAATCTCCTGCAATATTCTTCTGTTGGTATTCACTCTCGTTTTGAGTTGCTTGGTGGATTGGATTATTGCACTCCCACAGTAATAAGGAAAAAACACAGGAGTGTGAGCAGCCACACTTGTACACTGTCAGGGACCTCAGTAGCGTGTGGAAGATCCATACGCAGTCACAACAGCTTGGCACCTCCTCCTCATGCTGGTCACCAGCCTGGTCTCACACTGCTGTGGGATGGCATCCCATTCCTCAACCAGGATTTGCTGCAAGTCAGCCAACATGGTTGCGTTGGTCACTCTGGTACGTACAGCACGCCCAAGCTGATCCAATCCACCAAGCAACTCAAAATGAGAGTGAATACCAACAGAAGAATATTGCACATTTGTTTGGGCTGCTACTCACATTTAGCTGTTCATTCCACAAATGCATGATCCTTACAAGTTGTAAAGGTGACTCATCAGGCTTTCCAACTATCAAAAATACATGAGCAATTAGTATTATTAAAGGGGAGGAATAATCGACCAAAATAATGTTACCGAGGAGTTTGAGGAGTTTACAATGTTACCTCTTGGTCATATCATTTCTAGACAGCATCAATATCCACTGTTACGCTGATGACACAGTAATTCTACCAGCCTCACCACTCCTAAAGAATGCCTTGCATACCTTAACCTGTTAAGCAACCCTGCTGTTTTTATCGTAAATCGATCAATACAGACCGTATTAACCCTTTATCTGCCAGGGATTATTCTGATCATATACCCCTCTCTGCCACTGTTGAAAGTCTATTCCCCTTCTTTGCAGGGCTATAACTTTTTAAATTGTATTGCTAAATTGACATTACTATGGCCCATTCAACGTCAAGTATCTATCGTTTAGGATGTAGCAACGTTCTACTTTTTCATTCACATATTCATACTAAAATATGGTCTAAAGTATAAATATGTTTTTATCGTTTTCTGCAGCATTCTGCAGAACTTGAGTTATAGCCATAAATGCATTATATTGATGATCAAATACAGTTTGATAGCGATCGGCGGCAGATAAAACATTTCAAATGTACGTGCTCATCATCTGATGTTGACCGGATGGGGGGGGGGTCGTTTATAATTCCGTGGCCAACGTTAGATGATTCATGTAGTGTGGGTGATATGATCATCAGAGCAGTTTGTATTGAACACGGTAATAATAAACGCTGAAACTTACCCCAGTCTCCTCGGGCCGTTGGGCGATCAGCTTGGAGTAGAACGTTTTCTATTATGGGATGTTGATCTAGATTAACCATTTCCAGGTTGTATAATACTATATACGTCCAAATAACGTTGTTTATTGAGTTAGGGCGAGCGATTGATTATCCAGTGTGTCGAGATGGAGCCCCGGGAGCTATAGTGAGTGGCCGGACCGAATTTGGATGAGCACCACTTTCAGTTTCCGGTTTGCTGTTTGGGCGATCCGCCGATCGGCCACCAGATGGCGCTCTTGAACCGTTGGAGAGTTGAGAGGAGATCAACAGGAGATCTCACGTCTCCGCGGGTGAAATATGATTGCCATCACAGATTTTTGAAATATTGATCTCAATGACGTGTTACGGCGTCATTGGCAGATTACGCATGGCGGAGAATGACGTGTTAACTCGTCCTTGGCGATTAAAGGGTTAATTAATGTTGTGTTTCTTTTTCAAATGTAGCCAAGAGTAAATACCTTAACCCTGTCAAAACAGCAGTCAAAGTGTATATTTTCAGCACTACGTTTGTTTACTGATGTTTTTAAGATTTACCGAAAATAAGAATGTATCTACTACATCCATATTTAACACTGCCATTGGAAAGATGAGCTTTTTCCCTATCCATAGATGTATGATTTGGCCATAATAAGGTCAAGATAAATGTTTTATGTATAATTCAAATTGATTATAATTTATTACTGTATCTACAAATACTTCTGTTTAATCATCTTCCCTTTATTCATTTGCTTAGATTTTTTGTACACTTGATCTCAAGAAGGTGCTGAATGAGCTCTGAGAACCTCAATTATAACATGGTGTTATTCACTGGCAAAGATGCAAAAGAAATCATAATTTATATTCTCTTTTGTTTCATCACAATTTACTCGAGCCTAGTAACAGACGCAATATTTCTGACACTGGGAATACATTCCCCCAGGCGAAATCTCTGAAAATAGGGCTACAGCTTAACAGGTTGAATGTTGGATGCAACAAAATCTTACACAGCTTAACACTTTCAGTGCCCAGCAGGGGGCGCACATTTAGTGCTTGAATGCCCACCATCCACTTCAATGTTAGCATTAATATCGCCTAATCTATGTTTTAAATTATGGCTATGTGTCTAATCTGCCCGTCGTTTATCAATGACACATTTTCCAGTCAACATTGTCGAAGCGGATTGTTTTTTTTATCGGTTCATTTCCGTTTTATAGCATTTTGAAAAGCCCTCGTTTTCAAGAAAAAAATAAGAATCCGTGATAAACGCCCTGTACTGTAATATTCTAGAACGTTGTAATTTTTCTGCCTATTTATGAATCGGTTTCAAATAAACGCTAGATTATCGATAGTATATGTGTACGTATGCACGCTGGTGCCGCGAGCTGAAAATCGATTCTCTTAGTTCCTGATCGCTCGCACAGCCACACAGCCACACACACACATAGGGGAAAAGCTTATATCTCCGTGAAAACAGGTCTGATTATCCTAAGACTGGTCAAATAGATTCCTTACCTGAGATCAGATGGTATCCAAAAAGATTATTCCAATTCCTGATCGCCATTCCAAAAATCTATAATTTTATTGATCCAACGCCACATACTGTAAAACCCATATTACACGCTGTGCTGAGGCTCCACAATGACTGGGATCATCTCCGGTTACATGCGTGAGAAGTCAAATGTGGATTCCATATTTTTTTTTTCTCATCCATTTTCATTGAGTCTATTCCAAAAGGGTGCATTACCATCTGGGAGACGATAGGGGGCGCTTTTTTCACATCTGAGCTCCTGGTGGAGCTGGTTTCCCAACAGTAGACTCGGTTGATGAAATATGAATTTTTCATGGTAATATGACAGCGTGTGCTGTAAATGGCAGCAGATTAGATCTGACCGAGGATCAGTTCCTGTGAGGTTGGGGACGAGAGGGACTCAAAAGCGGTACTCGGTCGAATCTGCATCGCAGTGTTTCTGTCGCCAACTTTGAGTAACGGAACAGTCATTGATTCAGGTGATATTTTTAAACCTTTGCCTATCAGATCTAACGGGAAGTCACTTGAAGACGAAGACACACTGTAACCACATCGCGTTTTGATTGAATACCAAACCCCCCCCCCCAAGCAAGCGTCGAGCGCAAGAGACGCGTACCACCGGAATACCATGTATGCTGTATGATGAATGTATGTATATCCACTGATGCCATGCACATTATGCACTGAACAGATTTTTATTTGCCAAAACCCGGACTGTAGCGTACCGTTTCTACGCTGCTGCGTGATCAACTGAATCGCTACATCTTTCTTTGTTTTTAGTTGTTTTTTTCCAGGTGAAGAGCGAGAACACCATTTTTTGCTCCCTTGACAAAACTACAGGGATGTAGAGGTTTTTTGGGGGGGACTTATAGGTCAAGCTATCAAGTCACAATATAGCGGGCAGCGGACTTCAGTTTTGATTCGTTGTTTTCTTTTCTTTTTTTAAATAGAAATGTGAGAATTCAAAGAGAGACTCTCACTATCCTCTGCATCGAGGCACCGGGTGGCCTCTGTGTGCTGTTGGATAATACGATCTGATTTTTCCCTTTTTTATTATTATTATTATTTTAAAAGAGGAGGCGTCATCAGGTGATTATTTATACATGCGTGGGACATTTTGGAGCGGAGGACGTGGAGCTGCTGAGCGACGGGAAGGAGTGGATCAGTTATCTACCAGTGGAATGAGCTGTTGTGGTTGTCGTGGCGTCTGCACTTTAGACCTGTAATGTTACCTTATCGCTTGAGGAGACGGAGAAGAACAACAATGTAGTTAAAAGAAAATAAACAAAAAATATGAAGAAATACAAAAAAATTTGAAAAAGGAGAATCATGGCATAAACATTTAATTGTTTCTGTACTCCTCCTCGCCGGATTAAAAAACACTATTTAAACCCTATTTTGTCGAACCATAACATGTTTTTGTCCCATTTAGGAGCTAACATACAAAAGAAAAAAAATAATGTATTTATCTGTGATGTAAACAATCAGATTTGATATCTAAATACTGTGTGTGTACACTTGGGGGAGAAAGCGGCTGCATCCCTGTAACTCCATGAAAAACCGATTCTCCGTTGGATGTGTTGAGGTGGGCTTTGTGTGCCTGTTTGTTTGGAAACAAGATGTAGTAAATATTTAAGTTGGGAAATGATTTATTGAGCCGTCTTTAGACGGTGTTATTGTAAAATAAACCTTGTTTAAATAAGGACTACTTTGTTGCAGGTGTCATTAATCTGTATGTACGTTTGAAATTATACCCCCCCCCTCTAATAGTAGGGAAGTCACTACTGTACTTACTAGTTACTGTCTACTGTACTGACACCACACACCCACACAGAGCTGTCTCTACGCCTGTATGTCACAGCCTGCTTAAACAGCTCTGCCTGAGGGCCTAAATCTGTACCACTAATAACCCCAAATTAAGCTTGTCTGAACATTTATGAATTATGTAGTAATGAATTATGATGTAGAAAAATAAACACTATTTTCGGCGCAAGGAAACCTTACCTTTATGGCTGCGTTCGTTTACATGGACACAGTGAATAAACAAGGCTGCACAGACGCTTTGAAATAAAATTATTTAACCCTTTTCAACCACATTTTTATTCTGATTAATAAAAGAGACTCCTTTCTATTATCAAAAGGTCTCTGGCAACTGGCACTTTCCCCTCTACTGTAGTTTCACGTGTGCAGTAGTCCAATCCAAAGAAAATGAACCTATCCCTTGAACCAGCTTTTTTTAATCAAAACTCCTGTCTTTGAGCTATTCCTATCTGGCTTCAGAGCAATGCACAGCACCGAGACTGTCCTCATTAGAGTAGCAAATTACCAGAGTTCTGTCTTAACCCTTTTATATCGCAGTGCTGCGTTTGACTTTGTAGACCACACCATAATCGACCACATAAAGTCACATGATAGCATTACAGACATCACCTGTGGTGTTCCTCAAGGCTCAATATTAGGCTCTGTCCTCTTTTCTATTTAAACTCTTCAAAAAAGGTTTGGAAATGTTATTTCGGTCAATTATTCCCCCCCCCCCCCTTTAATGATACCAATTGGTATTGTATTTTATATCGTTTGAAAGCCTCATTAGTCACCTTTACAACGGGGTACAACTTGTAAGGAGCATGCATTTGTGGAATGAGTAACACAGCTAACTGTGGGTAGCGGCCCAAAATAATTTGCCAAAATCTCCTGCAATATTCTTCTGTTGGTATTCACTCTCGTTTTGAGTTGCTTGGTGGATTGGATTATTGCACTCCCACAGTAATAAGGAAAAAACACAGGAGTGTGAGCAGCCACACTTGTACACTGTCAGGGACCTCAGTAGCGTGTGGAAGATCCATACGCAGTCACAACAGCTTGGCACCTCCTCCTCATGCTGGTCACCAGCCTGGTCTCACACTGCTGTGGGATGGCATCCCATTCCTCAACCAGGATTTGCTGCAAGTCAGCCAACATGGTTGCGTTGGTCACTCTGGTACGTACAGCACGCCCAAGCTGATCCAATCCACCAAGCAACTCAAAATGAGAGTGAATACCAACAGAAGAATATTGCACATTTGTTTGGGCTGCTACTCACATTTAGCTGTTCATTCCACAAATGCATGATCCTTACAAGTTGTAAAGGTGACTCATCAGGCTTTCCAACTATCAAAAATACATGAGCAATTAGTATTATTAAAGGGGAGGAATAATCGACCAAAATAATGTTACCGAGGAGTTTGAGGAGTTTACAATGTTACCTCTTGGTCATATCATTTCTAGACAGCATCAATATCCACTGTTACGCTGATGACACAGTAATTCTACCAGCCTCACCACTCCTAAAGAATGCCTTGCATACCTTAACCTGTTAAGCAACCCTGCTGTTTTTATCGTAAATCGATCAATACAGACCGTATTAACCCTTTATCTGCCAGGGATTATTCTGATCATATACCCCTCTCTGCCACTGTTGAAAGTCTATTCCCCTTCTTTGCAGGGCTATAACTTTTTAAATTGTATTGCTAAATTGACATTACTATGGCCCATTCAACGTCAAGTATCTATCGTTTAGGATGTAGCAACGTTCTACTTTTTCATTCACATATTCATACTAAAATATGGTCTAAAGTATAAATATGTTTTTATCGTTTTCTGCAGCATTCTGCAGAACTTGAGTTATAGCCATAAATGCATTATATTGATGATCAAATACAGTTTGATAGCGATCGGCGGCAGATAAAACATTTCAAATGTACGTGCTCATCATCTGATGTTGACCGGATGGGGGGGGGGTCGTTTATAATTCCGTGGCCAACGTTAGATGATTCATGTAGTGTGGGTGATATGATCATCAGAGCAGTTTGTATTGAACACGGTAATAATAAACGCTGAAACTTACCCCAGTCTCCTCGGGCCGTTGGGCGATCAGCTTGGAGTAGAACGTTTTCTATTATGGGATGTTGATCTAGATTAACCATTTCCAGGTTGTATAATACTATATACGTCCAAATAACGTTGTTTATTGAGTTAGGGCGAGCGATTGATTATCCAGTGTGTCGAGATGGAGCCCCGGGAGCTATAGTGAGTGGCCGGACCGAATTTGGATGAGCACCACTTTCAGTTTCCGGTTTGCTGTTTGGGCGATCCGCCGATCGGCCACCAGATGGCGCTCTTGAACCGTTGGAGAGTTGAGAGGAGATCAACAGGAGATCTCACGTCTCCGCGGGTGAAATATGATTGCCATCACAGATTTTTGAAATATTGATCTCAATGACGTGTTACGGCGTCATTGGCAGATTACGCATGGCGGAGAATGACGTGTTAACTCGTCCTTGGCGATTAAAGGGTTAATTAATGTTGTGTTTCTTTTTCAAATGTAGCCAAGAGTAAATACCTTAACCCTGTCAAAACAGCAGTCAAAGTGTATATTTTCAGCACTACGTTTGTTTACTGATGTTTTTAAGATTTACCGAAAATAAGAATGTATCTACTACATCCATATTTAACACTGCCATTGGAAAGATGAGCTTTTTCCCTATCCATAGATGTATGATTTGGCCATAATAAGGTCAAGATAAATGTTTTATGTATAATTCAAATTGATTATAATTTATTACTGTATCTACAAATACTTCTGTTTAATCATCTTCCCTTTATTCATTTGCTTAGATTTTTTGTACACTTGATCTCAAGAAGGTGCTGAATGAGCTCTGAGAACCTCAATTATAACATGGTGTTATTCACTGGCAAAGATGCAAAAGAAATCATAATTTATATTCTCTTTTGTTTCATCACAATTTACTCGAGCCTAGTAACAGACGCAATATTTCTGACACTGGGAATACATTCCCCCAGGCGAAATCTCTGAAAATAGGGCTACAGCTTAACAGGTTGAATGTTGGATGCAACAAAATCTTACACAGCTTAACACTTTCAGTGCCCAGCAGGGGGCGCACATTTAGTGCTTGAATGCCCACCATCCACTTCAATGTTAGCATTAATATCGCCTAATCTATGTTTTAAATTATGGCTATGTGTCTAATCTGCCCGTCGTTTATCAATGACACATTTTCCAGTCAACATTGTCGAAGCGGATTGTTTTTTTTATCGGTTCATTTCCGTTTTATAGCATTTTGAAAAGCCCTCGTTTTCAAGAAAAAAATAAGAATCCGTGATAAACGCCCTGTACTGTAATATTCTAGAACGTTGTAATTTTTCTGCCTATTTATGAATCGGTTTCAAATAAACGCTAGATTATCGATAGTATATGTGTACGTATGCACGCTGGTGCCGCGAGCTGAAAATCGATTCTCTTAGTTCCTGATCGCTCGCACAGCCACACAGCCACACACACACATAGGGGAAAAGCTTATATCTCCGTGAAAACAGGTCTGATTATCCTAAGACTGGTCAAATAGATTCCTTACCTGAGATCAGATGGTATCCAAAAAGATTATTCCAATTCCTGATCGCCATTCCAAAAATCTATAATTTTATTGATCCAACGCCACATACTGTAAAACCCATATTACACGCTGTGCTGAGGCTCCACAATGACTGGGATCATCTCCGGTTACATGCGTGAGAAGTCAAATGTGGATTCCATATTTTTTTTTTCTCATCCATTTTCATTGAGTCTATTCCAAAAGGGTGCATTACCATCTGGGAGACGATAGGGGGCGCTTTTTTCACATCTGAGCTCCTGGTGGAGCTGGTTTCCCAACAGTAGACTCGGTTGATGAAATATGAATTCAGATCGCCAATAAAAAAAAATTCACGCTAATTGTCGTGATGGGCATTCAGGGGGCAGGCTGCTAACACGTGTTATGTCGTTGTGGGCATTCAAAGTGTTAAAGGTGCTACAAGGAAGATTTTCACATCGATATATCAACGTACATTCAATGTCCATACCATGGCAGGATTACTGCACCAACATGTTGAGACTGATTAGACAGAAAGACTGACAAGTCCATTGATATCCTCTGATTTGTATTGATATTGTGTGCACAGAGTTCTGGTGAAGGCATTACAACGCAAAGGAAGCCTTTCCAAACAAATGTATTAACAAAAAATTACTTTACGTTCAATGTTAGCAAGACTTCTCAGTGGAGGTATTATAGGGCTTCTCAGCTTCTCTTATCTCATTGAAACATAACACTGGGGTGAAAGCTAACGGAAAAACAGGAAGCGATGGGGTTTGTGGGAAATGTGGTCTTATCATGAGAGTTAGGCTACCAATATTGTAACAATGATTGTTTCAGCAATGGTCTCATTTGATATAAGTGAGTGTTGTGTTTCTGTTTTAGGGTCTAAAATATTGAAAGTTTAGCCTACATTTTGTCAGCATTGCTTTACCCTATTATAACAAGATGTCACTGTCAATGTTTATGGATATACTGTACAGTTGTTTTATGTGGATACAATTTACATTTAGCCAACGCTTTTATCCAAAGCCACTTACAAGTTATGTACAACAAGTCAGCAGGAAGGGTACAACTCTGGCAGCTAAGGGTAACTAACATTGTTCATCAAACAGTGTCGAACTTGAGTGCTACACTCTTGAGTGCGTAGTAGTATAGATATTATTAGCATAGCATGTAGTAATATAGGCACAGTAGATTACTTGGTAGCAAAGTGCATAATAGTAAGACCGTACGAAGGTTAGTAGTCTTTTTTTCAGATATTGATTGAAGTGTGTTTTTAGTCGATGGTGGAAAATTGGGCGAGTTTCAGCTGTCCTGACTGGTGAGACGTTTGTTCCACCATTGTGATGATTTTGATGATTCAATATAAAGCTTATTTTTGTGGTGCATGTTATTATTAACATGGTGTGATTATGAATATGAATTTACATATCATATGGCCATTTACTTCCCCCCCCCCCCCCCACACACTTTGAGCACCACGACCTACAGGCCTCCACACAGCCCTGGAGCTCCTCTGTCCGGAGGGTGACGTCATGGACTACAGCTCTACTGCAGAATGCAGCACGCGCTCCCATGCAGTGTGACTTTTCTAAACCCAGAGATGTAATCATGTTGATGAATGGTGCTGGGCAGCGTGCCAGAGGAAGGATGGCAGGGACAGATGGAGATATCCTTGACTTGCACCTGGTGAGTCATGGGATGGAGGAGGAATACCTATAGGGATGGCTAGTGTGACGTCACCAATTACTTCCGTGTCCACTAGCATGTTTAGTCTAATGCGGCCAATGTAAACACAGCAATGGCTACAGCCCAGGAGCCGGTCACCCTTTTTACTGTGACATCCTACTTCGCTGACTTCTCAAAGTCTGTGAAAAAGGGCCTCAACTCGTATAACTCAAACCAAAAACTAAAAAAATCTAAACGGTAGTAAGAAAAACAGCAACGGAGCAAAGCGGTGGTCAGAGACTGTTTTGTTGACATCATTTCTATTGCTGCAACACGGGACACAGCACTGCACCATTTTACTGCCTTTGAATATCCCGTCTAGAAGCAACAGGACACGGAAGTGGCGTTTTGGAATATGATGACGTAGCGCCTAGCCATCCCTATTGAAAGACCTCACAGGAGCGCCATAATGATATGCGGCTTCCCGCTGGTCTGAAACAGTGCCCCGAAAAATAAGGGATTCTCTAGGTATTATGCAATAAGAACATCTGCTACGGTGAAGAGCGCAGCTGTCGACCCCAAGATAATGTTTTTGTTTATTCCATAGAACACCATTTGCCCCTGAGCCTTTCCTATTGTTCCAGTTTAATCCAAATACACCTGAGTCTAATGTTGTCCTGAATCAGCAGAGGTGCCGCGTCTGTGATTCGTCTGCGGAAGTCAGAAGTCGACTATGACCTCGTTACACATCTATGCCCCCCCCCCACCCCCTGTGTGGCTCGGGCTCCAAGGCGTAATTCAGCCTGGAGTCAGCAGCCCTGCAGCTGAGCGGGAGATAGAGATAGAGAGGGAGAGGGAGAAGGAGAGAGAGAGAGGCTTCATCATAAGAGCCCTGGCCCGGATATAAATAGCATCGTCCATATATCAACGTAATTAGTACACACATTTAGAGAAGGCCACAGGGGAGAAGGGTGGCAGGATTCTGTGTCGCAAATATGATTATTGCTGAACTGGAATGCTTGTAGTCTTCCTGCAGGTGCATGGTCAGGTGTAGCTATGCACAGGTCTAAACATGTCCACACTGCTAACTGTCAGGTGTAGCTAGGCACAGGTCTAAACATGTCCACACTGCTAACTGTCAGGTGTAGCTAGGCACAGGTCTAAACATGTCCACACTGCTAACTGTCAGGTGTAGCTAGGCACAGGTCTAAACATGTCCACACTGCTAACTGTCAGGTGTAGCTAGGCACAGGTCTAAACATGTCCACACTGCTAACTGTCAGGTGTAGCTAGGCACAGGTCTAAACACATCCACACTTGATGCCCACACTGCTAACTGTCAGGTGTAGCTATGCACAGGTCTAAACACATCCACACTTGATGCCCACACTGCTAACTGTCAGGTGTAGCTAGGCACAGGTCTAAACACATCCACACTCGATGCCCACACTGCTAACTGTCAGGTGTAGCTATGCACAGGTCTAAACACATCCACACTCGATGCCCACACTGCTAACTGTCAGGTGTAGCTATGCACAGGTCTAAAACACATCCACACTCGATGCCCACACAGTTGGAAGCTGTGGGGCATGGATAGTATACTTTAACGTTACCACGAAAAGTTTGTTAACTTAGCGTTATCTAAAAGATAAAATCAGCGGTTTGTGCATTTCCAAAATTGCCAGACCCCTTTAAATTCTTTCTAAAAAACAAAACATCTTTGCCCCATTAGCCAACTCTCACAGGCTCTGGGGGGGGGGGTCTGCTGATGGAGACTCAGTGTTCAGGGTAACGGAGCATGAGGTGAGACGGATCTTTAAAAAAGTGAATATCAGGAAGGCAGCAGGACCGGACGGCAGGACCGGACGGCATCCCCGGCCGCGTCCTAAAAGTCTGTGCCGACCAACTGGCCCCGGTATTCACTGACATCTTCAACCTGTCCTTGGAACAGGCTGTCATCCCCACCTGTCTGAAGAAGTCCACCATCATCCCTGTACCCAAAAAATCTACGCCCGCTTGCCTCAACGACTACCGCCCTGTAGCCCTCACCTCCATAGCCATGAAGTGCTTTGAGAAGCTAGTGAAGGGCTACATCTGTTCCTCCCTCCCCATCAACCTGGACCCCCTGCAATTTGCATATCGCCCCAACAGGTCCACGGAGGACGCCATAGCCCATGTGCTGCACACAGCAGCATCACACCTGGACAAGAGGCAGGGGAACTATGTGAGAATGCTGTTCATCGACTACAGCTCAGCATTCAATACCATAGTCCCCTCCAAACTCATAGCCAAGCTCAGGGACCTGGGCTTATAATAATAATAATAATTTAGGACCTGCTCCGAGGTCATCAATCGGCACACATGCGATGCATGCATGCAATTCGTATCTGCGATTAACCCATCCGGTCGTCCTTCCCCCCCAAGGGCAGCCGGGAGCAGACAGGCGTCAACGTGAGCCGCGCCAGGGGACCAATCCAAGTGCTCCTGTCCGTCTTCGTCAAGGACGCCACAGCGTTAGCGATCTATTGTTGTGCATGTTTTTCCATTGGGTTTATCTTATCGGGGGGGGAAACCCTTGCGAGCACGGGGAGAACATGCAAACTCCACACAGAAAGGCCTGGGAGATACCCCACCTGGGTAACTGGCATCATGGAAACCTGGTCCCCAAGCGGGAATCAAACCCTGGACCTTCTTGCTGTGAGGCGACAGTGTTAACCACTACACCACCGTGCCGCTTGAACTATGACCTCTGCCAGTGGGTCCTGGACTTCCTGACGGGCAGACCCCAGGTGGTAAGAGCAGGCAACTGCACCTTCTCATCTATCATGCTCAACATAGGGGCCCCCCAGGGCTGTGTTCTGAGCCCCCTCCTCTACTCCCTGTACACACATGACTGCGTGGCACAGCGGAACAACACAATCATCAAATTTGCTGATGACACAGTAGTGGTGGGCCTGATCTCTGCCAACGACGAGAGGGCCTACCTGGAAGAGGTAGAGAATCTGTCACAGTGGTGTCAGGAGAACTGCCTCTCCCTGAACGTCAGCAAAACAAAAGAGATGATTGTGGACTTCAGGAGGTCGGGGGTCAAGGACTACAGCCCCTTCAGCATCGACGGGGCACCGGTTGAGAGAGTGAACAGTTTCAAGTACCTCGGAGCCCACATATCCGAGGACTTGACATGGACCACACACATTGACAGTGTTGTGAAGAAGGCACGACAACGCCTCTACTTCCTCAGGCGCCTAAGGAAGTTCCAAGTCAGTCAGAAGATCCTTAGGAACTTCTACTCATGTACAATAGAGAGCATCCTGACTGGCAACATCACCTCCTGGTTTGGGAATAGCACTGCACAAGACCGTAGCAGACTACAAAGAGTGACACGTTCAGCCGAACGCACAATTGGAGGGGGGCTTCCCACCCTCCAGAACATTTACAACAAGCGGTGCAGGGGGAAGGCTAAGAGAATTATTAAGGACTCGAGCCACCCGAACAACTGCCTCTTTGAACTGCTGCGGTCAGGCAAGCGATACCGGAGTCGGCGAGCACAGAAAGACTCAGAAGAAGCTTCTATCCCCAGGCCATCAGGCTGCTAAACGAACAATAAACACTATGCAACAACCATCAAATGCACACAGCACACACACCCACACGCACACACTCACTTAAACCACACAAACACACTTTATATTTATTGATAAAGGATTTGCACTACAACTCGTACACCCACTGTAAATTGTACCTAAATTGCACCTCATCCCATTTCTGCCTTGCACTATATAGTATTGTATTAGTACACTGCACAGTATTGTATATTATATGGTAACTCAGTTACGTCTATTCTGCATCGAACATTGTACATTATGTCTATACTGAACACTGTGACCTCATTTTTTTTTTTACTTCTAATTTACATGCTATACTATGTTATTTTATTTCATACTTATCTTGTCTTGCACAGTCTCTGGAGCGTAACAGTAAGAAGCATTTTGTATAAAAGTATTCTGTACTTCTGTATGACAACTATTAAAGAAACTTGAACTTGAAACTCTAGTGCACAAATTGTTGGCCTGTTTCAAGGTAGTGGTATCATAGGAAATTAGACAACCTAAGGATTATGTCATGCATGCTTGTTGGGAAGGGGGATAAATAACGCCCCAATGTTGCTCCAACAAGTGGAAAATTGCAGGGCCATTTTCAAAGCGGTCGCTTGACCTCGGACCTCAATATATATGAATGAAAGAGTCTCCGCTGTTGGCGCTGTACAAGACATGCCTAATCCCATCCATGATGTATTTTGCATGTAATACAAATGTATTATTTTCACCTATTATAAAAAAAATATTGTCTATTTGCGTATTTCATATTGGCCCCTAAACAGCCTTGGAATTGCATACATTGGGTATGACCGGAGAGCTGAGACTCTCGTGCATCCAATGAGCCCAACTATTCATCTGTGATTATGTTAGTCCCCATAGTAGCCATTTCAATATTTTCAGTAGTGAGAGCATTTTTTTTACTTGATCTTGCTCTATTCAATGAGGTATTGTGACCTCTAGGATCGTCACAGCCTCATGAAACAACCAGAGACGGGAGTCCTTGGTCCTTGGATGTATGGCATGTCTAAGACTGGAGTCCTTGGATGTATGGCATGTCTAACCTAAGACTGGAGTCCTTGGTCCTTGGATGTATGGCATGTCTACGACTGGAGTCCTTTGTCCTTGGATGTATGGCATGTCTAAGACTGGAGTCCTTGGTCCTTGGATGTATGGCATGTCTACGACTGGAGTCCTTGGTCCTTGGATGTATGGCATGTCTAAGACTGGAGTCCTTGGATGTATGGCATGTCTTGGATGTATAGCATGTCTAAGACTGGAGTCCTTGGATGTATGGCATGTCTTGGATGTATGGCATGTCTAAGACTGGAGTCCTTGGATGTATGGCATGTCTAAGACTGGAGTCCTTGGATGTATGGTATGTCTAAGACTGGAGTCCTTGGATGTATGGCATGTCTAAGACTGGAGTCCTTGGATGTATGGCATGTCTAAGACTGGAGTCCTTGGATGTATGGCATGTCTTGGATGTATGGCATGTCTAAGACTGGAGTCCTTGGATGTATGGCATGTCTAAGACTGGAGTCCTTGGATGTATGGCATGTCTAAGACTGGAGTCCTTGGATGTATGGCATGTCTAAGACTGGAGTCCTTGGATGTATGGCATGTCTAAGACTGGAGTCCTTGGATGTATGGCATGTCTAAGACTGGAGTCCTTGGTCATTCAGAGGGATGTATGGCATGTCTAGGTATATTGAAAATAGGGGCGGATTCTGAGCCGTCTTAAGAACAAGTGCTCACCATCCACTTACTAAAAAAATGCTATTCTTGCAGAAATGTCCAGATGCCAAATGTTTTTGATAGTGACAAATAATTACTAAATTCCACGTAGTGATTCTCCATAAAACTGCAGGAGACACACTGATACATTTCACTACACAGCACAGCCCTCCCCCTACACTCACTCTCACTGTCACACACACACACCTACACACACACACACACACACACACACCCTTGCACTCACCGGCACTAGATAAGCCGGATCACATAAATTAACAAGATGCCACAAGCCGAATAAAATACGACTAGGTCATCCAGTGGTCACATAGTCCAGTCTCCATTAATCACAGATCGTTATCATAGAGACACACATGCACAAACTTACACGTAAATGTGCGTTACATGCACTCATGCACGGCGGACATACTGACTGACCAATACACATAGACACAGCCGGCACGTAGGACGACCACCACAACCACACTGGTCGATTGGGGGACCAATAAAACACCCTGACAGAGAAGAGACTTCACTTCTTTAACTTCTTCTGCTTGGACTGACTGGACTGGACGGACGAGACTGCTGCACAATGACTTAACTTTTATCCTTCCTTTTATATACTCAACCGGCCGGTTGTAACAATCTAGATTTTCAAATTGTACCTTGCTATACATTGCTTGTTAAACTTTTTATAATAAATACCTTCAAAAGTGTTTCATCTCTTATATTTTTAAGTATCGTTTACAACTTTCACGTTTGAGTCTAAAACGTGACAATAGCAAATCACAGCATGAATTTCTATATTTTGGAGGTTTATTGTCGACCATGTTTACATTTTGCACCAAATCTGTGTAACAAAATTGTATCAACCCAAAAATGGCTCCCAACATTTTACGAGGCAGAACGATGGCTATAATTAGCGCATTATACAGTATACGATGTCCCAAGCCTCTATACAAGCCGTGTGTACTGAAATGATCCACAGGCCCGGTGGGCAGACAGAGAGGGAGGGAGGGGGGGTGTGTATTTGGTGAGGGTTGCAGAGGTCGAAGCTTTGCCCTGAGATGAAGTGGGATTTGAGCCCTGATCCGCACGGAAAGAAACCTTGTGCACCAGACTGAGAGAGAACAACGGCCCAAGCAGCTGACAAGACGTCCACAGATTACTGTGCCCTGCAGCCAGAGATGTGTTGTTTATGTGTAGGCAACACACGCCCCCACACACACACACACACACACACACACACACACACACACACACACACACACACACACACACACACACACACACACACACAAATACTCGCAAAACAAATTATCATACAAACCCGCATGACCTCACAGAATATAGAGCGAAAAGCCCTGGCTGGCATTACACAAAATGAGTCATACCATGGAGATAGTTTTCATCTGATTTCATCCTCGGTGCCAGTAAAAGGATGATGTTTTTCGACCTTGTAGGAACTGTGATCCCTGCGGGCGGGGTGGTCCGTGACGTCACTTCGCCCTCCTGCTTCCTGCGTCTACTCTACGGTGGTCAGTGGGCGATGCACGTTATACCGCAGTATGGAAAAGTACAACAACGGGATTTCTGCTACGATGTCTGCCACGTCCCGTTTGTGGGACGACACGGAGGTCACCTGAACCAGCGTCCTGCAGGGGGCGCACTGTCCGGCTCACACTCCAGCACAGAGAGCAGGGAGGACCAGCGTCCTGCAGGGGGCGCACTGTCCGGGTCGCCTATTGCAGGGAGGGTCACCTGAACCAGCGTGTCCTGCAGGGGGCGCACTGTCCGGGTCACACTCCAGCACAGAGAGCAGGGAGGGAGGGTCACCTGAACCAGCGTGTCCTGCAGGGGGCGCACTGTCCGGGTCACACTCCAGCACAGAGAGCAGGGAGGGAGGGTCACCTGAACCAGCATGTCCTGCAGGGGGCGCACTGTCCGGGTCACACTCCAGCACAGAGAGCAGGGAGGGAGGGTCACCTGAACCAGCGTGTCCTGCAGGGGGCGCACTGTCCGGGTCACACTCCAACACAGAGAGCAGGGAGGGAGGGTCACCTGAACCAGCGTCCTGCAGGGGGCGCACTGTCCGGGTCACACTCCAGCACAGAGAGCAGGGAAGACCAGCGTCCTGCAGGGGGCGCACTGTCCGGGTCACACTCCAGCACAGAGAGCAGGGAGGACCAGCGTCCTGCAGGGGGCGCACTGTCCGGCTCACACTCCAGCACAGAGAGCAGGTAGGACCAGCGTCCTGCAGGGGGCGCACTGTCCGGCTCACACTCCAGCACAGAGAGCAGGGAGGACCAGCGTCCTGCAGGGGGCGCACTGTCCGGGTCACACTCCAGCACAGAGAGCAGGGAGGGAGGGTCACCTGAACCAGCGTGTCCTGCAGGGGGCGCACTGTCCGGGTCACACTCCAGCACAGAGAGCAGGGAGGGAGGGTCACCTGAACCAGCGTGTCCTGCAGGGGGCGCACTGTCTGGGTCACACTCCAGCACAGAGAGCAGGGAGGGAGGGTCACCTGAACCAGCGTGTCCTGCAGGGGGCGCACTGTCCGGGTCACACTCCAGCACAGAGAGCAGGGAGGGAGGGTCACCTGAACCAGCGTGTCCTGCAGGGGGCGCACTGTCCGGGTCAGCAGCTCCCCGGAGACACTCCAGTCAGTCGTCTTGACTTTGGACCAGTTCAAACATGAATGGACATGAATCTTCCGGAGTCGCCTGCACCCTCTTCCTGTCTGCTGCCCTCGTTCTCGCCGGCTTGTAGGCTAATGGCGGAAATCACTGACACGATAGAAAATAAATCCTGTTTCACACACAGCCGTCTTACCATCCTTCATAATAAACCGTTCCTCATTCATAATACCAGCCAAGGTCTTGAGATTGATATTTCGTGAAGAGAGCTGGGTAATATTCAGAGTTTGTTTATTGCTTGAAGCTGCGTCATGACCTTCGCCCCACACTAGATTGCTTACAACTTATTAAATGTCACTGATGCAAGATTGAGAGAGGCGACTCTTTTACTGTTGACCGACTGTGACACCCTGGGTTTGATTTGAAAGCCCAGACCATATAAATAATGCAGGTGCAGAGAGACTCGGCCATGTGAGGTGTAATACGTCACCTGGCCACAGGAGGGCAGTGCGGTTGTTGCAGAGGGAAGTGCCACTGCTGTGTGCACAAAGCAAGGTTAGAGCAGAGAGCAGTAGAAGCAGCTCAGATCATGACTGTGTGGTCACGTTGGTCCAATCCCAGGAGGCCATCACTGTCCGTGTGTGTGTGTCTTGACCTCCACCCTCTCTCTATCAATCTCTCCTGTCTTCTCTTCTCTCCCTCACCCTGCCTTCTCTCTCTCTCCCCTCATACACATGGCTGCACAAGCAAGCACACAACACGGACAAATACAAATGTGCACGCACACACACTCCTCTCCCCCCTGCAGTTAGTGATTGACAGCTACAGTGACCTCTGTCACTCATGTCCCCCTCCCCTATCAGATAATCTGATATTGACAGACGAGACGGTTCCACCATGGCTCATGTCGTTGTGTACTAAACATACCAGCCCTACTTACATTGGATCTTCCTGGAAACCGCACAGGCGCTATGGCCGCCAATCGCTTCCCACGTAGGAAACATCTGCCCTTTGCGATTTACCGTAAAGGTGATGCAAACGTCCCTGTTAAAATTCTGCAGGCGAGTCTTTAGAGAACATGTCGGAGACAGGCGGGGAGGAGGAGGGAGGGAGTCATGTTCTCCAGGTACAAGCTGTCGACTGATGTTGACCAAAAACCTAATGATGATCGAACAACTTCAAAACAAAAATCCTCTGCCAACACTTATAGTCATATAAATAATTGTTAACATAACATTTGTTATCACATAATCTTTTTTTTTTAAACTTTGACCAGTCACCTGGTTCTTTTAGCGTTTATCGCTTTTTCTTCGCATTCATACTTGATCAAGTTCGACCGACAGAAGCAGGCTGAAAGGGTTCAGATGGGGGGGAAAGACACTCTGGGAAAGGCACGGCTGCCGTCCGGGATTCGAACGCGCTCAGCCCCAGATCCGCGCGAGTGCGGTTGTCCACGGCGCTGAAATAGCACTCGCGGTACGTGGTGAGCTACTGGAGCTCCCCTATCACATAATCTTAAAGGGGAACTATCTTATAAATGGCCTTTTTGAGTGTTTAGCATTGTTTCCTAGCTATGTGAACTTATATTAATATGATCTATGTCTCAAAATTCTCATATTGGCGCATTCTTCCAATTCTCCTCTCACAATATTCACCCTCACTGAACTGAGTCATTTGAAAATGTGCGCGATATGTGATGTCAGAAAGACACCGCTGCATGTTAATGTTCAGGCGACGACGCCGCTGCGCAGTGGTTTAGGAGCCCAGGCTCAAAACGGCTCGAGATCTTGAGGTAGAAAAATGCTGTTTTTGAGGACTTGATTAGAAATACAAAACAATGAATAAAAAAAATATATATATTACAGAGGTGTTCCATAGACTCACAGGAATTGTGTAAAAGTGCCCAAATAGTGAAAGAAATAGTAAAATAGTTCCCCTTTAACGGGGGTTGGAGGAGAGGAATACGATTTTGTTTACTCACCATAGAAACTGGCTCAATGCTTCAGCGAGTTCAATTGAAAGTCTTTGGGGCGATAGCTCGTCATAGAACAAAAAATGTGATTTGTTGCCGGTAACCTTAACCTTAAAAACAAAACATTGTACCACTGTGGTGACATTGTGCCATCTAAGTGGGTCTGCGCACTCTATTTTATTTCCAACTTTTAGTTACTCATTTAGACTCTTGAAAGAAGGATTATGATTTATATTTTGATTATGAACCTCTAACATAAACCAACCAGTATTAAACCAACATTTAATACTGTTCCTGTTTTCTCCCTATACATATGAATCTAGTAAAAAAAAATATATAGGACTCTCAGTTAATTGTATTAAGATTTATTCTAGAAACGCACCTACAGGACCCGATCACCCACTCCTACAGGACCTGACCACCCACTCCTACAGGACCTGATCACCCACTCTTACAGGACACGATCACCCACTCTTACAGGACCCGACCACCCACTCCTACAGGACCTGATCACCCACTCTTACAGGACCTGATCACCCACTCCTACAGGACCTGATCACCCACTCCTACAGGACCTGATCACCCACTCCTACAGGACCTGATCACCCACTCCTACAGGACCCCGATCACCCACTCCTACAGGACCTGATCACCCACTCCTACAGGACCTGATCACCCACTCCTACAGGACCCGATCACCCACTCCTACAGGACCTGATCACCCACTCCTACAGGACCTGATCACCCACTCCTACAGGACCTGATCACCCACTCCTACAGGACCTGATCACCCACTCCTACAGGACCTGACCACCCACTCCTACAGGACCTGACCACCCACTCCTACAGGACCTGATCACCCACTCCTACAGGACCTGATCACCCACTCCTACAGGACCTGACCACCCACTCTTACAGGACCTGACCACCCACTCCTACAGGACCTGATCACCCACTCCTACAGGACCCCGATCACCCACTCCTACAGGACCTGATCACCCACTCCTACAGGACCTGATCACCCACTCCTACAGGACCTGACCACCCACTCCTACAGGCCCCGATCACCCACTCCTACAGGACCTGACCACCCACTCCTACAGGACCCGATCACCCACTCCTACAGGACCTGATACAGGACCTGACCACCCACTGCTACAGGACCTGACCACCCACTCCTACAGGACCCGATCACCCACTCTTACAGGACCTGATCACCCACTCCTACAGGACCTGATACAGGACCTGACCACCCACTGCTACAGGACCTGACCACCCACTGCTACAGGACCTGACCACCCACTCCTACAGGACCTGACCACCCACTCCTACAGGACCTGATTACCCACTCCTACAGGACCCGATCACCCACTCCTACAGGACCCGATCACCCACTCCTACAGGACCTGATCACCCACTCTTACAGGACCTGATCACCCACTCTTACAGGACCTGATCACCCACTCCTACAGGACCTGATCACCCACTCCTACAGGACCTGATCACCCACTCTTACAGGACCTGATCACCCACTCCTACAGGACCTGATCACCCACTCCTACAGGACCTGATCACCCACTCCTACAGGACCTGATCACCCACTCCTACAGGACCTGACCACCCACTCCTACAGGACCTGATCACCCACTCCTACAGGACCTGATCACCCACTCCTACAGGCCCCGATCACCCACTCCTACAGGACCTGACCACCCACTCCTACAGGACCTGATCACCCACTCTTACAGGACCTGATCACCCACTCCTACAGGACCTGATACAGGACCTGACCACCCACTGCTACAGGACCTGATCACCCACTGCTACAGGACCTGACCACCCACTCCTACAGGACCCAACCACCCACTCCTACAGGACCCGATCACTCACTCCTACAGGACCCGATCACCCACTCCTACAGGACCTGACCACCCACTCCTACAGGACCTGATCACCCACTCCTACAGGACCTGACCACCCACTCCTACAGGACCTGATCACCCACCCACTCCTACAGGACCTGATCACCCACTCCTACAGGACCTGATCACCCACTCCTACAGGACCTGATCACCCACTCCTACAGGACCTGATCACCCACTCCTACAGGACCTGATCACCCACTCCTACAGGACCTGACCACCCACTCCTACAGGACCTGATCACCCACTCCTACAGGACCTGATCACCCACTCCTACAGGACCTGACCACCCACTCCTACAGGACCTGATCACCCACTCCTACAGGACCTGATCACCCACTCCTACAGGACCTGATCACCCACTCCTACAGGACCTGATCACCCACTCCTACAGGACCTGACCATCCACTCCTACAGGACCCGATCACCCACTCCTACAGGACCCGATCACCCACTCCTACAGGACCTGACCACCCACTCCTACAGGACCCTGATCACCCACTCCTACAGGACCTGATCACCCACTCCTACAGGACCTGATCACCCACTCCTACAGGACCTGATCACCCACTCCTACAGGACCTGACCACCCACTCCTACAGGACCTGATCACCCACTCCTACAGGACCTGATCACCCACTCCTACAGGACCTGATCACCCACTCCTACAGGACCTGACCATCCACTCCTACAGGACCTGATCACCCACTCCTACAGGACCTGATCACCCACTCCTACAGGACCTGACCACCCACTCCTACAGGACCTGATCACCCACTCCTACAGGACCTGATCACCCACTCCTACAGGACCTGACCACCCACTCCTACAGGACCCGATCACCCACTCCTACAGGACCTGACCACCCACTCCTACAGGACCTGATCACCCACTCCTACAGGACCTGACCACCCACTCCTACAGGACCTGACCACCCACTCTTACAGGACACGATCACCCACTCCTACAGGACCCGATCACCCACTCCTACAGGACCTGACCACCTATTCACATATTACATTTATAAAAAATAAATATCGTGTTTTACCTGTGTAGTGAAGCTCTTGTGGTTAGGAAAGGTAGTCAACAACACGGGGTGTCTAGTCAGGACACGGGAGGCAGGAACGTTCTTTGATGAGTTTTATTATCAATGGTCAGACAGATGATGCACAGGCGATTTCTACTTCTATTTGTGAGAGTGTGTGTGTGTGTGTGTGGTTCTAAATGGGGAGGAAACAAAGACATCAGCGTTACTAGTACTCATTAATCAGTCTGTTATATACTATACAATATACTGTTGCTGCAAGTAACATAAACCTCACGAGTGGAACTACCAATGGGGATAAGCAGTGCTTTACCTATACTAGTTACAGGGATAAACTGTGCTAAACAGATACTAGATACTATACTCAACAACATAGATTATACCCAATAGGCTAGATTATCACTATAAACATACTGGTAAATTGCTTCCTAAACAGCTGGTAGAATTATAACATTAGTATAGGCCTTAACCATATAAATCACCAACAATAACTAAGCGTCCTCATCATACACATATTTAACACTTACTTGTGATCAGGGACGCACACATGAACTGAAGGAATCTCTAAGCCCACTAGTATATATGGATGCTGGCTATCGACAGACATGTCTAGACATGTCTGGGGCATCCTGCTGCAGAACAGCAGAGCAGCCCCCCACAGCCTTTATGTCTGACTGAGAGGCGTCCCGCTGCAGAACAGCAGAACAGCAGCACAGCACCCCACAGTCCTTATGTCTGCCCAGTCCTTGGGCCTTTTGTACAGCCGCCCCCTAATCCACGGTGTGGATTAGTTCATGGAAAGGCTCAACTGTCTTCCGGAGTCGTTGTCGGGGCGTCCTCTGGGATGGCTGGTAACTCAATAAGCTTGGCCACTGGTCTGGTGTAGGTCCTATCGTCCACCTGCACCTCTGCAGACCGCACCTTCCCATCGGCACTCCTGATGGTCTTCGTGACCCGTCCTACAGGCCACAGTGCTCTAGGTAGCCTCTGGTCAATCACCATCACCACCGTGCCGACAGTGAGGTTCTCTGTGTCCTTCACCCATTTCTGCCTGGACTGCAAGGAGGGTAGGTAGTTATGCAGGAAGTGGGTCCAGAACTGGTCGGCTAACACCTGACTGTGTCGCCATCTTCTCCGGCTGAGGATTTCGGATTCAGGGTACCCCACTGGAGGGAGTGAGGAGTCGGGCCGCCCCATGAGGAGGTAGTTGGGGGTCACCGCGTCCACGTCGGCTACGTCTGTCGACACATATCCCAGCGGCTTGGAGTTGAGGATTCCTTCTACCTCAGTCAGTACTGTCCGCAGGACTTCTTCGGTCACTGTCTGTGCTCCAAGAGAAACGTAGAGTGCAGCCTTGATGGACTTGACTTCCCGCTCCCAGGCCCCGCCAAAGTGGGGTGCATTTGGGGGGTTGAACTGGAAGCGGATCTGGCGCTTTGCCAGTTGGGTCTGCAGCTCTTTACCCATGTTCTGGAAACTTGCTCTGAGCTCCGATTCTCCTCCACGGAAGTTGGTCCCACGGTCGGAGAGGAGTTCGAAGGGGTTTCCTCGTCGTGCCACAAACCTTCTGAGCGACATAAGGAATGAGTCGGTATCCATGTTGTGTAGCACGTCTAGGTGGACACACCTAGTGGTCATACACTTGAAAACTATTCCCCATCTTTTCTCAGTACCCCGACCTCGCTTGACCTGAAACGGGCCGAAGCAATCCACTCCTGTTGAGTAGAATGGAGGCTTCATGAGGCGGAGACGGCATGGGGGCAGATCTGCCATCTTGGGAATAGACGGCTTTGCCCTCCACTTTTGGCACTCCGGGCATAATCGCTGATGGCGGCGCACTGCTTCACGCCCTCTGAGGATCCAGAACTTGCGCCGGAGTTCAGCAAAGACCCTCTCGGCTCCAGGATGGAGTAGCTTGTTGTCGTACTGTCGTATGATGAGCTTAGTGACAGGGTGCTTGGGTTCTAGCAGGATCGGGTGCACAGTGTCTTCCTCCAGGCTGGTGGAACGGCGCAACCTACCGCCTACGCGGATAAGGCCTTTAGGTACATCGTACTCTGGGGCAAGTGCCAGGAGCCTACTGTTTGGTGGAATCACTTTCCCGGTTTGTAGGCACTTGATTTCTTCTGAGAAGCTATCACCTTGTGCTCTCTGAAGGATTCTGAGTTCTGCCTCGGCGTAGTCGTCCGCACTGGGGGCACTTGACGGAGACGCCGCCCCGTGCAGTGATCTACTTGTGGCCTCAAGGAGGTCTTCGAAGGTGGAATGGTCTTCTGTGGTTGGGGTCTTTGGAGCTGAAAGGGTTGAAGTGAGGCCACAGAACACAGGCTTCCTTGTCTCCGTCTCATCCAGAACTTCTGTGACCGAGGGTCTGAGTGGCCAACCGGTGCGTGGTTGTTGGAGGAAGGCGGGACCATGACTAAACTGATTTGGCTTGGCTAGGTCAGACACTGTCATTCCTCTGGTGATAGTGTCTGCTGGGTTATTCTTTGTGTCCACGTACCTCCATGACCGGTGGTCGGTCAGTTCTTGTATCTCAGATACGCGGGTCCCGACGAACACCTTGTATCGGCATGACTCGGACTGTATCCAGGTAAGCACTGTGGTGGAGTCGGACCACAACACCGCCTCTTTCAACTTAAGAGTGAGCTCTCTCTGGATCAGTTGGGCAAGTTGGGCTCCTGTCAGAGCGGCACAAAGCTCGAGGCGGGGTATTGACTGTTGTTTTTTCGGTGCTACTCTAGAGCGAGCTAGCATGAAGGATACGTGGACCTGGCCTTGGAGGTCTTCGCCACGCAGGTAGGCGACTGACCCATAGGCGGACTCGGAAGCATCACAGAAGACGTGGAGCTCGAGGGTGAGCGCACTTACGTCGACGTCTGGTGGGAAGTAGCACCGGGAGAGGCTGACTGTTGGGAGCTGTGGGAGCTCTTCTTCCCATGTGGTCCAGGCTTGCAGGATATCGGCCGGTAAGTGTGGGTCATCCCAGTCGCGGTCTTTGGCCCATAGTTTCTGGACCAAGACTTTGGCCCTTGTGGTGAAGGGCACGATGCGACCTAGGGGGTCATACTGGCTTGCTAGTATCTTGTAGATGTTTCTCATAGTCGTCTGGCTTGGGGAGACCGGGCGATGTTTGTAGTGGAGCGTGTCCTCCATGAAGTGCCAACTGAGTCCTAGTGTCATTTCTTGAGCTTCCCCGTGGGTCTGGGAGACCCATCTCTCACTGCTATCTGCCTTGGCCTCTTTGGGCAGGTTGCCGATCACCTCTGGCTGGTTGCTGGCCCACTGGCGGATCTCGAAGCCGCCTGTGGCTAGGAGGGCTCTCAGCTTGTTCACGAGGCTGCTTGCCTCTTCTTTGGTGGGCAGACTCTGCAGACAGTTATCCACATAGAAACACTGTTCTACACTGTGGCGAACATCCTCTTGGCTAGACTCGATGACGTGTTTCTGGAGGGCAAATGTTGCACAGCAGGGGCTGCATGTTGTCCCGAAGGGCAGGACCTCCCACTGGTACACTGATGGAGGTTCGTCTGTCTTTAGGTTCCTCCAGAGGAACCTCAGTAGGGGCTTGTCTCTGTCCAACAGGCGAACCTGATGGAACATTCCCTTGATGTCCCCACTTATGGCGACTCGATGCTCTCTGAATCGCAGGAGGACTCCAAGGAGTGAGGGTCCCAGTGTTGGGCCTGGAAGGAGGTAGTTGTTCAGGTTCTGCCCGCCGTACTGGAAACTGCAGTTGAAGACAATCCGGTCTTTGCCGTTGTGCCTGACCATGTGATGGGGCAGGAACCATGACTCTTCAGATGCGTCGGCCTGGCTGGGGTTAATCTTGGTGATGTACCCAGCTATCTCTAGCTTATTGATCTCCTCTTGGTAGGTAGATGCACGCTGTGGATCTTGAGTTAGCCTCTTCTCTGTGTTCCGCAGGTTCTTCATTACAACTTCCTTTGAAACTTGCAGCTTGGGCATGGTTTGGACTCGCAGGAGGGGGGTGGCATACCGCTGCACTCCGTTGACCTCTACACGGGTGGTCTCGGCCTCCAACAGCTCCGCTGAGTACTTGTCCTGTTTGGATCTGTTCACTAACCTCTCGCTCTTGAAAGGCAGTGTATCCAGCTGCCACAGCCGTTCGACCTGGCTGAATAGCTCGGCAGCCGGGGAGGAAGCAGCAGTGAAGAAGCACTGTGTGGTCTGAAGCTGTTGCTGCATGTACTTTGCTGGGCCTTGGAGTGTCCAGCCGAGGTTAGTCTTGACTGCCGCAGGGCCACCATGGGGCCCCAGATGCACCGGCTCGATCGGTACGATCAGGTTGGCGTGATCAGATCCAATCAGGAGGGTTGGCTGAGCTCCGTCGATTGGTGGAATCACCAAGCCTCGCAGATGGCGATACTTCTCCTGGAGCTGGGTGACTGGGTAGCTGTACTGAGACAGACCTAGCTGTTCACCGGTGAAGGCACCTTGAATAGGGAACCTTTTCCTTGGTTCGGATACTGGGGCGATGGCGAAGGAGACACGTGAGCCTGACAGGGTCTTGGCGGATAGTGCGAAGTGTCAAGTCTTCCGCTTGGCCCTGTATTCCCAGGTGGCGTGCTGCTGAAGCGAGCAGGATGGTTCTCTCTGAGCCATCATCCAGCACTGCGTAGGTGTTGAAGACTCTGTCCATGTAGTGCAGGTTGACTCTGACGATCTTCAGGAGCACTCGGTTGTATCCGTTTGGCTGATCCAGGTAGTGAGTCTCTGCTGTTGAGGTGATGGTGGGCTCATTCTCACTTCTCTGGTTAACCTCATGCAGGACGGAGAGGTGTTTGGACTTACAGAGTCGACACGGCTTCTTCAGGTCGCAGGCAGAGGCTAGGTGAGGACGACCGCATCTCCAACACCTTCTCTTGGCTTTGATCCAGTCCACTATCTCCCCTCTGGTCAGCTTAGCGAAGCGTTCGCATTGGCTGAGGTAGTGTTCTGACTCGCAGTAGGGGCAGTATATCCTTCCCTTCCCTTGGGTCTGGACAGGTTGATATACCTTGGAGGGCCTTTCGGGTGGAGGATCTTGGGGGTTGTCTGTACCATGCATCACCGTAGTGACCTTTATCTTGGGCTGATACTTGGGGTCTCTCCTGTCATTCTCACTGTGAGCATGAAGGGAGGGCTCAATGTCCAGGCATCTGACTTCTACCCTCAGCCACTCTGCGAAGTCGGTGAGGGACAGCTTCGTCTTGTCTGGGTTCTCCCTGTACTGTTGACGACGGAACCTCTCTTGTTGGTGTTTGGGAAGCCTGTTGAGGAGGCGCTTCACATTTGAGCCACAATGGAGTTCCTCGTGACCTTCGCCTTGAAGGGACCTCAGCATCCCGACCAGCGACTGCACTCTGATGGCAAATTCGTCGAGGGCTCTATCGTCTCGAATGGGTGGTAAGCGTTCCGTGTCCTCTATCTCCTTCAGAGCAAACTGGTATGGGCGTCCGTATCGCTCGTCCAGTGCCCTCAGAGCTTCAGAGTAGGGCATACTTGACTCTGCGTAAGCCAGCACCAGGCGGTGGGCACGCGGCACCTTTATATGCTTCAGCAGAATGGCATACTTGTAGTGCTCGGAATGAGAAGGATTGAGGAGTGTACTGAGGGAAAGGCGTAGTTCCACGTATTGGGCTCTATCCTCCTTGTTAAAGTCCGGGAATGTTGGACCTTCTATATTGGGGGGTGCATGCTGGTATACTGTGGAGGGGTATGGTGTCGCTATGACTGGGTTCCCTTGGTAGGCGAGGTAGGGCACATACGGAGGTTGGTGTGCTGACTGGTGTGCAGACTGAGGCAGGTGCTGATGCATGGGTTGCTGCATGACCTGAGGTGTCGCCCAGGTTGGTGGCGGGTAACTCTGCTGAGGCTCATTCCTTTCCTCATACTTGCGGCTAGGCGGAGCCACATTGGATGTGCTTCGTGGGTTCGGGTAGGAGGTCGGTGGCCAGTATGAGGGTCCGCTTCTTGCCAGGCCCTCTGATTGCGGCAGGTTCTGGGTTGGCCTATTGGGCTGACGAGGGGAGCCTTGGTTATGTTGGTTCTCCTGCTTGCAAGCCTGAAGGCCGTGGGGTACTTCGATTGCACGTTGGAGGGGGTGAGTGGCTCGGCTGAGAGGTGGGGGAAGTGTCCACTCTGGCTCATGGATACTCAAATCTTCTAGCTGGGCGGTTAGTTCTGCAGCCATACTTAGGTGATCCTCGTCTGGGGAATAGTGAGGTGCACGGGCAGGGGAGAACTGCGGTTTGCCTACTCTTTCTGGGTGGAGTTGGCGGACTGGAGTCTGTTGCCGTGATGACCTCCTTGACGACTGAGCTGAGGGTCGGGAGGAATGGTGCTGCAGAACAAGCTCCACTGCAGCTATACTTGGGTGATCCTCGGCTGGGGAGTAGTGAGGTGCATGGGCAGGGGAGACCTGCGTTTCACCTACTCTTTCTGGGTGGAGTTGGCGGACTGGAGTCTGTTGCCGTGATGACCTCCTTGATGACTGAGCTGAGGATCGGGAGGAATGGTGCTGCAGAACAAGCTCCAAAAGCTCGGTTTGCTTCTGAGCCGTCTCACTCTGTTGCCGCGCAGTCTCCAGAACTTGGTGCATTATTGTTTCGTGCACATTCTGCATTGGTGGCATGGGGGATGTGCCTCTAGCGGGACTGGGCTGTGCTTTATCCTCTTCATGCCTGCGCAGCTGCTCTGTGTCACGCTGGCGTGTACTGTCCACTAGGTAATCGTCTAGCCATCTCGGGCGCTGCACGGTGCGTCTGGGGCGCACGGATGGTGAAGCGGGGAGGCTCATCCCTCCTTGACTGGTTGCCATATCGTTGACTCTATCCGGCTCGAAGGACCATTTGTAGTGAAGCTCTTGTGGTTAGGAAAGGTAGTCAACAACACGGGGTGTCTAGTCAGGACACGGGAGGCAGGAACGTTCTTTGATGAGTTTTATTATCAATGGTCAGACAGATGATGCACAGGCGATTTCTACTTCTATTTGTGAGAGTGTGTGTGTGTGTGTGTGGTTCTAAATGGGGAGGAAACAAAGACATCAGCGTTACTAGTACTCATTAATCAGTCTGTTATATACTATACAATATACTGTTGCTGCAAGTAACATAAACCTCACGAGTGGAACTACCAATGGGGATAAGCAGTGCTTTACCTATACTAGTTACAGGGATAAACTGTGCTAAACAGATACTAGATACTATACTCAACAACATAGATTATACCCAATAGGCTAGATTATCACTATAAACATACTGGTAAATTGCTTCCTAAACAGCTGGTAGAATTATAACATTAGTATAGGCCTTAACCATATAAATCACCAACAATAACTAAGCGTCCTCATCATACACATATTTAACACTTACTTGTGATCAGGGACGCACACATGAACTGAAGGAATCTCTAAGCCCACTAGTATATATGGATGCTGGCTATCGACAGACATGTCTAGACATGTCTGAGGCATCCTGCTGCAGAACAGCAGAGCAGCCCCCCACAGCCTTTATGTCTGACTGAGAGGCGTCCCGCTGCAGAACAGCAGAACAGCAGCACAGCACCCCACAGTCCTTATGTCTGCCCAGTCCTTGGGCCTTTTGTACAACCTGAAAGTCTTACTCCAAGCTCAAGCTAACGGGGCTCAGGTGTGTCCTTCTAGAAAGGTTGAAAGTATCCCACTATGACCGATCCTTGTGTTAAATAAAGCAATAGTCCTCCTCAGGTGCAATGCGGCAGAAAGTTCAACCCCTGAAGTACCTTCGGACTAATCATTAACCACGTTTTGTTCAGGTGATCCTAGGGATGTGTGTTCAACCTGAACGCAGCCTGCAGGGTGACTCCCGCCCCTGGTTCATTTCCGCGCTCTGTGCACTCTGGCTACATCACGTCCACTGAGAATAACAGAACAGACATTTTGGATAGCCCGGACCACTAGACTATAGCCCTTGTAAGCCTGGGGCATCAACGGTCATCCTCCATCACGTGTGATAACAAGCAACCGTCCCGGGATCAGGTCCCTCTGTGGCTGCTGAGAGGTTTCTGTCAAGAACATGAAAACGTTGTTCTGTTGAGAGAGAGAGCTGGAGAGATAGAAAGGGGGAGGGGGGGGGGGGGGGAGGGAGCGGCTATGAAGGGAGATCAAGAGAGGTTCTCCTGCAGGGGCGTCCAGGTATCAAAGCAGCCACATCAAAGAGAATGAAGCAGAGGTACAGGTGAGAATAGGAGGATAATGAGAATAACAATAACGAGTGCAAATGTGCTATAGCTGCAACCTTTTTACCATAGGCCACTCCCATTGTAGTAGTAGTAGTTTTATTCAGTCATCACACAATACAATACGCACAATCGTTCAACAATCTTTGATTTGGCAGTGACTGAAAAGGTACAGACTGAAGCATAATGCTTATATATGCCTGTCCTATTATTCTTAACAAAATTAAGACTCAAACAGTATTCTAAAAGAAAATAACAAAAAGAATATTATTCAAAAATAGCTATACAAACCATTTTCTTAAAAACCAAAAGTGAATTACTCATTATATCAGCATTGTTCCACAAGTTAACCCCAACAATAGAAATACATTTCCTTTTAATCCCTTGCTTAGATTTTTGAACAGTACATTTACAAATGTGTCTCAAATCATATTTTCTTTCATGTATTGAAAAAAACCTTTTCACACCATCCGGGAGTAACTTTGCTTTAGCTCTACATTATTTTGCATCATTTTATAATAAACCAAATCATTCAATGTCATAACATTACTTTATAAACAGTGGATTTGTGTGGTCATAGTAACCAGCCTTATAAAGGCTCCGAATGGAATTGTCATGCCCCCATCAACTGTTCAATTCGATTGAAATCTGTATTTATTCTCGAAAAGGACTAATGTTGTGATTGGAGGATCAAGAGAAGAGGGCAGGGTTTGAGATAGGTGAATTCCTCTTAGAGTACAGAAAGCAGGTAAACAGTATAGGCCTTTTTTTTCAAGTAACATTCTGAACTTCTCCTGCATTCCAGCTGACAGTGTATCTGCCACAGTCCTGAACCTGCATAATGCAACAGGCTCTCCAGCATCTGTCCGCAGCACCTCACAGCTCATGAACCTGACCTGTCCGTGAACTCACAACATTTCTACCACGGAACCGCAGCTGTCTCAGTCCACAATTACACCAAGATGATATTTGCTCAGAGCTTTGACCCATTTCCATACAGAACCACCATAATCGAGCCACGAGCATAACGGCGTGTGTGTGCGAGGAGGAACAGTAATCAACACTCCCATGCAAATGCACCCTGTCCCACTTCTGTCTTATTGCGTTAAATCCTTATTACGCCGAGGGAAATTCAAACAGCCATGACGCCTGTGATTCTGATTACAATCTCATCATGGTGTTATTCTCCTCTGTTCTTTCTGAACAGCGTACAATGGGACACTGTTATTACCGAGGAGAAATCGCCGGAAAAAGAGCAAGAAGTCGAGTCGAGTATTTCCTGAAGCAAATCTTGCGGGAATGAAATGAGGTTTTGGTGTACCGCAGCACGGCGTGTTCAGAGAGAAACGGAGAGCAGAGAGACGGAGACCCTGATGTCCTACTGTAGCTTGAGCTTAATATGATGTGATCGATGCAAATTAAATGGTCCTGCTCTCTTTGGCTGTTCTAGGTGTTGTTGATGACCACATACACACACACACACACAAGCGCACACTCACACACACATACACAGGTACACAAGCAACTACACCTTGACAGATAGACAGACGGATGGCCACCCACGCATGCACACATACACAGACAGGTAAACAGGCAACCACCCACACACACACAGGTAAACAGGCAACCACACACAGACAGACGGACACACACACGCATACACACACGCACACACACACACACACACAGGTAAACCGGCACCACACACAGACAGACAGACAGACGGACACACACACACACAGGTAAACAGGCAACCACACACACACAGACAGACGGACACACACACACACACAGGTAAACAGGCAACCACACACACACAGACAGACGGACACACACAGGTAAACAGGCAACCACACACACACAGACAGACGGACACACACATGCACACACAGGTAAACAGGCAACCACACACACACATACGGACACACACACATGCACACACACACAGGTAAACAGGCAACCACACACACACATACGGACACACACACATGCACACACACAGGTAAACAGGCAACCACACACAGACAGACGGACACACAAGTACACAGTCCATATTGCAGGGAGCGTCTCGGGGTTCACTTACACAGGAAGTCAAGCTGCTCCCCGTCGAGGGACTCGGCTGTGACAAGGTTATGTGAGTCCATGAGGCGCGTGAAGCCTTGGCTCCTTTAATTGTCCTGGGACATTGGTGAGCACACATACACGCACACATACACATACACACACACACACACATACACACAATACACGCACACATACACACACACACACACACACACACACACACAATACACACACATACACACACACATACACACACCAGTGGAGGTTTCTCTATGACAACACGTGAAACACAAATGTACTCATAATTCATAATTATTATTAATTTATATATATATATATATATTTTTTTTTTAATTATTTTTTTTTTATTATAAATGTTTTCCTCTGTAAACATAATTCCAGTGAATTTTTGTTCTTCTTAAAAAATTGCCAATTTTTTTTTTGGAGCGCGTCCTCCTCGGCATGGAGCGTGTCCTCAGCATGGAGCGTGTCCTCAGCATGGAGCGTGTCCTCCTCAGCATGGAGCGTGTCCTCAGCATGTAGCGTGTCCTCAGCATGGAGCGTGTCCTCAGCATGTAGCGTGTCCTCAGCATGGAGCGTGTCCTCAGCATGGAGCGTGTCCTCAGCATGGAGCGTGTCCTCAGCATGGAGCGTGTCCTCAGCATGGAGCGTGTCCTCAGCATGGAGCGTGTCCTCACCATGGAGCTTGTCCTCAGCATGGAGCATGTCCTCAGCATGGAGCGTGTCCTCAGCATGGAGCTTGTCCTCAGCTTGGAGCGTGTCCTCAGCATGGAGCGTGTCCTCAGCATGGAGCGTGTCCTCAGCATGGAGCATGTCCTCCTCAGCATGGAGCGTGTCCTCAGCATGGAGCGTGTCCTCAGCATGGAGCGTGTCCTCAGCATGGAGCGTGTCCTCGGCATGGAGCGTGTCCTCAGCTTGGAGCGTGTCCTCCTCAGCATGGAGCGTGTCCTCAGCATGGAGCGCGTCAAGTCAAGAGTTTTATTTGTCGTGGCATACAAGTATACAATGAAATGCGGGGGGTCTTGCCCGCAACGATTGTACATAATACAATAATAATATATAATAATATAATATAATCCAATAGAACGATATTGTGCAATAATACAGTAATCAAAGTAGGGCATATCGGTATATGTACATGAGTTATTTACAGAGCATGGTAGGACATGCTAGGTCCTGTGGTAGTGCAATACACTGTTAGCTACGGATGAGGCACTGGGTCTTTATGTACACTGCTATACAATGCTATATTATACAATCTCAAGTTATACTATACTATTCTTAAAGTGACCTTTCCTTTTGTAAAGTGACCATAAGTGTGAGCGTGTGCAGCATGAGTGTGTCTGTGCTCATGTAAAGTGGCTGCTAGTGTGTGAGCGTGTACAGTGTGTGTGTTGTGTGTGTGCTCATGTGTGCTTGTGTGTGGAGAGTTCAGTGTTCAAGGCTCTGATGGCCTGGGGGAAGAAGCTGAGCCGAAGTCTCTCTGTCCTAGTTGCTGGTGTTCGCAGGCGTTTGCCTGACCGCAGCAGCTTGAACAGGCTGTTGTTGGGGTGGTGAGGGTCTTTCATTATTCTGCAGGCTCTGGATTTGCACCTCTTGTTGTATAGGACCTGCAGGGGTGGTAGTGCAATACCCATGGTACGCTCGGCTGAGCGTACCACTCTCTGTAGGGCCTTCTTGTCCTGTGTCGTGCTGTTTCCATACCAGGCAGTGATGTTTCCAGTCAAGATGCTCTCTACAGCTCCGGAGTAGAAGGACTGGAGTATCTTCCCAGATACTCTGAACTTCCTTAACTGTCTCAGGTGGTAGAGGCGCTGCTTCGCCTTTTTTACGACTGAGTCTATGTGTGTTGTCAATGTCCATGTCAGATCCTCTGAGATGTGGACCCCCAGGTACTTGAAGCTGCTCACCCTGTCCACGGTAGCCCCGTTTATCCTCAGTGGTGTGTGTGTCCCCTGCTGTCTCCTCCTAAAATCCACGATCAGCTCCTTGGTTTTACCAATGTTCAGGAGCAGGCTGTTGTCCTGGCACCAGCGTTCCAGTACCTCAACCTCCTCCCGGTAGGCCTTCTCGTCGTTGTCCGAGATCAGCCCCACCACCACTGTGTCGTCCGCAAACTTCACTATGGAGTTGGAGCTGAACTTGGCCACACAGTCATGTGTGTATAGTGAGTACAGCAGGGGGCTCAGAACACAGCCCTGGGGGGACCCGATGCTCAGGGTGATGGTGTTGGAGGTCTGACCCCCCACCCTGACCGCCTGGGGCCTTTCACTCAGAAAGTCCAGTATCCAGGCGCTCAGAGCGGAGCTCAGACCCAGCTCGATCAGCTTGTCCACCAGTCTGGTGGGGACTATGGTGTTGAACGCTGAGCTGTAGTCAATGAACAACAGTCTCACATAGCCCCCCTTCTGGCGGTCTAGGTGAGAGAGGGTGCTGTGCAGTACTTGGGAGACCGCATCATCAGTGGACCTGTTTGGCCTGTATGCAAATTGCATAGGGTCCATATCACTGAGGAGGGAGGCACAAATGTGATCCTTGACCAGCCTCTCAAAACATTTCATGGCCACAGAGGTGAGTGCCACCGGTCTGTAGTCATTGAGACCTGTTCGCGTCCTCCTTGGCAGAGCGGAACCATTCATATGATTGATTGATATTTAAAATGCATGGAGAGGGTCGGCTCACCTCCATGAATCAGACGTTCCATTTTAGATAAGAGAGAGAGCGCAGTGTGTCGTTGACACAGCATCCTGTTGACTTTTAGAAGAGATACGAAAACAAGACCTTTGACGCCCGTTGGATGTTATTCCTTACTTACTTACAGTATAACAACTACAACTACAGTTGTTTTAAATCTGCTTTAGAAATAAAACTCACGTACTGTACTTACTAAATAAATGATGGCAGCATTAGAGCTGGGATATATGGATATATATTGAATACTGTCCAACTGTGATTTTTTTCCCTTTCATATTGAGAATTGTGATCTGAAAATAACAGTTTCAATTGATTGTATCACACAGTGATACACGGCGACAGTGGCTCAGGAGGTAGAGCAGTCGCCTGGTTCCCGGTTTGATTCCGGCTCCTCTCGGTGGTGTGCGTCTTGGAGCAAGACACTTAACCCCTAATCCTGATGAGCAGGTTGGCACCTCGCATGGTCGCCTCCGCCGTCGGTGTGTGAATGTGTTGTAAAAAAAGATATATAAATATATAAGTCAATTTATCCACTTTACTGCCCCTCGCCGTACAGGACCAATTATGACAAACGATTATCTGACAAGCAGATGATTCAGATTCCTTTATTGTCATGTCATTCAGTACCTTACAGCAAAAAAAGAGTCAAATTAATTTTGTTATGGTTCCTCAACCATAGCAGCATCCAATAATATAAATAAAATAAAATATGACTAAAATAAAGATGACTATATAGAGTTCTAAAAAAGTGTGCAGTGCAGGATGTAGATATTCTACTATATCAAATTTAAATAACAAAATGGCTATGTACAGTTCCAACTAGAAAAAAAAGTATGTTGTGTGATGTCGTGATATATATTGATATCAGGGAAAAAAGGATTGTGAAACCCCCCCCCTCCCCCGATGGCCCGGCCCTGGGTAGTGTCCAGAGGCGGATTTAGGATTGTAGGAGATCCGGGGCTTAGCCCAGATTTTTTTTACTTCGACACCACAACCTTTAACTTATACCACCACCTTAAAGCGAACAAAAGGCACTAGAGAACACTTAAATTCACACCCTTTAATTAATGAAGCAAACTATAATAATTTATAATAATAATAATAATAATAATAATAATAATAATAATAATAATAATAATAATAATAATAATAATAATAATAATAATAATAATAATAATAATAATAATAATACACTGTTTGTATAGCACCTTTCATACAAGAATTGCAGCTCAAAGTGCTTCACAGCAGTACAAAAAGACAGGCATAAAATGAGCACAACATTGGCAGATCAAGAGCAATGCATAAAGTGCAGACATAAAGCATAAAATAGATAGCAGTAAAATAGACAAAGTCAAGGTAAGACATAGAACATTAAATCACATCGTTTTTCATATTAGGATCTAAGATCTAGGGTTAACTCGCCGAACGTTGAGCGCCAGGACCCCCGAAAACCAGAGTATAGTCGGGTTTTCATCGTTGTTTCTTTTATTCGATATTTCCATTCATAAAGACATGCCGGCAGCCTGTGTTATCACTGGGGATGGGTCTGAGATACTCCATTTGAAACGATGTGGCTTGGTGGCTGTCATTTTGGAAATGACACCAGACCACCCTGAAACTACACTCATATTCACGACGGTATAAAACGGAAATGTATGGATGGAAAAATGATCTGTTTTTTGCATCTTGACCGGAAGAAACTCAATGACAATCGACTATATTATTAGATCCATAGCTATAATATATAATATATCTTTAGGCCTGCAAACACAGCCACGTATCCCCATGTTAAAAGGCGCTGGCCTTTCAACAGTAACAGTAAACAGCGCCATCTGGCGCTGAAAGTGTTAATATGCGTCTTTGTTTTACGGTTTGATTATCACTGATACAAAGTAAAATAGTGCGTGCAATAAAATAGTTAGTAAAATAGAATAAAATAATGCAATAGTGCATTGCAATAAAATAGTTATCATCGTATTTCTTCGGGAGGCCGGTAAGGAGTGCATTACAGTAGTCGAGTCGGCTTGAGATAAAGGCATGGATCTGGTTTTCAGCGTCCTTTTGATTTATAAATGGCCATACTTTAGCTATGTTTCTAAGGTGGAAGAATTATGTTTTTGTCAACTTGTTGATTGTGATTTAAAGCTTAGGTCTGAGTCTACCATAACACCAAGACTTAACTCACTCAAATACAGTTAGCAGCTGGATAGACTACAGATGGTAATTAGCTTCTGCTAAATCTGGTGCAAACATATTTTCATGTAACAATGATTAATTGTAAAAAAAAAAAAAAAAAAAAAGTATGATATTTTTTATTATATATTTTTTTTTAAATAGATTCAGGGCTTTTCAGAAAACATTCGGGGCTTGAGCCCAAGTAGCCACCCCCTATCCCCGCCCCTGGTAGCGTCATGCCTCGCTGCGAGAACAAAGCCTACAGTGCCGCTGCCAAACAACAAGAGGTCCTGAGAGACGGAGCAGCGCTCTCTCCCTGCTAAGGTCATCCTGTCTCCTGGCGGGAGAAGCCACGGCGGTGGAGTGATCACTGCTCTGTACCCTCGAATTACCTCCTCTGGTGCCACCAGTGAAGGCAGGAGCTCTTTATACTGTAGTTCACTGCATGGCGTGATGCCCGATTTATACTCGGACGTCAAAGTGGTCGTGAAGGTTGCGGCGAGCCTACCGTGCTCCCACAATGCCTACCAGCGGGGCCTATGAACCATAGATACATATAAAGATAGATGACTCACCCGCGCTGCTGGACAACGGAGACTGCCGTTGCCACATGGTGGCCATCTTGCTACAGGTAGCACGCCCACTCATAACATAAATGTCTATAGTGCATGTACTATTGAAATAACCATAGCTAGTCTTTATTTATATCTATGCTATGAACGGCTGTCCAAAAATCTAACCAAATCGAAGAAAGACTGGCCAAGGACGTTCGAAAATATAGCCTTTTATTTAGGGCTGGGACTTTATCGCATTCATATAATAAGTATAATAAATCGCAAATTACTTTTTTTCTTAGTCTGGTTTGTTCATAAAATAAAATAAGAGAAATTTAGATCAATCAAGAGTAATTTTTTTCCAATGGTCAACTGTTCTGGAATGTACTTGAAAGTAGTGGAGACCGGGGCACAGTGGATCAAGGGGCACAGTGAATCAGTGGCTATTTATAGAAACTTGTACACAGGAATGCCTTGATGATGTCATCAGTGTGTGCCTCTGGTTAATCCATATCTGAAAATGTGTTTAATTTCCAGGCAACACACTTTTGTGAAGAATTGAAAGGTAATCCCTGTTTTGTACCATCAAATGTAAAATTTTGGGTTTCTTAAGTGACTGTGCCCCGGTAAAAGGAGGTTGCTTTGTTTGTTGACTAACGGCAATATTAACTCCTCAATTTAACTTTTTTATTCCAAATATAACTATATATATTATATCAATCTGTGCCATACTATTGCTTGCTTTATCTGGTTTCAGAAAAATTATGTATAATATCTGGACTGATTCACAGTGCCCCAGGTAGCGATCCACTGTACCCCGTTACTGGGGCACAGTGGATCAAATATATTTTTACATTCAACCCCATCTCAGCATCTCATATTTGGCAGTTGGCAGGATATGATAGACATGTTTTATAGAGAACATATTCTGCTATCAATTACACAGTAGACCAGAACCATGCTGTCATCAAGCCAGGAAAAATGCTGAAATATAAGATTTCTGATCCACTGTGCCACGGTCTCCCCTACTGCGTTTTACTTTTACCTCGAAAGTGCTTGAGTTTACAAAAGGTCCTTTGCACTATATATATATTATTCCTAAAATTGCTGCACTTTGTTAAAAATTGCATTGATCTGTTGGTCTGTGTAGCTAATACAGGATTTTGCTGCTTAAACGTATGTATAATGTATTCATTGATTCACTCGTATACCAAAATTCATTTGAATTGAAAATTTTTGCTTTTCGCATAAAAAAATGGTATGCGATTAAAATGTGATTAATTTTGATTAACTATAAAGTCTCGAATTAATGGACTTATTTTTTTTAATCAAGTCCCACCACTACTTTTTTTTTACAACACAGCGCAGCGCGGCTACCTAGTGGTTCGGTGGTGTACTGCAACCCACACGTTGAACTGACGTGGAAGTATGTCGATCTAGCTCCCACGCGCAAAATATCGGAGACAGCCGACGTTGAAGCATATCTCGGCCTTAAGTGTCTCACGACTGACTGCAGCAGCTGAAATAAATGCAAAATGGACTTTAGTTTTTCTATTAGCTGAGTCACTGTCTACCCCTGTGTGTAAGATGTCTGTTCTCATGGTAACATGGGCATCAGCAGTGTACCTAGAATAACAAAACCAACCTGTGCTGTCTCTGGACTTCCCATGGTGCGTATAAAAAGATGCTGATATGCTGATGCAAAATATACTGAAACAACACAGAAATGCAGAGACATTTACAAATGCATAAATGTACATTCTCAAAATAGTATAGTCTATTCAGAGCGCTCTCTTTCTCGCTCTCTTTCTCTCTCTCTCTCTCTCTCTCTCTCTCTCTCTCTCTCTCTCTCTCTCTCTCTCTCTCTCTCTCTCTCTCTCTCTCTCTCTCTCTCTCTCCCTCTCTCTGTCCTCTCCCTCCCTCTCACCTCATTAGGCTTTGACTAAAAGACTAATCCTTATGTGAAAAAAACATTTGTATGTATTAAAATGATATATATGTATATTTTTGTCCACATACTTTAATTCATTGTCTTTCAGTTTACTAAGATATGTTTTAATTCCTCTTTGGAGGAGGATGGGGGGGGGGGGGGGGGGGGGGGCTCTTCTCTCCCTCTCTCCATACTGAATATTTAAATGGCCAGATGAGGGTGTGACCTACATAGTCTTACTGGCTGACAGGGGATGGTCACCTGTTCCCGCGACCCCACCCCACACACCCTCATCCTCATCCCTCTCTGCCACCCTCCCGATCCCCTCCAAAATCAGAGGAGGGCAAGTGAACGTGGCGCGGGGCCCTCTCTGAAATAAGGGCAGTCGGGAGCAGGTCAGTAAAGGAAAATGGGCTGGTGAAGTGATGTGATGGGCAGCTGTCTCTCTCTACACAGTATCCTGGCTGGCACCCCTCTCCTCTCCCGTTACAGGACAGGCGTCAGGCGGTGTGTGTGTGTGTGTGTGTGTGTGTGAGACCTGTGTACCTCTGGGCCTCTTAAAGCCCCTGGCTCGGTTTCACTCCAGTGACGTGCTGCGGTCCTATACCTGCCACTCTCTACCGACTGACATTCAGGCAACCGGCCCGTGTGCCCGATAGAGGAGAGAGGGTGAGGAGGAGAAGGGGGGGAAATGGAGTAAATGGACTGCGTTCATATAGCAGCTTTTATCCAAAGTGCTTTACAATTTTGTTCCTCACGTTCTACCCATTCACTCACACATCCACACACCCGAGCAATTAGGGGGTTAAGTGTCTTGCTCAAGGACACTTTGACGCGCTGCCCGGGAGGAGCGGGAATCGAAGCGGGAACCTCCGGATTACCAGACGACTGCTCTACCTCCCGAGCCACTGTCGCCCCAAGGAGTACTAAGTATGTGCTCTTGAAAAATGTGCGGTATAATCTTACTGAGCTATGCACTTTGCTACTAAGTAATCTAGCTTGCCTACATTACTACCTACTATGCTAATATGTCTATACTACTATGCACTCAAGACTGTAGCACTCAAATTCAACACTGTTTGATGAACAATATCACTTAGCCTTAGCTGCCAGAGTTGTACCCTTCCTGCTGACTTAAGATCGTCAGCTAAATGACTAAAATGTAATGTAAATGTATACTATGGTAGTTCATTAACATGTACTCTGTATCTTTTCAAACCTTGTTGAATTTACACTGACACGAGTCATTTCAGCTGATATGGAAATACATGTAGCGTTTTCTCAGCAACAATGATGTTCTGAGTCAAAATCTTGGGTTTTTCTTAACTCATTGGTGCCAAAAACGAGTATACTCACGTTTCGTCACCAATGCTTGAGCGCCAAAAACGAGTATACACATTTTTGGATCCTTTGATAATTTTCCTTTGATCCCCGTTCTAAACACTCGCTCGGAGCTGCCTGTCTCTCCCTGACACAGCTGCCTACGTTGGAATTGCAATGACGATCGAATCCCGCCAGGTGACAGTATCGCCTACCTTTTGAACTGGGGATATCAGTTGTCTTCCAGTACTGAGTTACCTCCGGCTGCTTCCGCCTCGGAGTGGATCAGGACATAGCAAATTGGTCGGAGATTTGGTGCCTCAGACCTATTATTTCCCATATCATAGCCATGCCCAATATACACGAGTAATTTCGATCGCCCCCCCCCCCCCCCCCCCACCCCCCCCCCCCTTGATGATTTTGTGAAGACATATATGTATATTGTATATACCTTTTGATTTGGAAGTATTTGGGGTTTTAGGCGAGCAACCCGAACAATTTGGGCATATTGCTTATAACGTGTCATATCTTGCGATCTATCAAAAAATACTGGATTATTTTGGAAAGGGGCGATGTTTAGCATGGAATAGCGCACAAACTAAAGTATGTAGAGATTAACTGGTTAGTCAGTGTTGGACTATGAACAATGCCTGTCAAATGCCTGAGCCATACTATTAGAATAGAATATATTAGAAATACTTTTATTATCCCGAAGAAAATTTTACACTGCAAATCGCTCAACATTAAACATTTAGACAGAACAGGTCACAAATAAGAATAACAAAACAAATCAAATTGCCTAGGATAAGAATAGAATACAAATGGAATAAAATATACATTAAATAAATACAGTAAAAATATACTGAAGTCTACAGTAGGTGTAATATTGCACAGTGCTGTTTCAAAAGTAAGAGTCCAGGAAGATGGTAACTGTCACTCTGCTCAGTGATGCAGTGAGGCACAGTGATGCATTGTATAGTATGATGGCTGTTGGAATGAAGGACTTCCTGTGCCGTTCAGTGCTGCATTTCGGTAGTGTGAGCATAGCACTGAACATGCTCCTCCCTGTCAGCCAAGTCTGTGTATAGTGGGTGGGAGGGGTTTTCCCTGATGGCCTGGAGCTTAGCAAGGCTCCTCCTCTCCGCCACCCTCGCTAGGGAGTCCAGCTCCACCCCAATCACGCTACTGCCTTCCTGACCAGCTTATCCAGCCTGTTTGTGTCCCCTGCTCTCAGTCCTCTGCCCCAGCAGGTCACAGCATACAAGAAGGCGCCCGCCATTGTCTCCATAGCTATAATACAGAACACACGATGGCTCCGCAAACATCGCTAAAATGGTCAATAACGCTGGCGCCATTGAGTAGAGATGGGAAAACAGCATGGCGGTCAATGAGTTAAAGGAACACGCCAACTTTTTGGAAAATGTGCTTATTTGCCATCTACCCTGAAGCAGATACATACCCTTTTCTTCTCTGTGCATGCATTAGGCTTAGGGAACAGCCGCACCGTTAGCCTAGCTTAGCATCATTCACTGGAAGTAGGTGTGCCAGTGTAGCCTAGTTCCCAACAAATCAATCACGAAATACACTCCAAATACAACTCCAACCCGTTCCTGTAAAGATGTTGTGACCTGTGTATTTACCACGTTAAATTCTTTTAAATAATTTGACATTTTCTAAGCAGATATATACTTTGCTGAACCACTGCTGCCTGGGCGCAGTGATTTCCTCATCTCAAAAGCCCTGTAGTTTTCTGAAAAACTGGGCTTTTGAGGTGATGAAATCCCCTCATCTTACCCCAATCGGCTCTTATAACATCAACCCTCTTGTCCCAGTGTTTTCTTGAGCTGCAGCTGCCCTCAAATGGCCTGTGTGTGTGTCTGTGTGTGTGTGTCTGTGTGTGTGTGTCTGCGTGTGTGTGTGTCTGCTTGTGTACGTGTGTGTGCGCGTGTGTGTGTCTGTGTGTGTGTGTTAGCGTGTGTGTGTGTGTGTGTGTGTGTGTGTGAATTGAATCTGGGAGGATTTAAGTGGTTCTGTGTGAGACACCTGGTGAGGCTGCTGCTGTAATTAATAATGCAACAGCGTCTGAAGGGGCAACAGAATCTCCTCACATCTCCTGGACCAGTGTGTCTGGAAACAACCCGTCTTTGGATTAAAGGACTTCTGTCTGGCTCCTCTGAGGTAAAAAGTTAAATAAAACATTTTATTAATGGCATTCTGTTCATTACTTACCCGAGAGCTAGTACTATTTGCATAGTCGAATTGAGCTAGGAAGGTGGGAATGGTGGAAAAGTAAAACATTGGTTGAACACCAAAGTGTACCCATTCCTTATGATTCCTTAATAAAACATATATAAAGCATGTAATTGATTAGGTTCCATTAGCTCACAGTACGTCAATGACCACTAAGTACTATCACAGCTTTTAATTAGGTGTTATTGCATTGTGTTTAATCAGTGGTGGAGTGTAGTCTGAAATAGTGACCATCCTGTGACCTCTACCACTATAACCACGACCACTACTACTACTACTACTACTACTACTACTACTACTACTACTACTACTACTACTACTACTACTACTACTACTACTTCTACTATTACTACTACTACTACTACTACTACTTCTACTTCTACTAGTAATCAGTAAGTTGGTTGGATACAGCACGTTCAAGTGTTTTAGAAAGGAAGGAGAGAAGTGAGACAGGACGATAGTTGCCTATGACGGTGGGGTTCATGGTTTTTTTTTTTATGAGCTGTGTGACTCTGGCTTGTTTTAGGGAGGTGGGGACCACCCCCGAGTTGAGGGAGGAGTTGATGGTTGCAGTTAGGAATGGGAGGATGTCTGGTGCTATGGTCTGGAGGAGTGGGGAGGGTAACTGGTCCAGCTGGCATGTAACGGTTTGACGTTACCAGTGTCAAGGCCTCTGCATCTGTAATGGGAGAGAAAGAAGACAGATGTGAGTGAAGGATGAGTCGGTCTCAGGACCTGTCTTTCTTCTCTCATCAGCCATGGACTGGGTGGGGAACGGTGGGCAGGTTTCTCAGCGAGGGGACAGAGCTTGTCGAATGAGGTTGAGAGGGCTGAGATGAGGGTGGAGGTTGCCGTATCTGGGGGGAGAGCAGAGAAGCTGTCACTCAAAGCAAAGGTAGAGCGGATAGTATGTCAGAGGAGAGAGTGAAGGGGGATAGAGAGCACAGGTTGCGTCTGGCTGACACGATTTGAGTTGAAGTGGATGGCTTGGGATTAAGCATGAGATTTAGGAGAAGAAGGATATGAAGAAATGGTTAGATACATAAAGGGGAGTTACTGTGGTGTTAATGATGCTGGAGTTACGGGCGAACATGAGATCCAAGGAGCTGCTTGCTTTGTGAGTGGGAAGCATGCCAGTGGGAGTCAGGTCAAATGATTGTAGGAGGGAGACCACTGTGTGTGAATGAGATGAGTCAGGCAGGTTGAAATTGCCCATTAGAAGGAGGGGGGTGCCATCTTCTGGTAAAGAGCTTAGAAGCATGTCCAGCTAGTACTACCACTACTACTACCACCACTACCACTACAACAACTACCAGTACCACCACTACTACCACTACCACTACTACAACTACCACTACTACCACTGGAGTACTACACTACTACTACTGGAGGCGCAACATCCTCCAACCACCCCGTCACCTGCGGTGTCCCCCAGGGATCCGTCATCGGCCCCCTGCTGTTCACCCTATACATGCTCCCCCTCGGCCGCATCATCAGCCGGCACGGTGTGTCGTTCCATTGTTACGCTGACGACACCCAGCTGTATATCCAGATCACACCATCATCACCTTCATCACCCCCCACACTGACCGCTTGCCTGGAGGAGACTAAGGCGTGGATGAACCACAGGTTTCTCCAGGTCAACAGTTCCAAAACACAAGCCATGCTGATCGTTACCCCACACCAAGTCCGGTCAACCACCATCACCACCATCTCCTTCTCCGGACAGGACATTCCCCTCTCCACCCTTGTCACCAACTTGGGCGTGAAAATGGACCCCCACCTCACATACGAAACACACATCAAACACCTCTGCAAGACCTCTTTCTTTCACCTCAGAAACATCACTAAACTCCGTTCCTCACTCACCCTGGCAGATTCCGATAAACTCGTCCACGCTTTTATTTCCTCCAGGCTGGACTATTGAGGGTGCGCAAATATGATCACATCACCCCCACCGTCAGATCACTTCACTGGCTCCCCGTGGAACACAGGATCGAGTACAAGGTCTCCCTCCTCACTCACCAGTGCGTACACGGTGGTGCCCCTGCCTACCTCAAGGAACTCCTCACCCCCCAGTCCTCCTCACGCTCTCTTCGCTCCGGCACAGCCTACCTCCTCAAAGCCCCCAGGACTAAGCTGCACACCATGGGTGATCAAGCCTTCTGCTCTGCCGCTCCCAGACTATGGAATGCTCTCCCCATCCACCTGAGAGCACCACAATCCAAAAACATTTCTTTTTAACAAGGCTTTTGCCTGAATTTTTATTTTACTTTTATTTTTTACTCATATTCATCTTATTATTATTTTATTTTACTTTTATGTTCTTCCATTTCATTGGTTGTTTTATTCATTTTAATTGTTTTATTCATTTAACTTTTTATCTTTATCTCCTGTAGCACTTTGAGATTCTCACAATATAAAGTGCGGTACAAATTTAATCTATTATTATTATTATTATTATTATTATTATTATTATTATTATTATTATTATTATTATTATTATTATTATTATTATTATTATTATTATTATTATTATTATTATTATTATTATTATTATTATTATACTACAACTACCACTACTACTACTACCACCACTACCACTACAACAACTACCAGTACCACCACTACTACTACCACTACCACTACTACTACAACTACCACTACTACTACCACCACCACGTTTACATTTAACTAATCACCTAAACACCAGTTAGAATACACCCTTGCATTTAACTGATCACCTAAACACCAGTTAGACTACACCCTTGCATTTAACTGATCACCTCAACTTCCTGTTTGATGTGGCCATTGAGCGGAACAACTATTGTATTTGATTGCATTTATACACTATTCCTTATACTGTATGCACATTAAGTAGCTCTTTCCTCAATCTATAAATCACTGAACCAAAAAGGTAATCCGCGATGGCATTAAATTGTATCACCTGGAGGAGCCGTTGAAAACATCTGAGGTTTTACCCTTCAATGAGCTCCATTCCAGTGTTTAACTGACCGGAGCCAGAGAATGGAACCTCCATGTCCCCCAGGGACCGACCTGCTGCTGGGAGCTCTCACAGCATTCTGCTACACCTTCTTTTCCAATTAATGTTAGTGGAGGTGTTTTGTGTGACATATAATACATCCTGTGTGTGTGTATATGTGTGTGTGTGTGGGGCGGGGGGGGGGTCTAGGGGGGGTCCTCCTGTATAAGCTCTGAACTCCATTGCCTATACCCTAGGGTCTGTTACCAATACTATATGACCTTTGAACTCTGCTGCCTATACTCAATTGATACCTACCTACTGCTTTCACTGTCTACAACTGCCCTACACTGCAATCATAGTAATCACAACTACCTACCTCATACATGTACTGCAATTATATACACCTGCATATAACCCATATAACTCTGTATGATAGCATGTACAATAATGCTGTATATACCATATATATCTATTTATTCATTTATATATATATATATATATATATATATATATATATATATATATATATATATATATATATATATATATATATATATATATATATATATATATATATATATATTCTTACCTATATATACTGTATATCTGTCTGTACATACCTGCATATAATCCTTTTCCATATCTGTACTATATCTGTACATATTCCTTACCTACTCTTACTAGTTGCGTTCATATCGTCATATATTATGCTTACCATGCGTTCATATCGTCAAGGCTGGACTACTGTAATGCTCTATATGTGGGTCTCGACCAGCTCTCCTTACAACGCCTGCAGCTAGTGCAGAACGCTGCTGCACGCCTCTTGACTGGCACTAAGAGGTGTGAGCACATCAGTCCAGTGCTAGCTTCCCTGCACTGGCTCCCTGTTCGTTTCAGGATTGATTTTAAAATGGCGTTGTTTGTTTGTAAAGCCTTAAATGGTGTTAACAGAATTCGCCTATAGGGTGACAATAATGTGGTCAAGAGGCATGGTTTCTATCTTGAGCCTTAACTGGCGTGGTTTATTTATTCACATGAAGAGCAGCAGTTCTACAGGTCTTCTCTCACTGAGAGACATGGGGGGAGAGAAAGAAGTGGGAGGAGACAAAGCTACTTATACTCGCCACCTGGTAGTACTCCTGAGTGTCTCCGCCTAGGGCACCCTCTAGTGGACACAGTTATATATGCAGGTAGACAGTTAATAGTGTGAACAGTTATATATGCAGTTAGACAGTTACTAACAATCCTACACAGAACCTCTGCCTTCAACAAATGGTCTGGCCCCTCAGTACTTAGCTGAACTTCTCCATGTTTGCACCCCAGTTAGAGCACTGAGGTCATCAAATAAATTACTTTTAGATGTCCCAAGGTCTAGGCTAAAAACAAAAGGTGACCGAGCCTTTGCAGTGGCTGCCCCTAAATTGTGGAACAGTCTTCCATTACAAATTAGGTCTGCTCAGACCCTAGAAAATGTTAAGGCTCAGCTAAAGACTCACCTATTCTCTTTGGCGTTTTGAGGCTTAGTAAGCCATATATCCCTGGTCGTGTCGTGATTGTTTTTAATGTATTGCAGCTTCTGATTTTGTGTATACTGTATTTGTAATTTTTTGTATTTCTTCGTTTTTTAATATTGTTTTAATGTATTGCAGCTTCTGATTGTGTGTATACTGTATTTTGTATATATATATATATTTCTTTTGTATTTCTCAGTTTTTATATTGTATTTTTAGTATTTTCTCTGTGTTATATTGTGAAGCACTTTGGTACAACTTCGGTTGGTTTTAAATGTCCTATATAAATAAAGTTGACCTTGACCTTAGTTACACTGCTGACCAGTATGACATTTTGTTTGGGACTTTTGAGCATTAATAATAATAATAATAATAATAATAATAATAATAATAATAATAATAATAATAATAATAATAATAATAATAATAATAATAATAATAATAATAATAATACATTTAATTTGTAACGCACCCTACATTCCTGAGAATATCAGAGTGCTACAGAGTTAAAAGAATTAAATAAAAATAGATATATAAAAAAAAGAAGAACACATAGCAGACATATACGACCTTTGAACTCTGCTGCCTATACTCATAAAAACGAATAAAAGGCCTTTCTAAAGAGGTAGGTCTTGAGTCCACGTTTAAAAGTGTCAACAGTTTGTGGTGCTCTCAGGTGGTTGGGGAGAGCATTCCACAGTCTGGGTGCGGCCGAGCAGAAGGCTCGATCACCCATGGTGTGCAGCTTAGTCCTGGGGGCTTTGAGGAGGTAGGCTGTGCCGGAGTGGAGGGAGCGTGAGGAGGACTGGGGGGTGAGGAGTTCCTTGAGGTAGGCAGGGGCACCACCGTGTACACTGGGGAGTGAGGAGAGAGACCTTGTACTCGATCCTGTGTTCCACGGGGAGCCAGTGTAGTGATCTGAGGGTGGGGGTGATGTGGTCATGTTTGTGCACCCTCATCAGGATCAGGATATATAATATACTATGTGTAGAAATACATATTTCAGTGTATAAACATAAACTACTCTTACTAACGCTTCTGGCCAGTATGACTTACTAGTAGTTACTACCATAGTGTCTTTATACCTGTATCATTGTACATATTAATACTACAACTCTGTACATACATCTGATTAGAACTATTACTCAGTAGTCCTAATTTATGTTATACCCAGTTCAATCGCCTGTACATTGTATATTACTATTGCACTTTACTGTTACATTTGCACTCTGGTTGGATGGCAAACCTATTTCCGTTGTACTGTATAATGACAATACATTTGAATCTAATCTAGAGAATGTTCCCTACAGTAAATACAAACAGAATTGTAGGACATATTCAAAAGAAATGGATAAATATAGGTAAATATCAATCTAAATGCTGATATTCAGGAGCGTTCCCCTTTAAAGAGATTGTCCACTCAAAATGTATCCAGCTTGGGGTCCATGTTATGGTAATATGTCATCTCTACTGAGTAGAGGTGTAACAATGCATCGATTCAACTGCATCGATTTGAAAATGTTAGAATCGATTATAATTATTATAATTTTTAATAGGATGATTTTGTATTGACCTATAGTCCATTCATGCTGAGTGAATCAGTTCCCCCAGCCACATTTGTGTATAATTTTTTTTCGGAGGAATTAACTGATCGAAAATGTATTGAATCGAATCGTGGTCAAATGAAGAGATTTTGTGATGCATTGAATCGTTGCCTGAAGAACCGTAATCGAATCGAATCGTTGTGGGGTCAAATATTTACACCCCTACTGCGGAGTGCTCAAAATGAGTCTGAAGTCGGCGCTAAAGTCCTCTGTTATCTGGGCAGCGTGGTCCGTCCATCGCTCTGGCTTTACTGACAGTCCGGCCGGGGCTTCACCTCCAGGCTGGCAGAGGGCACCGGCTCAGCTCCGTACGGCCAGGGCTTGGCACGGCCCGCTCCCAGGGGTTGGAAGCCAATGCTAAACAACAGGGCTTTAAGCTTTTCAATAAGCTATTACATAACAACATCTGGACTGAGGGGGTGGGGGTGGGGGGTGCTCTTTCACGAAGCACTCGGTGATTACATCAACCGGCCCCTGCCTCTGTCCGTCTGAAAAATAAATGCCAAATAAAACGGGAAGCGCATTCCTATTTGTTTTGTCGAGTCTGTGCTCATCACCCCCATCTCCTTTTTTTTTTTTTTTTTTCTTTTTTTACTAATGATGTCGAAATCCGGAATTATTTGCTATTCTCAGTAATCCTGAACATCTGCTCCGCTCCATCTGTCTGTGTTGTTGTCGGACAGACTGGCAGCCGTGACGACGGCGACGAGAGAAAAAAAAAGGTCTTTTTACAGCGATGTCGTGAAAGATTAGGGGTTCACACACAAATTCAAACAAAGTGCACCTCACGAGGTGTTGCTGAGATGCCTGTGTGTGTGTCTGTGTATGTAAGATAAGATAAGATATTCCTTTATTGATCCCCTTGGGGAAATTCGGTATCATAGCAGCATGGGGGAGGGGGGAGGGTAGGTACGCGTAGTAGAAGACATACAGGTACAGGTCGCATAATTATAGTACAGTGGAGAAGTACACATTTAAATAGAATAAAAAGGCAGTGTAAACACTATAATTAACTCTGGTGTGTGTGTGTGTGTGTGTGTACCGTAGCTGTACTCTTTGTCCCGCCGCTTGGGCATGAACAAATACTGTATTTTAAACTCCTGAGTTTATTTGGCAGCAGAAACAAAGGAAGAGGAGGAGGGAGGATGTGGGATGCAGGGGTGGAGGGCGAGGGAGGTGGTGGGATGCAGGGGGTGGAGGGAGGTGGTGGGATGCAGGGGGTGGAGGGAGGTGGTGGGATGCAGGGGGTGGAGGGGGAGGTGGTGGGATGCAGGGGGTGGAGGAGGGAGGGAGGTGGTGGGATGCAGGGGGTGGAGGAGGGAGGTGGTGGGATACAGGGAGGTGGTGGAGGAGGGAGGTGGTGGGATGCAGGGGTGGAGAGGTGGTGGTGGGATGCAGGGGGTGGAGGAGGGAGGTGGTGGGATGCAGGGAGGTGGTGGAGGAGGGAGGTGGTGGGATGCAGGGGGTGGAGGAGGGAGGTGGTGGGATGCAGGGGGTGGAGGAGGGAGGTGGTGGGATGCAGGGGGTGGAGGGGGAGGTGGTGGGATGCAGGGAGGTGGTGGAGGGGGAGGTGGTGGGATGCAGGGAGGTGGTGGAGGAGGGAGGTGGTGGGATGCAGGGGGTGGAGAGAGGTGGTGGTGGGATGCAGGGGGTGGAGGGAGGAGGTGGTGGGATGCAGGGGGTGGAGAGAGGTGGTGGGATGCAGGGGGTGGAGGAGGGAGGGAGGTGGTGGGATGCAGGGGGTGGAGAGAGGTGGTGGTGGGATGCAGGGGGTGGAGGAGGGAGGGAGGTGGGATGCAGGGGGTGGAGGAGGGAGGGAGGTGGTGGGATGCAGGGGGTGGAGAGAGGTGGTGGTGGGATGCAGGGGGTGGAGGAGGGAGGGAGGTGGGATGCAGGGGGTGGAGGGAGGTGGTGGGATGCAGGGGGTGGAGGGAGGTGGTGGGATGCAGGGGGTGGAGGGAGGTGGTGGGATGCAGGGGGTGGAGGGAGGTGGTGGGATGCAGGGGGTGGAGGGAGGTGGTGGGATGCAGGGGGTGGAGGAGGGAGGTGGTGGGATGCAGGGGGTGGAGGAGGGAGGTGGTGGGGTGCAGGTGTTGGAGGAGGAGGGGGGGGGGGGTTGATTCATGGGACGCATCTCGGGGCTCTTCTTGGCGTCGGCAGGAAGACACTGGGAAAAGACATTTTCTGGGACACCTCCAGCCCATTAATCTGCACCAGAAGCACTGTATCGCTCAGGCCCGGCTCCTCGGGACGGGACAGAGTGGACGGCAGGCAGAGGGGAACCAGAGGGGAGGTTCTCCAGGAGCAGAACTTACACTCCCCTGTGGTTCCCCTGCTGCACCATGTGTGTGTGGGGGTGCTGCTGCTCCAAGAGACTCTTAGACATGCATGCCAGGACCCCATGCACACACAGACACACACACACACACACACACACACACACACACACACACACACACACACACACACACACACAGCACCTGTCAAAAAAAATGGGACCTGTCAGAATGCAGCAGTAGTATCTAATCACCACAGACACAGTACAACAGACACAGTACAACAGACACAGTACAACAGACAGAGTACAACAGACACAGTACAACAGACACAGTACAACAGACAGGTACAACAGACAGGTACAACAGACAGAGTACAACAGACAGGTACAACAGACAGAGTACAACAGACAGGTACAACAGACACAGTACAACAGACAGGTACAACAGACACAGTACAACAGACAGGTACAACAGACACAGTACAACAGACAGGTACAACAGACAGAGTACAACAGACAGGTACAACAGACACAGTACAACAGACACAGTACAACAGACACAGTACAACAGACACAGTACAACAGACAGAGTACAACAGACACAGTACAACAGACACAGTACAACAGACACAGTACAACAGACGGGTACAACAGACGGGTACAACAGACACAGTACAACATACAGGTACAACAGACAGGTACAACAGACAGAGTACAACAGACACAGTACAACAGACACAGTACAACAGACACAGTACAACAGACACAGTACAACAGACAGAGTACAACAGACACAGTACAACAGACACAGTACAACAGACACAGTACAACAGACGGGTACAACAGACGGGTACAACAGACACAGTACAACATACAGGTACAACAGACAGGTACAACAGACAGAGTACAACAGACAGAGTACAACAGACACAGTACAACAGACACAGTACAACAGACAGAGTACAACAGACAGAGTACAACAGACAGAGTACAACAGACACAGTACAACAGACAGAGTACAACAGACACAGTACAACAGACACAGTACAACAGACAGAGTACAACAGACATAGTACAACAGACACAGTACAACAGACACAGTACAACAGACAGGTACAACAGACACAGTACAACAGACACAGTACAACAGACAGGTACAACAGACACAGTACAACAGACAGAGTACAACAGACAGAGTACAACAGACACAGTACAACAGACAGAGTACAACAGACAGAGTACAACAGACACAGTACAACAGACATAGTACAACAGACAGAGTACAACAGACAGGTACAACAGACAGGTACAACAGACACAGTACAACAGACAGGTACAACAGACAGAGTACAACAGACACAGTACAACAGACAGAGTACAACAGACAGAGTACAACAGACACAGTACAACAGACACAGTACAACAGACACAGTACAACAGACGGAGTACAACAGACACAGTACAACAGACACAGTACAACAGACAGAGTACAACAGACAGAGTACAACAGACACAGTACAACAGACATAGTACAACAGACACAGTACAACAGACAGAGTACAACAGACAGGTACAACAGACAGGTACAACAGACACAGTACAACAGACAGGTACAACAGACAGAGTACAACAGACACAGTACAACAGACAGAGTACAACAGACAGAGTACAACAGAGAGAGAGAGAGAGAGAGAGAGAGAGAGAGAGAGAGAGAGAATATCAACATCTCTTAGAGGAAGGCAGGAGGGGGAATCCCACTGCAATGCAGAGGTGTGTGGAGGGGGGTTGGTGTACATAATGTGTGTACATGGCTGTGAGTGCACATTGTGCTGTGTGTGTGTCTGAAGGAATGATTGTTATTTGTGTGCATGTATATCATACATGTTTATGTGTGCAAGGCTGCAAGCATTTACATGGGTGTGTGTGTGTGTGTGTGTGTGTGTGTGTGTGTGTGTGTGTGTGTGTGTGTGTGTGTGTGTGTGTTAGCGTGTTAGCGAGAGAATTAGGACTATCTGACTTAATAATAAACACTGCACAGACTCTGGTGCAGTTTGTTACTATGGTTTGGACCATGTATACCACCAACACTATTCCTACTGCTATAGACTGTCTCCCTGTGTTCATCTCTTTCCCACTCCCCATCATGTGTTTTAAGGATAGGTAAGTTAATTGCTAGGTAGGTTATATTAGTTCCTAGTGCGTTTTCCCTGTTCCCCCTTGTCTGCTCTGGTCCATTAGGGTGGTGGGGACACCTTTCATGGTCGGTAGCAGCAGTACCGCCATCTTGGTTGGCACCCCTATTCTCTCGCTCTTAACCGTCTGTAGTGTGGTAGTGAAAGGTTAACCTTCTGTAGTGTGGTAGTGAAAGGGCTAATGAATTCAGAATTACTGGATTTTTGTGCATTTATTATATCCACTGGTTAGATTATTGGATTTGATTACATCTTGAGAAAGGTTAACCATTACTGTTACAAAGGATCAGATTAAACCGAATATATATATTTATTGATTGATATATATTGCATAGTATTTGTATATCGTTTGATATCCCTTGTATATTCCTTGTACATATACACGGAATATCCCTTTAGCCTAGTGCAGACCATGGTATTTCATTCTCCTATTGGACAGCGGTCCACAGGCGCCGGGGCCGTGCCTCCAGAGTCAGGTTCAAAGCCACCGTCAAGACATGTCTGTACATGCCCGGCCTTGCCCAGGGATACGAGACAGAAATGAGGTTGGCACTAGATTGTTCGCCGTGCATATAAATATGGCGCAGGTGAATACAGAAGTAGAGTTACCCAATAAGTTGAAGCCTCACCCACGATACTCCGTGCGGTGAAGTATGGCCTGTTTGGCCCCAAAATAGAGCATTGAGACCGCGTGCGAATTAATAACTGAATTGTCAGAGTTTGGCGCTATACCGTCGAGTGCGACATATTTCTATTAAGTCAGTAATAGTCTATTTGTGTATAGTGTATCGTGCGGCTAAAGTTCTACAGTGACCAGCATCACCAACGCTTCCTCGTATCAGCTAGAGTGCTTATCCAGGCTGGGCTGCTTTCATGGCGCTTTCACCCGAGGAGACCTAGACGAGAACCGTGTGGACATGTACACTGGATTAATCTACCCGACGACTACATAGCCCTTTGCGGCTGGATTATATTTGTTTTGGTCCTGTGATTTATGGAGCGGAGAATCGCCGACGCCTACACGTGTTGGATTTACCCTGTGAGGAGACCAGTCGAGTCTGCGCCTCAGAGAGCCTGAGGCCGGCTAGCTTTCTTCACTGTGGAGCTACAGTCTACGGAGAACAGCTGTATTCGTCTGTGGATCAAGAGACTATTGCACCGTCTCCTGTACTTGGAGTCTCCTTAGTCATCGTTGACCAGACTCTCTACTACCGACAGATCCTCTACCCCTGCTGGCTTACAACCGGGGGGACCCTTCCAGTATCTCCCGCTATATATTACTAGTGTACCATAGATATAATTCCCTAAGATTCAGGTTGTATAATTACCTCCTGCGTAACCAGAGAATGGACATTCATTATTGATTTGCCTACGCACATTCCTTTGCCTTATAAGCGCATCCAAAGTAAAATACAGAGAAGTATATTATGTACCTTTTGCTGCAATAAATACTTGATTACACCTGTGTGTGGAACCGATTCATTGTGGGAAGTGTTCATCATATTTATATATCATGTACTGTATGGCCAGTAATTAAAGTACATAAAGCGGTAGTGGTTTAATGATACCATACTTATCAATACAGTCAGGGAATTGTACCCCTCAGTTACAATTGGTGCTTCGAGCCGGAGGGTAACTAGTGTAATATTAATATAGTGGTATTAATATTGACATGGCCTATGATGAACACTCCACAAAACGGTTCTCCTAAAGTAGATCGCCCGCAGCGTAGACGGCAGACACCTCAGTACTTAGAGGATTACGTTGCCAATATACTACCTAGCTTTCTACAGACGGTAAACGCGGAAAAAGTAGATAGTAAAATTATGTCCGACCCTATCAACCAGGCTACCCCGCCAATAGAGGCCCTAGTGGGTTCTAACGTAACTGACCAAGCTCACGGTAGGGACCAGGAGGGACCCGACATGACTTTACCCCCCGCCAAGACCGAAGAAGTAGTCCCCGGAGAGCTCCAGGATAAAGACAGCTCTCCAGGGATGGAACTCTACCCGCTACAAGAAGAGGAGAGCACCCCGGAGATGGATCTCCAGGACTCGCCACAGGAGAACAGATCTCCAACGAGTACTGCCAGGAGCGGATCACCTCAACCAGCGTCTTCCCCCAGCGAGGCGGACAAGATGCTGGCACAGGCATTCCTCGCCAGCCTAGCAGCCTCAACAGAGCGCGATCGACTCCAAGCACAGACGCTTAGTGAGCGCGAACATTCTTCCATGGAAAGAGAACGCCTTCAGGCGCAGCAACGGAGCGACGAAGATCGTATACGTCTAGAGATTAGACGCCTTCAGACGGAAGAGAATATGGTAAGGGACCGGGCCGAAGCCCAGCGCGCCGCCGCCGAAGCCCAGCGCGCCGCTGCCGGTGCCCAAAGAGAAGCAGAGCGCGACCTCGCTCTCACCAAGCGCGAAGCCGAGCGCGACCGATTACAAGCGCAGATAATGGAGCAGCTGATCACCAGGGCAACACCCCCTCCCTCCGCACGGGGTTCCAGGGCCTCGTCAAGACAAGGGTCAAGGGCACCCTCCCCTACCCGATCAAGCGACCCTGAGCCCGACCACCAGAGAGAGCCTATACCCCCCTCCGAACTCCTTCCCCAACCGGTCCACGCGAGACCCAGCTACAAGGAAGAAACGGTCTACACCGCGGAGAGGCTAAATAGACGACTACAGGATCTAGAGGACCTGCCAGAGGAAGAAGAAGAGGGAGAGGAGGAGAATCAAGCCCGACAGCAGCACAGTACTCCACAGGACCAGGAGGTCCAGTACAGCCCAGGCTCTACCCCCGCGGCTCTGCGCTACAGACCCCCGACTCAATTCACGGGTGAGCTTGACGCACAACCAGCCCCGAGGAACAGCACCTGGATACGTACCCAGCAGGTACCAGCCCACCAAGAGGCGTAAGAGGAGACTCGCCTAGGAGGCCTCTCTCCCAACGCTCACCGATGTGCCAGCCATCCATGGCATCATACATTGGCACACCGACGTTTCCGGACTTCACCCACGAGAACAGAGCACAGTACACGGAGCTACGAATGTGCTTAGAGACAATGATGTCCGATGTAGCTGATGAACCGTACAAGTATGCTATCCTACTGAAGCACCTCAAGGTGCCCCGATCGCACAATATAGCGCTGGCCTATGCCACCTCTACTACCCCATACACAGCGGCTCTAGCAGCACTCGACCAAAGATATGGACGCATATGGGACTACGTAATACAAGAGATAAGGCATATTGACCGCCTACCCCCAGCCACAGACAATCGCTCACTAGATGACCTGTCTATCAAGGTACAATCCCTGGTAGGGATGCTGGGGGCGCAAAGAGAAAAGGGTATGCACGAACTGTACGCGAACTCTAATGTCGAGAGGATTTTAGAGAAGCTTCCGCCCGCCCGACAAGAGCGCTTCAGGCGGCAAAGAGACCACCGTGATCCTAACGGTCCCGAGCCATCCCTCCTAGACCTAGCCGACTTCCTGGCGAGAGAAGTCAACAGCCTACGGTTGGATACGTTCATGCGGAGCACCCCAAGCTCCAGAGAGGGACCTAGGAGAGCAAACGATGGCCGAAGATTGGTGACCGTCATGCACCAATCAGAATCAGTACCGAGCAGCAAGAACCACAGTACCCCCTCGATGAAAGAGAAGTGGAAGATGGTGTGCCCGTACTGCGAAAAGGAACACTGGTTGTCACAATGTGACACGTTCAAGAAGATGACCGCCGACGAGGTGAGTCAATGGATAAAGTCCAACCGACGCTGTTACCGATGTGCGCGCAGTCACATGGCAGCCGATTGCCGCTTAAAGAAGAGGTGTAGTCGGTGTGACGGAGCCCACCTAGATGTCCTACACGACAGTAACAGAAGAAAGCCTGCACCCTCAAGCAGCACAAAGGCAAGTGTTATGTACATTGACCCCGCCAGCGGCGGGGGCGCCCGGGTGCTCTTAAAGGTGGTCCGCGTAACACTGAGTTACCAAGATAAGGTCATGGACACTTACGCCGTCCTTGACGACGGGTCAGAGAAGACCCTTCTCCTCGCGTCCGCTGCGGCCCAGCTGGGGCTGCGGGGGAGCGAAAACCAGATGACGATTCGGACAATAAGAAGAGATCTAAAGACGATAAAGGGCGAGAATGTCTCCTTCACTATCGCAGCAAGCGGGCAGCCAGAGAGACGGTATAGGATTACTAATGCTTTCACCAGCCAAGAAATAGGCCTGTCGCAGTACACCTACCCCATCGCCAAGCTGATGGATAAATATGTGCACCTGCGTCAACTACCTATACCGCTCATAGACGGTGCCACCCCGACCCTGCTGATAGCCTCCGACCATGCAGACCTCATCGTCCCGATTGACCGGGTCCACACAGGGCCCAGAGGCTGTCCTGCAGCAGTCGAGACCCGCCTAGGATGGACATTACAAGGCCCCCTCGCTAAGTCTCTTAACCGAACAGCAGCCACTAGCTGCCTCCACTCCAGAGTGACAGAAGAAGACACCACCCTCCTACAGCATGTCGAGAGGCTATGGACACTAGAGACAATGCCCTTTAAGAACGAAAAGAAAGACATTCGTTCCAAGGAAGACATTTACGCTATAGCCCTCCTCGAGCAGGGGACAAAGAGAGTCAAAGTCAACGGAGTGATGAGATACGCAACTCCACTCCTGAGGCGAGAGGGTATGCCTACCTTCCACGCCCCAAAAGAAGCGACGGAGCGGTATCTATTGAACACAGAGCGGCGCCTAGCCAGAGACCCCGCTCAAGAGACGGTGTACCGCGCTGAGATTAACAAGCTAATCACAGCGGGACACATAAAGAAAATTGACATTAAAGAGGCCGATCAGACGACCGAATCATGGTACGTGCCGCACCACAAAGTCCACCACAACGGCAAGGATCGTATTGTGTTCAACTGCAGCTACCAGATCGGATCACAAAATCTGAATAAAGAGCTCTTGCCCGGCCCAACACTCGGCCCCTCTCTACTAGGCGTGTTACTACGTTTCCGCCAAGACAAGGTGGCCATCAGCGGCGACATCAAAGGGATGTTCCTGCAGGTGAGACTAGTGGAGGAGGACAAGCCCCTGCTGCGGTTCCTATGGAGAGAGAGGATCGGGGATGAGCAACCAGCCATCTATCAATGGGAAGTCCTCCCTTTCGGAACCACATGCAGCCCATGCTGTGCTACGTTTGCACTGCAAAAACACGTCGCAGAGGACCCAGCAGCTGATGAAGAGGTCCGACAAAGTGTAGGAAATAGTTTCTACGTGGACAACTGTCTGCAAAGCGTCTCGACGCCAGAAGAAGCCGAGGCCCTCCTACTCAAGCTCTGCGCCTCCCTGATCAAAGGTGGCTTTGATCTCAGGCAGTGGGCCAGCAGCGACCCGCAAGTATTGCGCAGCCTCTCCCCCGAGGACAAGGCAGCAAGCAGCGAGACCTGGATGGCGACCATCCTAGGAGAAGCCCAAGAAATGACATTAGGACTAGTCTGGCGCTTCAAAACAGACTCGCTCCATTATAAACACACACCCCTGACCAAGGAGCAGGGAAGGTCGACTGCACTACCGACCACCAGACGGAGTGTATACAGAACACTCGCCAGACAATATGACCCGTTGGGATGTATTCTACCTTACACCACCAGGGCAAAGATGATTGTAAGAGCGTTATGGGACAAGGACCAGGGCTGGGACGACCCCATACCCGAACACCTTGCATCCACATGGAGAGAGTGGGAGACGGAACTCAGCTCACTCCCAGGTGTCAACATACGCCGCAGCTACTTCCCACCCACAGTGAGGCCGGAGACGTGCCAGATGGACCTGCACGTCTTCAGCGACGCCTCCGAAGTAGCCTACGGTTCGGTGGCCTACTTGCGTGCCCGAGAGGAGGGAGGAGAAATACATACTGCTTTCATCCTGGCTCGCTCAAGAATAGCCCCACGAAAGCAACAATCTATCCCGCGTCTAGAGCTCTGCGCAGCCCTAGCAGGAGCGCAACTCGCCACGTTAATCCAACGTGAACTCACCATTCCGGTGCAAAGAACAATATTGTGGTCAGACTCCACGACAGTACTCACATGGATCCGGTCTGATTCGTGCAGATACAAGGTCTTCGTGGGAGTCAGAGTCACAGAGATTCAAGATTTAACAGAAGTAGCAAGCTGGAGGTATGTGGACACAAAACACAACCCAGCTGACGTCATCACCCGGGGAATGTCCCTGGATGACCTCACCCGTCACAACCTATACAGTGACGGGCCAGAGTTCCTCAAGCTCCCGGAAGAAGAGTGGCCTACACCCACCCCACGGGAAGCGAGTAAAGAGGAGGCAGAAAACAAGAAATCTATGTTCTGTGGATTGAACACACTCGTCTCCACAGACCCCGACATAGACGATTGCCTCACCCTAGAGAGTGCGCAGCTAAAGACATTCCTGTGGCACCACCCAGAGGTTCAGCTCACTACTGACATTACAGCAGCTGACTACGAAGAAGCAGAACTTCTTCTACTACAACGAGCCCAGAGAGACTCGTTCCCCGATGAGCTAGACTGTCTACAGGGAGCAAAGCCCGTCCCATCAGACAGCAGACTGCTCCACCTAGCCCCCGAGAGCGACGCCCATGGTCTCATCAGAGTGGGTGGTCGTCTGCGGAGAGCTCCAGACTTACCGGATGACGTCAAGTACCCGATAGTCTTAAACAGCCGACACAAGGTCACAGAGCTGATCATAAAGAAATACGACGAGGATGTGCATCACGCCGGGGCAGAGAGAGTCTTCGCGGAGATCAGACGTCGTTATTGGATACTGCAAGGGAGAGAAGCAGTGCGGCGCTTCCAGCGAACCTGTCTAGACTGCCGAAAGTGGCGAGCGCAGCCCAGTATACCCCGGATGGCTGACCTACCTCCCTGTCGCCTCCGACTCGGCGACAAGCCTTTTCACTCCACCGGTATGGACTGTTTCGGCCCGCTGTATATAAAGAAAGGAAGAGGAACCGAGAAGCGGTGGGGTATTGTTAGAGCTGCCGCGATAACCGCATTACCGCGGTATCGCTGTTGCATCACGCTCACCGCAGAGTTAGGCTGAATACCGCGTCACCGCTGTTTTTTATCATAATAATAAAGTTGGCTTGCGGCTCTGCAGATATACCCTACTCGGTTCCAAGCGACCCTATTGGTCCAGCCTGGCTCTGCGGCTCTGCAGATACCCCCTACTCGACGCCTCTGAACGAAAACAGAACGCCGCCATCTTTACTGCCTCGCTAAGGATGCATTTCATTCAGGATTTGTTTGCGACAGAACCAAGTGCAATAAACAAAAAAGAATGGATTCACTGTGTATTCTGCCTTATTTATTGATGAAACAAAACCGACATCAACCCAATTTACCACCGAGCGGAGAGTTTAGTGTCACAACAAGATCGCTGATGTGTTAAGTTTGTTGTTGTTATCCGATATACACGAGAGGTAACGTTAAACCCGGGTTTGCTTGGTAGAATACACAATGAGAGGTAACGTTAGCTTTGGCAGAATAGACGCAACGAGAGTCTGGTTAATGTTGTTATTGATTGATTGATTGAAACTGTGTTAAACTCTGGCTTGCTGCAAGCCCTCGGACATCTATGCCCACGGAGCTTTCAGTGTACACAAGCGAGCGGCGGCGGCCCCGCCTGCATCCCCATTCCCCAAACGGAGTAGTACCTGGCTGCAGTGGAAAAGGAACGAAGTACCAGGTGCCTAAAGCGGGTCGAGTCGAGTAGGTAATATGCAGTGGAAAAGCGCCATTAGACTAGAGGCAGGCTATAAGAGTAGACTACTAAAAAAAATAAAATGCATTAAATTTTTTTTTTTTTTGTGCGCACTGTGCGGTAATTACCGCGGCGGTAGGAAATATTGCGCAAATTCGTGCGGTAAGGAAAATGTCAATACCGCGGCAGCTCTAGGTATTGTATTCAAATGCATGACCACCCGAGCGATGCATATAGAACTCCTTCCAACCATGAGCACAGACTCATTCCTTATGGCCTTCCGAAGATTCACATCGCGGAAAGGCAAACCGTCTATATTATTGTCTGATCACGGGACAAACTTCAAAGGCGGAGAAAGAGAGCTGAGAGAGAGCTTCAAAGCTATGGGCCCAGAACTTAAGACCCACCTCGCTCCATCCCAGATTGACTTCCAGTTTAATCCCCCGAACGCACCTCACTTCGGTGGAACTTGGGAACGAGAAGTACGTTCAATAAAGACAGCCCTGTACGCCGTGCTTGGGGCCCAGACCGTGGCGGAAGAAGTCCTAATGACAGTCCTCACGGAGATCGAGGGAGTATTGAACTCAAAGCCCCTCGGTTACGTCTCAAGTGATGTAGCAGATGTCGACCCAGTCACCCCCAACACACTCTTGATGGGGCGGCTGGACCCCGCGCTACCACAGACAATGTACAGGCCTGAAGAAGCGAACGGCCGAAGAATGTGGAGGTACAGTCAAGTATTGGCTGACAAGTTTTGGAACAGCTTCCTACTCCACTATCTACCGTCTCTACAGACCCGCCAGAAATGGGTGAAAGAGAGAGACAATTTGACAGAAGGAACAGTCGTCATGATTATCGACCAGTCACTACCCCGAGCTATGTGGCCGGCTGGCCGCGTAAGCAAAGTGATCACCGGTGCCGACGGAAAGGTCCGAGCAGCCGAAGTGCTCATCCAAGGACGGATCTACACCCGACCCGTGGCGAGGCTAATAGAACTGCCAAGGCTCCCCGATACTATCGATGACGACCATGACCCCATGACTTTGTGAACTGCCCGACCCCTCACAACAGACATTGAGTAGTGGACAGTGCGGTTAATCTGTCTCTGCTTAGCTAATTAGGTGGGACTAATTAGGAGGCGGCTGTTACAAAGGATCAGATTAAACCGAATATATATATTTATTGATTGATATATATTGCATAGTATTTGTATATCGTTTGATATCCCTTGTATATTCCTTGTACATATACACGGAATATCCCTTTAGCCTAGTGCAGACCATGGTATTTCATTCTCCTATTGGACAGCGGTCCACAGGCGCCGGGGCCGTGCCTCCAGAGTCAGGTTCAAAGCCACCGTCAAGACATGTCTGTACATGCCCGGCCTTGCCCAGGGATACGAGACAGAAATGAGGTTGGCACTAGATTGTTCGCTGTGCATATAAATATGGCGCAGGTGAATACAGAAGTAGAGTTACCCAATAAGTTGAAGCCTCACCCACGATACTCCGTGCGGTGAAGTATGGCCTGTTTGGCCCCAAAATAGAGCATTGAGACCGCGTGCAAATTAATAACTGAATTGTCAGAGTTTGGCGCTATACCGTCGAGTGCGACATATTTCTATTAAGTCAGTAATAGTCTATTTGTGTATAGTGTATCGTGCGGCTAAAGTTCTACAGTGACCAGCATCACCAACGCTTCCTCGTATCAGCTAGAGTGCTTATCCAGGCTGGGCTGCTTTCATGGCGCTTTCACCCGAGGAGACCTAGACGAGAACCGTGTGGACATGTACACTGGATTAATCTACCCGACGACTACATAGCCCTTTGCGGCTGGATTATATTTGTTTTGGTCCTGTGATTTATGGAGCGGAGAATCGCCGACGCCTACACGTGTTGGATTTACCCTGTGAGGAGACCAGTCGAGTCTGCGCCTCAGAGAGCCTGAGGCCGGCTAGCTTTCTTCACTGTGGAGCTACAGTCTACGGAGAACAGCTGTATTCGTCTGTGGATCAAGAGACTATTGCACCGTCTCCTGTACTTGGAGTCTCCTTAGTCATCGTTGACCAGACTCTCTACTACCGACAGATCCTCTACCCCTGCTGGCTTACAACCGGGGGGACCCTTCCAGTATCTCCCGCTATATATTACTAGTGTACCATAGATATAATTCCCTAAGATTCAGGTTGTATAATTACCTCCTGCGTAACCAGAGAATGGACATTCATTATTGATTTGCCTACGCACATTCCTTTGCCTTATAAGCGCATCCAAAGTAAAATACAGAGAAGTATATTATGTACCTTTTGCTGCAATAAATACTTGATTACACCTGTGTGTGGAACCGATTCATTGTGGGAAGTGTTCATCATATTTATATATCATGTACTGTATGGCCAGTAATTAAAGTACATAAAGCGGTAGTGGTTTAATGATACCATACTTATCAATACAGTCAGGGAATTGTACCCCTCAGTTACAATTACAGAGTACACCACTGCCCGATCTTCCTCTGTCTTGTATTGATTCCCCTGTATTGATAGTCTTAACTGTCTTAACTATCTATACTATAACTATAACAACTCATAACTATTATACTTTATTACTATCTAATGAATGAAATGTAAAGCTTAACTTGTTATACCCAAGTTATAGCCTACCATTAAAAAGCCTACAGTAGTTTACATTGGTGCCATGAATGAACCAACATATTATTTATAAACTCGCATGCTCTCAAATATTGAGATTGGGTGGACTTTAAAACTTTAAAACTATATATAAAAAAAATTATATATAAAGTAAAAAAAAAAGAAAGAAAAAGATGCTTCCTAATTGTATCCAGACTCAAAGGTTGTTTCGAATTAGACAGAGTCAGTATGAACTGAGAGGAGTTTACAAAAACAAGAGATCCAGAATCCAAAACAAAGATGTGTATCAGTTAAAGGAGTGGAATTTGTGGAATAGTTTTGAAAATGTGTAATACACTAAACACTTTTGAAATAAGATGATTAACAAATATAAAACTGATGTATGAACACTTGTGTGTATATAAATTTAGTTTGGGACTTTTGAGTATATATAATATACATGTGTAGAAGAAATACATACAAATTTCAGTGTATAAATATAAACTACTCTTGCTGGCCAGTGGCCAGTACAACTTACAGTACTACCATAGTTTCTTTATACCTGTATCACTGTACATAGTAATACTACAATTCTGTACATACATCTGATTCACACTATTACTCTGTAGTACTGATTTATATATTTGATATCCAGTTTAATCACCTGTACATTGTATACTATGGCACTTTACTGTAACATTTGCACTCTGGTTAGATGCCAAACTTTTCGTTTTACTGTACTTGTGCTGTATAATGACAATACATTTTAATCTAATCTAAAGGGATCTGTACAAAATAACGAATGTAAAAGGCTAGGTGTAATAAGGCTAATAATTCAGCCTACACCTTCTCGTCAGTAACTTTGATTGGATTTTTGTCATTTGTTATTGTGATTGTTACTATGATTTGATCATTTATTTACAGTACATGTGTACTGCATTTGAGTTGTATACGTTGAAAATGACCTAAAAAACTAAACTAAACAAATCTATAAAAGCTTTATTCAGGGGAAGATCGTTAGATAAATAGATGGTTGACTAAAAACCTGTCCGATAATTTATTGATAGCCTGTGGTGTTTTGTTCCACCTCCCAGCCTTCTACTGCTTACAGATCTGGCTCCTCTACCCAACTGTGACACTAAGCCACCTGTCTCCTTCCTGACTGACGTGTTGGTACTGTAAGTGGCACAGCGGAGGTGAAATGTGGGTTTCATCCTACATGCAGAGAACAATGGGCCTCATGCATGAAGCGATATAAGAACAGATTTCGTTCTTAACTAGCATTTCCTCTTACTTTGTTCTTACCTGGGATTCAGCAAAGTTTTCTTATTGTTGCTTTTTTCTCAGGCAAGAACAAATTATAAGAGTGGTCGAGAGCACTCTTACCGAAATAAGAAATTCTTACCACAAGAAAAAAAAATAAAAAAAAGCCTACCATTGGTTAATTGCCCCCAACTTTAAAAATACAGAACTTTTCAATAATAATAATAATTATTATTATAACTTATTGCGTGTGTTCTGTCTGAAATGGATTATATATTGCTGTTAGAACAGTTATGCTCTGGCCGTGCAGGCCATTGATTGATTGAAGATTTTATTAACAGATTGCAGAATGGGTACAATACAGTACAGCTCAATACACACAATTGTTAAGGGGAGGCAGACCAGAGAAAGACTTTCGTCTTGTTTACATCAGGGTCCCCCATCTTCAATTCATAATGACATTTATGACATACACAACATACAGATATACAGATATATATCATGACATTTATGACATGACATACAGATATGCAGTACTGTATACGTAGCATAGAACGCATATTTAGAGATCGTCTATATCAGTGGTTCCCAAACTACTGCTTATGTGGACCACGAGATTGTTATCAAGAACATTTGCGGACCACCTCGTATGCAAACAGTAAAACATAAATAAATAAACAACTGACTTAAAACCAGTAATACACGAGACACTCTTCTTGGACCAAGTAGGTTTAGTCGATAATCCAATGTACAGTTACCCCCACCCGTATCACAAACAGTACTGTATTTGTAGATCTGGTATGTCATAAATGTATAGATGTATCAGTACTGTCTATCTGTATGTCATGTATGTCATATATGTTATGATGAATTGAAAATGGGGGACCCTGATGTAAACAAGACGAAAGTATTTCTCTGGTCTCCATCCCCTTAACAATTGTGTGTATTGAGCTGTACTGTATTGTACACATTCTGCAATCTGTTAATACAATTTTCAATCAATCAATCAATCAATCAATCAAGACCTGCGTCGTGGGCACTGCGTTCCTTTCTCAGAATGGATTTGAGAGAGATGTGTCATCCAGTTTGACTTGGAGCACGCACTGTACTATGCGCACTGCCAGTCATCAGGATATATATCCGGAGATATTCAGACTCTAGATCTATTTGCAGAGCCAGATGAGTGGCAACCTGTGCGATTGGCTCTTGACAACGCTTGTCGTTCAGTATTGACAAAGCCTACAGTACTTTGCTGGAGCGATTCATTTTGCACGTATGGCCTCCTTGGAATTAATTACTTAATCATAATAAAAATAAATATGACAATATTTGTACAATAAGAAATTACGTGGATGTCGGAAAAATAAATAATATGGATTCATCTGATCACAGGGCAGCTGGATTAACCATATCTGAACCAGCTATTTTGGACAAATGTATAATTACTTTAATTACTCAAATATTCAAACACAATTATGCAATTATTGTGAAATTATTGAAAATAATAATTATGTAATGCCTTCTGTGAAATTTTGAAAGAATGCAGGTTATAGCCAACATGCAATATATCCCATGATTGGTATACAATGGGACAGACATTTGTTTGATATAGCTATAACTTGCATTCCTTCAATATCATTAATCAATAAAACAGATATTGAAATACACTATGTAGCCTACTACACCAACACTGCAAATGACAGTGGATAAATAAATAAGAACTAAAGCTAATCGCGTGGAAATAGACTGCATTAATATTCCATAAGTCTTGTGTGCGACAGTATAGCCTACGTGTCTAATGAATGAACAGTAGGCTTATATTATTCTAATTATACTTGTTTCATTAGGATTTAGTAGATACTATATATATGCTCTGCCCTATACGTACAGTAAGTACAGTACACATATTAAGGCCGCCAGAGTCGGGCAGCGGACTGGTGGACTGTACTATGCAGCGCAGCATCTGCGATCTCCTAATAAAACAAGTCATTAGAATAATATAAGCCTACTGCGTTCATTCATTACGCATTTAGACTATACAGTACTGCGAGCGTGTGTGTGTGTGGAGGGGGGGGGGGGGGGGGTGCACTGCGGCAGGTGGTCATGAGTAGTAGCCTTTATAATGATGACGATACATTAATCTAATCTCATTTTGATCAGTCGCAAAGCACTTCCGCCACCATTTTCACACGGCTGCATCATTAGTTGCATTTAATGAGCTGGACAGGTGTGTCTAAACTCTCGACTTTTCTGCGTTCTTTTTTTTCGTAGCCGCATTTTGCGGAGACGGCTCTCTGATTGGCCACTGACATGTGCGCTCAATCGCGTGACGAGCTGTGTCTTTGCCCATTTCCGGGTCTAACAGCCTGCAAACTACATAACGCCTAGTTTATAACTGGTTAAGCTTAGGCGACTCTTTCGAAGTTGGTTAAGGTTAGAGTTTGGAATCAGGGCTGGTGTTCTATCGCCCTGCTCCAAGACAAACTCTAACCTTAACCAACTTCAAAAGAGTGCCTATAAGCTTAACCGGTGTAGAAACAGGCGTCACACGATTGGGCGCACATGTCACATGAAGTGGCCAATCAGAGAGCGTCTCTGCAAAATGCGGCTACGGAAAAAAAATAACGCGACTTTTCTCTATTTAATTTGCACACGGCACAGAGCCTGCCTTATAAGGAGCTCTGGAGGCGTTGTTTTGTATGCAAACGACCTGGACGGGAACGCACGTTCATGTTTAATGGTGACATTCCTCATCGCCGGTATCTCAGCTGTGATCGTTTGAGCCACTTAAGACATCTTCCCCATGCGTTGGGGACTCAGAGTGAACTTGTCGTCGATTCTGTCTCAGTCGGTTCCAAGATAAGTCTTCCAAGAGAAGTCTTTGGGAAATATTGGGAAATGAGACCCAATGACTTCACAAGAACAAGTCTGTTTGCCCACTGACCCAAATACATAAAGTAAAAAAAAAGACCAAGGGGATAGAGGATTGTTGTTGTTTTTTATGTGGATGATTCTGTTGTCTTTTCTGAGTGAATGTCATACTGTACCATAATTAATACATTTTAATTGCATAACTAAGTCCATTAATCTGATTACATTAATTTCATAAACTAAATATATTTGATACAGTCGTGTATGTCATATATGTTATGATGAATTGAAAATGGGGGACCCTGATGTAAACAAGATGAAAGTCTTTCTCTGGTCTGCATCCCCTTAACAATTGTGTGTATTGAGCTGTACTGTATTGTCCCCATTCTGCAATCTGTTAATAAAGTTTTCAATCAATCAATCAATCAATCAATCAATAGGACTAAATCCTTTGTTTTATATATATCTTTTTTTTATGCCCAACTGGAAAAACCATTCCGATTCAGATTTTATTGTCACGTTTTCCACTTACTGTACTGTTATAGCATAGAGGAGTGACATTATTTTGTTATTTGCTCCTCATTCTTATGTGAGGTGAAGCTTTTCCTTCGTTAGAAACCCGATGGAGGAACCGATGGCAAATATAATTCTAATGAGGAAAGTTGTTTTCTACCGTGACTCACACAGAGTCCCTGGCGGATGACATCCCCTTTGTGGCTTTTTCACAGTAATTAGGACCAAAGCTGGGGCCTTTGGCAGAGCTTTAAATCCAGGTTAAAGCCCTTTGAGCTCATGTACTCATGAATGATTCAGGGGAACTCCATGAGAAGGCGCTCCAGTTCGATTGCCTTGCTAATGAATCGATCACTAATGATGGCCTCACTTAACTCGTCAGGTAGACCCAACATTTACCCAACAACACATGACACTTTTGGCTTGAGGTGTCCAAAGCTCCTCTTCTGAAGCCTTTCAAACACCTGCTCCGAGGGGGATTCAGTGAACGTGAGAGGATCTGACAGGGGGTTAGTTTGCTTAATCCTATCTATTCTTATCTATTAATAGTCTATTTATTATATTCTATCATTTTATATCTAGCAGGCTATAGTATTGAAGAATTGATTTGGGTCTGTCTCACACAATTCATCCAATAGGCGTTGGCGGTTCTTTAATTAACTGCGGTGGCCAAGGGGAATACAAGTGTTGTATCTTGGCAACATTTATTTTGGGTTATTTTTGGTCTTTTATTGTTTCATGTGTGGAATAAACAACAACAAAAACCAATATGAATTAATAGTCTACTAAAATAAGATACAATAAGATATTCCTTTATTAATCCCCTTGGGGACATCTGGGCATCATAGCAACTATATAATTAACTCTGGATATAAAATTATTAGGACAAATAAACAGTGTAAACAAAGATACGTTACAAATATAAATATAGGCAATAGAGAATTTTTATCTGAATATATACTGTGAGAGTAAACAGTGTACACAAGATACCCTAACTAATTTAATATATATTAATAGACTGTCACTGTCTGTGGCTGCAGAAATACTTTATAGTCTTAAGTACAGGCTGACATTAACAATGACAAATAAATAAGCCATCACCCCCTTTGTCATCAAGATATGTCTTTAGGCAAGAGGTTAAAAGACCCCATTGTAGCTAATTGGCCTCACCATTTTTCTTCTCATCAAAATGTTGCAACGTTGACAAAATTCTCTCAAGATTCTCCATTTTCATATGATACCCATATTTGTGTAGCTTTAAAACTGAGCTGGTTTATCGCCTCTGAAACTGTCACGGTTGTGACATCCAGCCTCTGTTTCTCTGGCCACCCCTTAGAGCAGGGCCGTGCAGAGACCTTTAGAGGGGCAGGTGCGAACATTTTTAAAAGGGCACATGTATCAAAATGTTAGAGGGAGACATAACAGAAAACCATGCACCTCAGACAGACATTCAAATATTGATTTTTATTTATAATATTATTAATTGTTAAAGTTATTCTTGATGAGGACCATGGGCATTGCCTTTTACAATAAATTTTTTATAATAATAAAACAAGAAAAAGGGCACTTTGATCATCAAGGAACACATGAGCAAGTGGTTGGGCACCCAAAGCCCCCCCCCCCCCCCCCCTCTGCATGTGCCTGCCTTAGAGACACCCTTGCCATACCATCTGAGGTAAAGACAAGACATAATTGTGCATAATTGTTTAGTCTTTTGGGTGTGTGATTGGGGGGATGGTGTTATCATTGGAAATGGTAAATTAACCATATGGGATGTCATTGTCTATACTGCTCACTGCAACCGAAGAGGTCTCTGCAGACATCCATCTTGCAGTTATAAATGTCGTCCTCGGTTTAACAGCTGTCTGCTGTCTAGCGGTTCTGTAGATAACCAGTGAATGAGCATGACACACACCATGCATATCAATCAGAGCAAGTATCCCTTTGCCTCATTATTTCGCTTTTTGTAACGTCTCTGAAAGATCTGTTAAAAGTCATTGAGGAGATTTATTCCCTCATAAACTGTCATGCTATAGACCCAGGGTGCCACGTGACGGTAAGACCCGCCTGGTTCATGCTATAGACCCAGGGTGCCACGTGACGGTAAGACCCGCCTGGTTCATGCTATAGACCCAGGGTGCTGCGTGACGGTAAGACCCGCCTGGTTCATGCTATAGACCCAGGGTGCAGCGTGACGGTAAGACCCGCCTGGTTCATGCTATAGACCCAGGGTGCAGCGTGGCGGTAAGACCCGCCTGGTTCATGCTATAGACCCAGGGTGCAGCGTGACGGTAAGACCCGCCTGGTTCATGCTATAGACCCAGGGTGCAGCGTGGCGGTAAGACCCGCCTGGTTCATGCTATAGACCCAGGGTGCAGCGTGACGGTAAGACCCGCCTGGTTCATGCTATAGACCCAGGGTGCAGCGTGACGGTAAGACCCGCCTGGTTCATGCTATATACCCAGGGTGCAGTGTGACGGTAAGACCCGCCTGGTTCATGCTATATACCCAGGGTGCAGCGTGACGGTAAGACCCGCCTGGTTCATGCTATAGTCAGGGGTGCAGCGTGACGGTAAGACCCGCCTGGTTCATGCTATAGACCCAGGGTGCAGCGTGACGGTAAGACCCGCCTGGTTCATGCTATATACCCAGGGTGCAGCGTGACGGTAAGACCCGCCTGGTTCATGCTATAGTCAGGGGTGCACTGTGCAGTCGTAATATCAGAAGTGCCTGTACGCTGTTTAAATGACGCCACGTGCACGCGCGCACCTGCGCATACATGGTCCCTCGCGTGCGCACAGAACAGATTATTATTATTCATAAATAGTAGGAAACATGTTTGTATAGGAAATTACTAGTTTTAGTTTAATTTTTGTAAATATTGCCTTGAAATAGACTCCAGAAGCTGAAAAAGGTAGCAGGATTTAGCCTTATATATATGATATATATGCCACGATATATGCCACGCTAGATCTCAGGTCAGATTGATAACCCCATAACTCATTGGTCCGCTCATCTTGACATCAAGCAGCGTCCTGCGATGTTTTTGACATTCAGAATCCAGTGGGTCTCAAAATGTGTGGTTGTTATCAAATTACAACTGACCGGCAAAAATAGCGAATGCACGTCTCGACCCCCTCCGGCATTGACTAGGTCAAGTGATAGAAGTTGCGAGATCTCTACTTTGTTTTATCACCGGGAAGTTTTTATCTGACAAGTATGACCCTGTCATTAATCAGATGATTTCCACTTCCCTAATCCGTCACACTGCAGCTGGGGAGAGTTACTCGACGAAGCCTCAATGAGTGTGCTGTTGTTTTAAATTTCTTATAAAACGCTTACTGTCTAGAGTCATTATTCTATATCATTTGAATAAGACTAGATTATCTACTTCTTATTTACGTCTCTGTAGTGAGAAGAAAGACATCTGTAATCATTACCGCTAAAATCTTTACATCATAAATAATGTGTCGACGGAGCAGCGTTCCTGCCGACTTTCCTTTATCATGCAGAATGGGTTCTTAAAAGTGCAACATATTTAAAGCTTACCAGGATGTTTAGAAGAAGTAACACGAAGTATTTTCCAAAAAAGTTTTAATTAAAAATACAAGGGTTACATAAGAATGCAAAAATTACCAAAGAATCTCTTACAGCAGTAAACATGTCAAAATCCAAAAATCAAAATGTATCTATCTCATAGCAAAAAAACTCTCTTTGTCATTTTGAGCAAATGAGCAACTGAGCTAAAAAAAACAAAGCTTTGTCATGGGGACTCCACTTTGAAAAATAGACCGATTCCGTTCCTTACACCGCAACGGTATCGACCGCTAGAAGAAAGGTGTCTGCAAGCAAAATCTGAAAATCTCAACATCTCTGCCGGGAGCCTGCGAGTTGGTCTTTATAAATCCCCCAATATCTCTTTGCTATTGGTTTAAATACAGTGATGTAATTTCACTAGCCAATCAACGTATAACACATAAGAATGAACCCGCCTCCTCTTCTAGTTGCCATTGGCTCCCATCTACTCCACTGATTTGTAACTTATAAAGTAATTGTAACAGTAACAGAGTATGATATGGTGGAATCTCCCTTTGTCTCTCTGTGCCGTCTCCCAAGGTCACCACCTCTCGGCACATTCCTTCCCACTCTAACAGTAAGAGAAACAGACGAGGGAGACTGCTGTACATGGTCCTTTTTAGCATGAATAGCCTAACACGCCTATATATATACATATACAGATATATACATAATCATTTATATCATAATCATAATAATACATCATACATGTGGTTTTTAAAGTGTTATGATGGCACTCTCTTCTGACAAGACAGGCAAGGGTTAATTTTGCAGGCTGCTCTGTCTAGGTTAGTGCTGTGAGCTCAGTGCTCACCTCCCTACACATTCTTGTACAGCCCAGAGGCCCCCATCATTTTGACTTACTCTAACGGAGACTGGAGCACCCCCCTGCCTCTGTTTCCATTCTGACTGCATATTCCATTAACTGTAGTATAGTTTATAAGTGTATAAAGAATATACAGGTCATATAAGAATACATATCACATTATAGACACATACAGTAACATATGCCCAGGTTTAAAACAGATATATACCATAAACATATGCTTAAACCTTTTACATCCCACAATTGACAGAGAGAACAGGATGTCATAATAACCAGGGTCACTTGTTGGCTGTGACTCTCAACAAATATATAAAGAAATTATATTGTCAACAGATATGGTTGAAAAACAAACTGTTTTAAATGTAATTGTAGATACAATATTGTAGTTAAATTTTTTTTGATTGAATTAACTTAACTCTTCTGCCCCCTTAGCGACTATTTTGTGTTTTTGCCTATATTTTTGTGTGTTTCTGTGTACAACGATGGCTGTGTTGATTATTATGTCATGAAATTGTGTCCGTTTGCTTATTTTCCATATATTCACAGAATTTGAAAAGATTAGATTTTGAAACCCTCTAACACAAAAGTTAACAATATTAGCTTTCAAACCGTCCATAGTGGTTTATTTCTTGCCATGGGGGTTAGGGTTAGGGTTAGGGTTAGGGTTAGGGTTACCCAGACAGAAAGATTAGGAGAAGGTAAAATCTCATCCCTGTGCCCGTGCCCACCCCAACACTTGCTCAACAGTCCCATAACCTAACCCCAACCCCAACCCTAACCCTAACCATAACCCTACAAACGGAAATATTTGGAATCTTTGATAGATATGTTGAGTTAGGTTCATAGTGGTATTCATAAAAAAAGAATTGGAACGAAATATTACAAATTAAGTTTTTTATGACCTTGAACGTGATGCAATCTTTTCATGCACTAAGGTGACAACTCTGTCAGTTACTTAACAAGGCACAAGGGTTAAACTAGAAAAGTAAATACAAACTAAATTAACAATGTAACTTATAGTTTACAGAAGGACAGTTTCCTTCTGAAGCACAACGAAATGTCTCATCCTTCCAGTCGGGACCATTTGGTTCCACAGCTCAAGCAAACCCCCACCAATTGGTACAGGGCTTGTATTTTGGTTTTGCACTTCTCGTTCTTTGTTATGCTATTGCTATGCTATTCTTATGCAAAGACTAGGTGATAGCTGAATACCGGTACTTAAATACGGACGACGAGTCGAGTGAAAGTTGTGAACGCATTTTTGTGTGTGCACGTCAGAAAAGTGCTGGGATGGCGTGGTACCGCGTGGCACCACCACTGCACCACTGGGTATAGTGACGGTAAGACCCGCCTGGTTCATGCTATAGACCCAGGGAGCAGCGTGACGGTAAGACCCGCCTGGTTCATGCTATAGACCCAGGGAGCAGCGTGACGGTAAGACCCGCCTGGTTCATGCTATAGACCCAGGGTGCCACGTGACGGTAAGACCCGCCTGGCTGGTTCATGCTATAGACCCAGGGTGCCACGTGACGGTATGATCCGCCTGGTTCATGCTATAAACCCAGGGAGCCACGTGACGGTAAGACCCGCCTGGTTCATGCTATAGACCCAGGGTGCCACGTGACGGTAAGATCCGCCTGGCTGGTTCATGCTATAGACCCAGGGAGCCACATGACGGTATCCGCCTGGTTCATGCTATAGACCCAGGGAGCCACATGACGGTAAGACCCGCCCTGGTTCATGCTATAGACCCAGGGTGCCACGTGACGGTAAGACACGCCTGGTTCATGCTATAGACCCAGGGAGCCACGTGACGGTAAGACACGCCTGGTTCATGCTATAGACCCAGGGTGCCACGTGACGGTAAGACACGCCTGGTTCATGCTATAGACCCAGGGAGCCACGTGACGGTATGATCCGCCTGGTTCCGGACTCATTTCTGCCACAGGAGTTTCTCAAGGTACAGTAGCAGCTTTATACGTTTCCACGTATTCAATCGGCCTGACCGACTTGACAGGAGCAGACTTGGACACTGTGTACCTAATGCAGAATTACATCTTTCCAGGAAAGCGTTAATTGCATGTCACGTCCCGGTCTCTAGTGATCGCTGCGGAGCTGAGAGGACAAAGCCTAAATAGTCAAAACAACAGACATAAAACACTTGGAATGATATACTCATTAACTGACTTGTTTGTTTTCAAATGCCATATTTTTCATGTTTTTATTAAGTGATATTAAAACAAAGATGGGGCCGAATGATATGATATGATATTTTCATTAATAATGCGCCCCCCCAGCCAATCTTTACATCGTTCCGGGGCGCAGCCCGGGGAAAAAAGAATACGAATAAATAGACAGGACAGGGAACCAGGCAGACGGACAGACAGAGAACCTAAGAACACCTCAGACACACAACACAACAGCAAAGTAACTCAATGATCATCTAGAGTGAAAAGGTGGGTTTTAAGCAAGGCCTTGAAGTTCTATTTCATGTAGCTCTCGCTCAGCGTCTATTGCACATATTCTCACTCCAGTGCTGTGCACTGAATAAAAACTCACAATGTACCTTTACATACCAACATCCGTCTGGCCACACCCCCATCTGCCACCTATATAAGCAGGGGTGTGACGTTATATATATATTTTCTTTTTTAAAAACATGACATAAAATTAGATACACAAGCATTAACAGTAACTATCCACAGTAAGTCACAGGATTATACATTCCATTTGATTCAATATAAATGTCGTTTATGAGATATATACCTAATACTTGCAATACAATACAATACATACATATGCTCTTACTCGCTCTTCTTCCCCCCCCCCCCAGGACCCCCCCTTGGATAATCCATCCATTTTCATTCGTTTTTAACCAGGAATTACAATTCATATGCTAGCCTTTATTCTCTCCACCACTTCTAACCAGATTGCAATGCTGGTTTCACTGACACCTAAAATTCTTGCTGTAGATATCTCTAGATAAATCACATCGAGATAGGTAAGAACCCATACCTTCCAGCACATTTTATCCGGTTGAATCCATCGTGATGCTATCAGCTTTTTAGCAGCTGTGAGACCGGACAAAACTAGTCTCTTTAGCTGTATAGAGGCTGCAAACTGAGAAACATCATTCAACAGCAATACAGAGGGCTGTACAGGTATGTTCAGAAATAAAGATTCTGATAATTGCAGGGTCACTTCTTCCCAGAATATCTTAACAGGTGGGCAATCCCAATACATATGCATAAATGTACCATCATCACAGTTTGTACATAAGGAACATAGAGAATCTTGTCTAAGTCCCATTCTGTTCAATCTTATAGGAGTCAGGTATGTCAGTCAGTTAAGATTAATTTGTTGATGATCCGGGTTGCGTGACGCAATTCTAACGTTTGCCCAGACTTCTTGCCAATCAAAATCTACTTCCAAGTCTGGTATATCCCTCCTCCAGACTGAGTCTAGGGGAAGGATTCCATACGAAGACGTTAGTAAGTGATGATAAAAGTCAGATACAAAGCCTCTCGATGTCTCTCTTTCATAGAAGAATTTGTGATATCTGTGGTGCTCAATTGGTATCTTTTTTTTTATCCACTTTTTCTCCCATTTTCTATATTTTCTCCCATCCCAATTTCGTATCATCCAATTCAACCCTCCCCTGTCACGAACGCTGTTTCTTGCCTCCCACAAGCCGGCTGCAATGTGGACTAAGTCATACATAGCACAAGTCCCCTCCGGTACTTGAGGTAACAGCAGTCGCATCTTTTCACCTGCGCAGCTCGATCTCTCAGTGGCGAGGAGTAACGCGTGGGAGGCTCACGCTGCCCCGACACTTCCTGATTCTACTGCGCAGGCGCACCAATCGACCTGTAGGAGTCGCTGTCCACAACGCCCGATCCCCACCCTTCAGTTTCCCTCCCCGTAATATGGCCAATGTGTATTACTGCGGACGACCAGCTAAACTGAAAACAATGTGGAGAGCTGGATTCGAACACGCGAACCCAGCGTCTCCACATTGGTGGCGAGTGCCTTGCCCACTACACCACCTAGCTCCATGAGCCTTCAAACATTCCAATAACTGTGCGTAGAAATAAAATGTGGAACTGGTGAGGTTAAATTTGTTACGTATTTCTTGATAGCTACAGAAACCCCGTTTGTTGAAGACATCTCCCAATGTATGTATGCCCTGTTTTTCCCATTTGGGAAGTGCATTGTTATTGAATAGGGGAGAATGGCTATGCCATTTATGTTGGTTAGAATATTTTTTTTTCTGTGTTTCACGCCATATCCGAATCACATGTGTAATAAGAGGGCCAAATTTCAATTCGCATTGCTTAATTTATAATATGGTGTATACTATGTCGTGCAGTCTATGTGGTGCCACTATATTTTCTTCTAAGTTTCTCCAGGATACAGATGCTTGGGAGTCAAACCAGGTTATCAGTGGTCTTAAAGAGTACGCTTTAAAATAGTGGTAGAAGTCTGGAAATGCTAAACCTCCGCCGTCGGCTTTGTTTCTCTGTGCGGTGGATCTTTTTATTCGTGGAGGTTTGTTGTTCCAAATAAATGTATATGCGGTGGAGTGTAATTTTTTCCAGTAACCATCAGGGGGGGGGGTAACGGTAACATTGAGCTAATGAAGTTGATTCTAGGTAAAACATCCATCTTAACGATACTCGGGCCTGTACTGAGTTTTTAAGTTTGGACCACCTGTCAAAGTAATTTTTGATCTTATCTTGGAGTTTTGTGTAATTATACTTCATCGTTTGGCATATACTGTAGTAGGGAATATTTCAACTCCTACACTAGACATCTAAAGTGTTTTACCATTGGTATTTTTTCTGGAAGGAATATATCCTTTGCAGGGGCATTAAGTGGGAGGAAGGCCGACTTTGGCCAATTTATCCTAAATCCCGATAAATTGCCAAAATCATTAATCAACTTGAGAAGATGAGGCAGTGAGGTGGCAGGGTTTTGCATGAACAATATTACGTCCAATTACATCCCAGCATGAGAGGTACAATTCTGGTGGGATACCATCCCTTCCAGGGGCCTTACCAATTTGCATTTCAGATATAGCCTCCCTAAGTTCATCTAGTGTGATAGGTGTTTCTAACTCTTTAGCGTCTTCCTCTGATAGTTTAGGTAGGTTAATTTGATTAAGATATATATCCATTTTGTTTTGATCGAAAGCCATTTCTGATTTGTACAAGTTGGAGTAAAACTCTTTGAATGTCTCGTACATTTTTTTGGGGTCTGTGACAAGTCCTTGTTGGACCTTAATAGTAGGGATATCTGCAAATCTTGCGTTGGCTCATATCTTCATAGCTAGTAGGTGACTTGGTTTAGAGCCATGAAAGTAATAATGTTGTCTTGTGCTACGTATTTGAAATTCAGATTGTTGTCTTAAAATGGCGTTAATCTCTTTTTTTAACACATTAATTTGAGATTCCAATCGAACCGAGTAGTTGTATTGTAAAGAGGAAAATAACGATGAGTAAAGCGTTTCCAGCTCTACCAATTTTGAACAACGATTCTTGCGTAGTTTGGAGGCAAAGACCATAGTGAAATCCTTGATAAATCCCTTTACCGACATCCATAATATACGTTGACGTTATATCTTTGTTTTCTCTCTCACTATTTTCGAGAAAATACGGCGATAATGTCTTCGTCACTGGGGTGTCTGGAAGATGATGATCATTCTGACCTCCACCAGCTTTTTCGTATTAGGGCTCGCGTCGCTGGTCTACTCCCCACCTGCAGTCCTCCAAAGCTGCGGCTGGATAGGTATTGAACCTCCGGTTCTACAGCTGGACTGCGCACCGGCTGTTTGTGAGACATTGGTTGCCTCGGGGCTGGGTGAGTAATGTTTTGCGATGCGGGCGCCGGTTGTATTGCTAATGCTATGGGGGTTAGCTGCACAATTTTACGAAGGCCGGCCCCAGACTAGGGGTCCTTTGTTCGGCCTCTTAGACGACGGACGGAGGATCCTGGTTTGAAGCCCATAATGTCAAACTAGTGGGCCACGACCGAGATCTGGTTTAAACCCGGGGTCTCCGAGTGGATTCTTCTCTGTCCCGTGTAGGCCCCTTCTTTCAAATGAATGAAAGATTAAACCCTAATCACGAGGAAAAGTGGGTCTGGATCTTCTTTATCGGTAGTTCCATGCTCAAGTCGGCTGCAGCCCATACGGGAATTGTGCCAACTCTGCTGTGTGTCTGTTAAATCACCGTTGAGAACTGTGTTGACATTTATTTTTCTCTTCTCTCTTAGGATGAGGAGGGACTCAGACGGCGGCCTGTCTGAAGTGTGGCTTATTATGTTATTGTGTACAGTTCAGGTGATAGCTGCTTAGCTTGCGTGCTAGTTGTGGGGCCTACCTGTTAGCCAGTTAGCTGTTAGCTGCGGCGCTAGCTCGTTGTGTTCACTAGGCTAGGAACATTAGCTTGTTGCTTTCAGTCGGGAGTGACTGTTAGCTTAATGCTACACTGTTGAACGTTACTGTGAGAATAACAAGCCTTAACACTCTGACTACGACGTCATCTTTGACAGAGGATGTTAGTCGACCCTACACCGGGTGCCCTGCCAGCGAGGACTTTGTCAACATGGAGAACGGCAGCTGGGTGGCGCGTCGGGCATTGCCCTCGTCACCAACGCAGGAGACGCCGGGTTTGACTTCGGCTGTCCCCGTTATCCAGTGTTTTGCAGTCCTCTCAGCCTGCGCTCAAGGTGTAGGTAGGAGTCCCGCTGGACTTAACACTTCTTCTTTCCTTCCCTTCTAAATGTTTTGTAATAACGATGTTTTCCAAAACGTATGTTGCTGCAATACATTGAGGATACAACGTGTATTGTGTGTGAATTGCCGTGTCACTGGTATAGGTTCTCTCTACCTAGAAAATCGCTGTTGTTTTTTACGTGAGTAAAAATGAACTGGTTTAGTTGTGATGAGAACATGTGTGTTCATGTACCGTTAGTGACGTGTTTGAGCTCACAACTTACTTACTTACTTATCCTCTTCGTCCCGGTTGGGGCATAAGGCCGCAATCATACACTGAATCCTGTCTCGTGCTTTGGCCTGCGCTTCGTCCCAGGAAAGACCCATCTCCTTCAGCTCCATCATCACTGTTCTTCGCCAGGTGTTCTTTGGTCTACCCCTCTTTCTCTTCCCAACTGGGGTCCATCTCAAGGCAACTTTGGGTAACCTTTCATTGGGCATCCTCAATACATGGCAGAGCCATCTTAACCTCCGTCTCCTTATCTCAAGGGCTCACAACTAGTGGGTTATTTAACCTGCAAAGCTATGCTTAGTGACATGTGATTGAGGAGTAAGTCCTTCTCTCAGCCTGTGATGACAAATAAACAGGTAGCGTGTTCACATGTTCACAGGGCAGTACCTGGTCAACCTAGTCGTATCAAGGGTAAGGTAGGGAGGGGTGATTTCCCCCCCAGGTTCCCTGGGGCTTTTTCCCCCCTCCTCTCAAACAGGTTGTTTACAATATATTGTGTCACTATGTTTGTGGGGATACGATGTAATCCTCAGCTTAAGCTGCTGGGGTTGTGCTCCTGCTTGAGAAAACGATTTTTTCCTAGGGAAAAGGTTGCTTTGGTCGCTGTCATATGTGCTTAGCAAGGCCTGTGGCCAATACATAATCGAGGACTTATGTCTTCTCTCGTTATGAAAAACGGCGTTCCTCTGTAGTGAGAGTGTACTTTTGCCTTTTTTGTTGTGATGAAGGGTTGTGTGTGTCGTTGAGATCCACAACTGGGTTAGGTTTTGGCCCACAGAAGCACATGTGTAAGTCTGGTACCGGGGCTCTTAAAGGGGCCCTCTCTGTTCTGTGTTTTTTCGTTGTAAAAATCAGATGGCTGTTTTCTCTGGGTCTGTGTTTTTCCTTTGTAAAAATCAGATAGCAGGTTTCGCACATGAGCTATGTGAAGCTGTTAAACGCTTCATGTAGCATGCTATGACTGGTGTCATGGCTCTACTTTGTCATTACATCGTATCAGGGGTGAGGGGTCATAAAGGGATGAACTGGTAAACCTTCCTCCCCTTTTCTGATTGGTCAGGGGTTAAAACCCCCTGTCCTTCGGGCTTCCTGTCACGTTGCTGGTTCGGCACGTTACAGGGTAGGGGGGGGGGGGGAGTTTCCTGGTCCCACGCACTGAAAGATTGGGCGTGTGCACCGCGGAAATTCCCCTGCCATAGAGTACGTCACTGAGCGCGTTTCTATTGGTAAGACTTCCGTGAGTTGTTCAGGTTCCATGTTATGGATCTGTTTCAGGGAGTTTTCAGAGCCTTCTCCTCACAGAGCTCCTCCTCAGGGAGTGTCAGAGCCTTCTGTGAGTTCGGACCCTCCCTCCCAGTGAGGGAGCCTCCTCAGAGTTTCAGAGCCTCCTCCTCAGATTGTCAAGGTTAGTAGAACTTCAAAAAGGAGTTCTGCTCTGTTGTATGTGTATTCGATTCAATTCAATTATTATTATTGAGTGTGTATTGGTTCAGAGCCTCCTCCTCGGAGAGTCCTAACCCAATTGTTACATAGCTCAATGTTGCAATATGTCTTTTCAATCTATACAGTTCACGTGGGAAGTCTCTCTGGGGGTTCCCCGTCCTCTCCTTTTTGGAGTAGGTGGACGGGGTATTGTTTAGGGTTTCCCTGACTCCTCGCCTTACAGGTCTGTTGAGTCATGGTTTTCCCCCCGTCATAGGGGTACGTCGCTCACCGTCCCCTCTTATGAAGTGTGGTTGACTGGGTGGTGTTTCCCTCAGCCGCGTCGCATGGGACCCATGTCCGTATTATTTTTTCTTTTTTCTGAAAAAATTTAAAATAAAAAAATCGGCTTCTTGACGTTCCCCCAGGCGGCTTGGAGGAACGGTATCTGGTGTCTTGTTAGGCTATCCATTGATGTGTTTTGGGTCTCGACGTGTACATAGTGCTGGCCCTGGTTGTTTCTGATAGGAATCACGCATGAGGCTTGCGCGCCTTGGTTGCTCATCATTAAAACAGCGTTTTTATGGGGCAACTGGGATGGAGTTTGTCTCTTCCGAGCGCCAGTTACTAGGTTTGTCTCTGTGAATTCTCGTTCATATCTGGGGGATGTTAACGGAATAGATCAAAGCATAGGTAGAGGGGTCTCACGCCCTTGGGGTGGGCCACTGAGCGCGGTACGAACGGGACCGTCTGGGTGGCGCCCTCTATAATGTTTTAGATCGACACGCGTACCTACCCCCCTCCTAGAGTTGGGGATGTCGGCGTGATTAGGGCACTGGACTGGTTCTGGTCACGCCGGTCCAGGTCAGTTAACCCGTTGTCCGCCGGGGACGCAGATCTGCTGTTCTGGTACCCTGAGGGACTTGTGCTTTTTTCATGGGGACAAATGCCGGGTCGGCCCGGGTGTCACAGGGTTTGATATTATGGAGATGTTCGTGGTTGTACTACGTATTACCCCTCACTGTTGCTTGGTCCATGTTGTGTTGTACCTTGAGCTGCGCTAAGGGGGCCTGGTCCTTCTCCATTATTTTCGCCCCTCTCTTCTCCCGCTTACGCATGGCTGAGAGGGGGCTGTTGAGGTGGTTTTTTATAGAACTCCTCTGGCATCCCTGTGTACGTCCCGGTCCGCCGGGCCCGGTCCAAAGTTGTTTTCATCGACCCGTAGGCCTGGGATAACCCCTTTTTGATAACCCCTTTCTGAAACACTTGTACTGCGGTATAGCCAGTGTATACCCGCAGGTGTGTTTTGGAGTTTTCTCCTGAGGGGTTATAGGAACAACCGCCTCATGTTGAACCACAAGGGTGGTTGATTCCCTGGTGTGTTGGAGCGGAGTCAACTCCCAGGTTACCCGTTTGAGTGTGCCCCTGCACGTTCATGACGTCTGCCAATCGTGTCAGCCTTCTCTGCCTCGGCCCCTCTAGAGCGTCAGGGATTTTTGGTGGAGGCTTTGACATGGTGCTCAACAATGCCAGCATACGCCCCTTCCGCCGGGGTGCTGTTTTCAGTTGACCCCTTTGGCGCCTGTCTCGTCCGCAGTGCTCCAGGCTCGGGTCAAGTGCCTGCTGCCTGGATTGAGGGATCGGCCTCTTCTGGAGGTCGTCTCCCCGGTGCGCTGCCTGCTCCCGCTGTAGTGTAACCTCTTGAGTGCTTCGAGTTACAGCCATGCTGACTGCCTGAGTATAGTCAAGTCAAGTCAAGAGTTTTATTTGTCACGGCATACAAGTATACAATGAAATGCGGGTGGTCTTGCCCGCAACGATGTGCAATACACTAGTACAACATATAATAGAATCCAATAGACAACATTGTGCAATAAACAGGTAACATAGTGGGACATAACGGTATTTGTACATAGTTATTTACAGAGCATGAAGGACATGCTAGGTCCCTAGGTAGTGCAATACACTGTTACTACTATTTTTAAAGTGACCTTTCTTTATGGCCATAAGTGTGGGCGTGTCATTGGCCTCCCCGGGCCCCCTTTTTCCGGGGGGATCCAGTCCCTTCTCCGCTGCTACGGCCTTGCCACGGGGTTGAGCTTTGCTCTTGACCCCGTGATTTTGGGGGTGGTACCGAGGTTTGTTCCTTCCGTTCGTTCCCTGGTGGCATGCGGGTTGTGCGTGTGCGTAGTCGTGGGGTCAAGCCACGGTCTGCTCACCCTGTGCGTTAAGTTGCTCGAGTTCCTCTTCGCACGGTCGGATCCGTCTCCCTCCCGTCCTCCAATAGGGAGGTTTCCCTCCATTAGGGAGGGTCGGGGGGCTAAAAAATCAAGTAAATCACATACAACTTGATTGACAAATATATAATGTTAAGTGAGTAAATTTTTCGTATGCTGCAGCCTGACATTCCTTCTCCAATAAGCTCATGGCATCCATGGAGATACTTTAGATTAAATTAGATTCAGATTCAAATGTATTGTCATTATACAGCACAAGTACAGTACTATGAAGTTAAGTTGACATCTAAGCAGAGTGCAAATGTAACAGTGTACAGGTGATTAAACTGGAGTATATATAAATATATACATAAATGAGTACTACTGAGTATATACCCGATAAATATAAATATTAGGGCTGTCAAAGTGAGTGTATAATAAGTACATTTTAATTACAGACAATTACAGACTGTCCCCCAATATGCCCAGACCATGCAAATAACCTCTCACATGGTACTGTGAGCGAGGGGGAGACTTCAGTTTTACTGTACAAAAGTACATTATAGTGTAAAAGGTTGGCAACAGATTAACATTGGACTCCATTCAGTTGGATTTATTACTATTTTGATTCCACATAGTAGAAGGGGATGTTTTTGTGACCCTTTATTTTTCCCAGTGTGAGGTTGGACACAATTACATTGTGTCATTTGCTCCAGGGAAGGATCATTGAGAAATAGAAAATTCTGCTTACCAATGTAACCTGCCTGTTGTGCAATGTGTCTGTTGTTGCAATACAATTCAATCTGAAAATAAAAAATACGAGAGAAATAAACCGTATACACAACGGTGCAGGTGAGGGTCTGTACCCTAACTGGCATATAAGTCCGTGGTAAGTATACGTCATTATCCAGATATCTCTGTACATCATATCTATAATTCATATCATGTACGTCAATGCTCCAATGCGCCTTTGTGAATAGTATCTGGTCAAATTATCATCCATCAGCTTTCCAGAGGGATGAGAGGTGTCCTTGACAATGCCTTCATCAGACACCGTGGTCTCAATTGCAGGGAGTGATGTATCGGTGATGCGTTGGGCGGTGTTCGCCACCCTCTGCAGTGATTTCTGGTCTGAGGCAGTAGAGTTACAACACCAGACTGTGATGCAGTTGGTGATATGCTTTCTATGGTGTACTGGTAAAAATCCGCCAGAAAAATGGTACATTTACAGTAATGGACTAACTTGTCCTGGTGTAGGGCAGGCTGTGGTATCCATGGTCTCTGTTAGGTGAGGACTCAAATACAATAAAAACGGGGACAAAGGCGCGGGCCAGACTCAATATTTATTGAACAATTGAACATGTTTTCCCTTTTCGCCAGATTTATAATGATACACTTTTTTTTCATATGGAAACAAACATAAGTGTCACTTAAACATTGAATCTGGAACAAGCAAAGCTTATTATAAACACATGAGAAGTAACATTTCAAATAAATATATCAGTGGCATTTGTCTCTTTTTTTATTTAAATAAATAAAACAAAATAAAATGCTTATGCCCCTCTCTCTATCTGTAGCCTTGAGTTTGTTTCCAATGGAAACCTTTTTTAACAGGCAACAACAAGAAAAATAACAATACAAAATAATAAAGAAATTATAATAATAGGCCATGCCTTAGTCTAGCGAGAAAAGAGTACATACAGAAAACATTGATTCAACTTCAGTTTGCTAGTCTGATTTACTCTGATGCACAATGGTCCAAGCCAGATACCCGGCATCTTTTCTTAGACGCCAATTCATCGATGTTTGGAGTCAGGCTCTAAGCTGAGGAAATCCTCAGGGTTTAGTGAAGGTGTTCATCAGTGAGACGACTCCTGTGTGATGTTTTGTTCAACTTCATCACAGAGAAAAGTTGTTCACATACATAATATGTGCTTCCGAACATACAAAGCATTTGAGCAGCTTGGGTACGGAGCTGGGGCATTGTGTCAGGAGGAGCTGGGCATTGTGTCTGGAGGAGCTGGGGCATTGTGTCAGGAGGAGCTGGGCATTGTGTCAGGAGGAGCTGGGGCATTGTGTCAGGAGGAGCTGGGCATTGTGTCTGGAGGAGCTGGGCTTTGTGTCAGGAGGAGCTGGGCATTGTGTCAGGAGGAGCTGGGGCATTGTGTCAGGAGGAGCTGGGGCATTGTGTCAGGAGGAGCTGGGGCATTGTGTCAGGAGGAGCTGGGGCATTGTGTCAGGAGGAGCTGGGCATTGTGTCAGGAGGAGCTGGGGCATTGTGTCAGGAGGAGCATTGTGTCAGGAGGAGCTGGGGCAGGAGGAGCTGGGTCAGGAGGTGCAGCGCCCACAGACTCATACTTTGACTTGAGTGTGTCACTACATTGGAGTTCAATCAGCTCCATTTGGAGGTTAGTTGGTGTTTTCTTTCCACGTCAACTGCGAACGGATTACTGAGCAGTTCAAACCTACATTCTGCTTCATGTCCAGGTCCTTGTACTTGTCATGGTGTTTCGTTTCATAGTGTTCTTCTTTTGTTATATTATTTCATTACAGCCACGTTGGCGCCACACACGAGACAAATAGGTCTGTCTTTTACATTTTGTGAACATATATTCTGCCTCCCACCTGTCTGGAAAAGTCCTGTTGTCAAAGTCCACTTTTTGTTTGGCAATTTTTGGGGAGGGATGGCTTAAATTTGCGCGAGCCGACTGAAGCATGAGGTTGCTCATGAATTGTCAACAGAGGAGGAGGGGACGCATAACGCGCCAACGCACTCGCAGAGCATTCTGGGATTTGTAGTGTTAACGGTGCATGCGCTATAAACCGGCGTCTGATATAATCTCGCAGGCCAAATATAATTACAATTTATATCATTTCGCGGGCCAAATATAATTCCTGGCCTGCGGAAATTGAGTTTGACATCCCTGGGTTAGGTCAAGGGTAGCAGTCATCAATGTGAGTTTAAGCTGATGATGCTCTTTAGTATCACTTGCCAAATTCCACTTTTATATGGCTAGTGGTTGGAAAGCATCCATGATAGTATGATAGCCCATGTAGCATCTGTTAATATATTGTAGAGAGCAGCAGCACAGCACAGAGCCACAGCAGCACAGCACAGCATAGCCTGTCCATAAAGACAACACGCCCACCAGAGCAGCACAACATAGCCTGTCCATAAAGACAACACGCCCACCAGAGCAGCACAACATAGCCTGTCCATAAAGACAACAAGTCCACCAGAGCAGCACAACATAGCCTGTCCATAAAGACAACACGCCCACCAGAGCAGCACAACATAGCCTGTCCATAAAGACAACAAGTCCACCAGAGCAGCACAACATAGCCTGTCCATAAAGACAACAAGTCCACCAGAGCAGCACAACATAGCCTGTCCATAAAGACAACACGTCCACCAGAGCAGCACAACATAGCCTGTCCATAAAGACAACAAGTCCACCAGAGCAGCACAACATAGCCTGTCCATAAAGACAACAAGTCCACCAGAGCAGCACAGCATAGTCTGTCCATAAAGACAACAAGTCCACCAGAGCAGCACAACATAGCCTGTCCATAAAGACAACAAGTCCACCAGAGCAGCACAACATAGCCTGTCCATAAAGACAACAAGTCCACCAGAGCAGCACAACATAGCCTGTCCATAAAGACAACAAGTCCACCAGAGCAGCACAGCATAGTCTCTCCATAAAGACAACAAGTCCACCAGAGCAGCACAACATAGTCTGTCCATAAAGACAACAAGTCCACCAGAGCAGCACAACATAGTCTGTCCATAAAGACAACAAGTCCACCAGAGCAGCACAACATAGCCTGTCCATAAAGACAACAAGTCCACCAGAGCAGCACAGCATAGTCTGTCCATAAAGACAACAAGTCCACCAGAGCAGCACAACATAGTCTGTCCATAAAGACAACAAGTCCACCAGAGCAGCACAACATAGTATGTCCATAAAGACAACAAGTCCACCAGAGCAGCACAACATAGTCTGTCCATAAAGACAACAAGTCCACCAGAGCAGCACAACATAGTCTGTCCATAAAGACAACAAGTCCACCAGAGCAGCACAACATAGTCTGTCCATAAAGACAACAAGTCCACCAGAGCAGCACAACATAGTCTCTCCATAAAGACAACAAGTCCACCAGAGCAGCACAACATAGTCTGTCCATAAAGACAACAAGTCCACCAGAGCAGCACAGCATAGTCTCTCCATAAAGACAACAAGTCCACCAGAGCAGCACAACATAGTCTGTCCATAAAGACAACAAGTCCACCAGAGCAGCACAACATAGTCTGTCCATAAAAACAACAAGTCCACCAGAGCAGCACAACATAGTCTGTCCATAAAGACAACAAGTCCACCAGAGCAGCACAACATAGTCTGTCCATAAAGACAACAAGTCCACCAGAGCAGCACAGCATAGTCTCTCCATAAAGACAACAAGTCCACCAGAGCAGCACAACATAGTCTGTCCATAAAGACAACAAGTCCACCAGAGCAGCACAACATAGTCTGTCCATAAAGACAACAAGTCCACCAGAGCAGCACAGCATAGTCTCTCCATAAAGACAACAAGTCCACCAGAGCAGCACAGCACAGTCTGTCCATAAAGACGTGCAACAGAGCTTACAGTACAAGTCAATTTGGGAGTTATTTGGAGGTGAGTCATTTCCCCCCACTTCACCTCTACACCGGAACTTAGGGTGCCCTCTCCTGCCAAATCTCACTCTAACCCCTCCTGGTGATGTTCCCAGATGTATAATGATGGATGTGTGACACTTGTCTAATGCTGGATGTGAGTGACACTTGTCTAATGATGGATGTGAGTGACACATGGCTAATGATGGATGATGAGTGACACATGGATAATGATGGATGTGAGTGACACATGGATAATGATGGATGATAAGTGACACATGGATAATGATGGATGTGAGTGACACATGTCTAATGATGGATGTGAGTGACACATGTCTAATGATGGATGTGAGTGACACATGTCTAATGATGGATGTGAGTGACACATGTCTAATGATGGATGTGAGTGACACATGTCTAATGATGTATGTGAGTGACTTGTCTAATGATGGATGTGAGTGACACATGTCTAATGATGAATGTGAGTGACACATGTCTAATGATGGATGTGAGTGACTTGTCTAATGATGGATGTGAGTGACACATGTTTAATGATGGATGTGAGTGACACATGTCTCTAATGGTGGATGTGAGTGACACATGGATAATGATGGATGAGAGTGACACATGTGTCTAATGGCGCTTTTCCACTGCATGGTACCTACTCTACTCTACTCTACTCTACTCTACTCTACTCGCTTTAGGTACCTGGTACTTCGTTCCTTTTCCACTGCAGGTACTAAAATAAAGTACTCAGTTTGTCTCCGTGTGGGGAGGCGGGGCTGCTGGTGTACAGCTGAGAGCTCCATAGCTCTGTGAGAGCTCCACCAGCATAGCTATGTCCGTGTCATGAGCTAGTAGGCGCAAGCCAGAATAAAACACAGTTTTCAATCAATCAATCAATAACAACATTAACGAGACTCTCGTTGTGTCTATTCTGATAACGCTAACGTTACCTCTCATTGTGTATATTCTTCAAGCGTTAACGTTAGCTAGGCTGTCTATGCTAACGTTAGCATTAGGCTAACAAGCTGTAACGTTACCAGTCGCGTCTATTTGCTAACGTTAGCATTAGGTAATAACCGGTTTAAAATGGATGGTGATTACCTCACGTTGTGTCTATTCTACTAGCATTAACGTTACTCATACAAACAATCAATAGCGAGTTATATTGATCGCGCTATGTACGATAGCCATGCTAAAACGCTAGCACAACATCAGCACAACATAAGCTTAAGCCTTAACAAGTCAGCGATCTTTTTGCGAGACTAAACTCTCCGCTCGGTGGCAAATTGTGTTGACGTCGGTTTTGTTTAATCAATAAATGAGGCAGAATACACAGTGACAGTATTGTTTGTTTATTGAACTTGTGCCTGCTGCAAACATAATGAAATCCTATGCGAGACATTCAAGATGGCGGCGTTCTGTTTTCGTTCAGACTCTCCAAACAGTGACGCGTCTCTCTTCTGACCAATCAGTGGTCTGCAGTTTTTCACGTGACATTTATGGTACCAGTTCTACCCGCTTGGCTCGCGCTTGGAACCAGAGTCGAGCAGGGACTAAAAAAGTACCCGAAAAAGTACCTGGTACCAGGTAGTACCAGGTACTTTGGTAATGGAAAACCGAAAATACCGAGTAGAGTAGAGTAGAGTAGAGTAGGTACCATGCAGTGGAAAAGCGCCATAATGGTGGATGTGAGTGACACATGTCTAATGAATGATGATGAATGATGAATTTATTCACACACACACACGATACATTCCATGTAAATATCCTCATGTGATACAACAACGTCGCAATTGTGTGCATGTGCCAGGTCTCCCAAGAAGCTACTTAAAGCTTTTGGAGGGAGCCTGAACACAAATATAAACAGAATATAAACAACAAAACAATAAACAAAAAACAAAACAAAACATACAACGTGGGTAGGTTTACACACCTACCTACTAACTGACATATATAACATAGATACATAATACAGACAATTTATATTCCTAAGTTATCATTTTAATTAGAGATATGATTTAAGCAGTTCCTCTTTCAGTGATTTTTTAAATGTTTTAAAGGATTTAGTCATTTTCAGATTCTCGTCAAGCTTGTTCCAGATCTGTGGACCCCTGCATGCTATGCTTAGGCTAGCACAATTTAGCCTTCTCCTCTTGCCAAATATAAGATGCCTATTTCTTGTGTTGTGGATGTGCAGTGGACGGCAGACTGGGACAAGCTCAGACAGTCTGTGATTCATGTTGTTGACAACTTGATACATAATTGATGCGTTTTGATGAATGTTAAATTCAGCGAGCCTCTTTTGTAAGCTTTCAAGTTTCTTGAGATGGCTGGGGTAAGTGTTGCACCATATGACATTACAGTAATTAATGAGAGGTTCATACAAGGATTTATATAGAGTGAGAAGGGCAGGCAAGGGAAGAAAATTACGTATGTGAGTGACATGTCTAATTATGGATGTGAGTGACACATGTCTAATGATGGATGTGAGTGACACATGTCTCTAATGATGGATGTGAGTGACACATGTCTAATGATGGATGTGAGTGACACATGTCTAATGATGGATGTGAGTGACACATGTCTAATGATGGATGTGAGTGACACATGTCTCTAATGATGGATGTGAGTGACACATGGATAATGATGGATGTGACTGACACATGTCTAATGATGGATGTGAGTGACACATGTCTCTAATGATGGATGTGAGTGACACATGTCTCTAATGATGGATGTGAGTGACACATGTCTCTAATGATGGATGTGAGTGACACATGTCTCTAATGATGGATGTGAGTGACACATGTCTCTAATGATGGATGTGAGTGACACATGTCTAATGATGGATGTGAGTGACACATGTCTCTAATGATGGATGTGAGTGACACATGTCTAATGATGGATGTGAGTGACACATGTCTAATGATGGATGTGAGTGACACATGTCTCTAATGATGGATGTGAGTGACACATGTCTAATGATGGATGATGAGTGACACATGTCTAATGATGGATGTGAGTGACACATGGATAATGATGGATGTGAGTGACACATGTCTCTAATGATGGATGTGAGTGACACATGTCTAATGATGGATGATGAGTGACACATGTCTAATGATGGATGTGAGTGACACATGGATAATGATGGATGTGAGTGACACATGGATAATGATGGATGTGAGTGACACATGGATAATGATGGATGTGAGTGACACATGGATAATGATGGATGTGAGTGACACATGGATAATGATGGATGTGAGTGACACATGGCTAATGATGGATGATGAACTGTTCATGAACCTTTATTAATCCCTTTGGGGAAATTAATTCTCTGCATTTGACCCATCCTAACTATTTAGGAGCAGTGGGCAGCCACACACAGTGCAGTGCCCAGGGACCAACTCCAGTCATAATGCCACAACCTTGGTCAAGGGCAACGGCAGCAAACCTTTTGGTGTGGGAGGAAACCCACGCAATCACGGGGGGGGGGGGGGGGGGGGGGGGAGAAACCACATAGAAAGGCCCCCTGCTGGGGTTTGAACCCAGGACCTTCTTGCTGTGAGGCAACAGTGCTAAAAACATTGCATTCAGTGCAGTAATTGTGCCTGCCTACACTGAGGGATAACTGCCCCAGTACTCCTATACCAGTATCCTACCCTTGTGTTTATTGTTAGATTGTCCGACAGTATTTTATTCCGACGCAGTAGAAAGAACTACATTTGTGTCTGAGGGGTGTGGTTAAATACTCAGATCTCAAGTGTTGGAGATGGAAATTACAGCTCATTTTCATTTAGAGTCAATGGACCCAGTAGGCTACTTTGTTGGCGGTGTGAAACTGTTTGTGTTCAATTGTATCTGAATCTCTCCGTAGCCTGGCTGGCAGTGTGCATAGATTAAGTCCAGTGCGCGTTCCGCAAGTCAGACTGAAGCGCATAGCGGAGAGTCAATGATATGACGCTGATTGATTTATGATATTGATTGATTTATGTTATACAATGCAAATGTACTCTAATAAAAATAAATTAGTTAGCAACTGTTTTCCCTCAGTTGGCTTTCTTTCTCTTTTATTTCTTGGGGAAAGACATGACTATCACAGCATTAATGCTCCAGCTTGATTAGCTGCATTCAGAGATGAATCCTAGTGCAGGGGCGGACTAAACCATTTTGCACCTTTTGTAAGTGGAGATAGGGAACTCCGAGAGCCTCTACTGTTTTTTGGATACAAAGTTCAGTTCAGTTTACTCAGCCATGCACTATGCTATGCACTAATTAAATGCAAACAAAAACAGTCTTTTCATTGCAGGATTTCCCCCTCGCTATTCGCCATCGCCCCTCAACTCCCAGTTGGTAAATAAACCTTCTTAAACTTTCCGTATCTGTGTCCCGTGTCTGCGCCCGGGTTCACTCCGAACACACTAGCGCATTTGTCATTTGATCGGTGTTTGGAACGTTCTTTTAATGCCGCTCTCTACAGCTGAGGCACTGAGAGCATCGTGTCGTGCCGGCAGTGGCATCAGCTGGGCCTCCGGACACCAGTTACAGCCACATGATCTCGCTTACGAGGTTACTTTGGTGTGAAATAATTCAAAGGCATCATCAAGAGATCACACACATTAGAGGACATTTAGAGATGGTTTCGCGTTCCAGAGTGAGTGCTTACATCCAGAGATCACACACACTTTAGAGGACATTTAAAGACGGATTCGTGTCCCAGAGTGAGTGCGCTAACATCCAGAGGTCTTCCGAACCATTATCACTCCTCTAAAACGCCTACTGTTTGTTCTGCTGTGCTGTTTGCTGTTGTTAAAACGCCACAGTCCAATTACACAGTCCAGGTCACCGGTGTTATGAAGTAATGAAGACCAGAACCAGAAAGAAGGCTGTGATTTCTCAGGAGGGAAAGAAAACGTAATATTGCCCATTTTTCGTACTTCACATCAAGTCCAGCCCCGTTTTCTTGGGGCTCTGAATCACATTGCAGACATCCGGGTAACGATTGTCATGAATCTCATTCAATGCCTGTCATGGTGCCAAACTCAGGAGATTTACACGTAGGAACAATCTCGGTTCAGGGTTTTATTCCACCATAATAAAAACAGGTGAACAGTGACCTACCAGTAATCCCTCTTTTCAAATGTGGGCAGAGGGAGAGAGAGAGAGGGAGGGAGAGAGAGGGAGGGAGGGAGGGAGAGAGAGAGGGAGAGAGAGAGGGAGGGAGAGAGAGATGGAAAGAGAGAGATGGAAAGAGAGCCACAGTTTGTCGTGCTGATGGCGCTAGCGTTTTAAATAATGGGATCTCATCAGGGTTTAATTCATTAGCTCGACTGCAATTATCCAGCGAGCCACATTACTTCCTGTGTTAGGATGGTGGAGATCATGAGGCAGGCCCCAGGGCGGTGAAGTGTGCAATATTTATCATACGTGACCATAATTGCTAGTAATTATTCTCCCCATGTTGGAGATATAGAAGATGCGGATCATTCCAGCTTGGACAAATTATCCAAAATTCTTGTGCAAAAATGCCAGGTATGTTATATTCATGATTTTTGTGTCCTGTCCTGTGTTGTGTCCTGTTTTGGTGTAGTAGTTAACACTGTCGCCTCACAGCTAGAAGGTCCTGGGTTCGATTCCCGCTTGGGGACCAGGTTGCTGCGTTGGGTATCTCCCAGGCCTTTCTGTGTGGAGTTTGCGTGTACTCCTCGACGTGCTCGCAAGGGTTTCCCCTCCCTCCAGAAAAAGAGAGGGGCGTTTTTAGGGTTAGAAAACATTGGGGGCTTCAGCCCAGGGGGGTGGAGCCCCCCCCCCCCCCCTTTTTTTTTTTTTTTTTTTTCACACAGAAATACGCAATTTTAGAGTAATTAGAGACGAATACTGAAGAACTAGATTCGAGTTTTTTAAAGCGAGGTCCAGGTCCATGAGAGGGATATGGGCAGTCCCCATAAAAAATTCAAAGTTAACAGGACCAAATCATCAGTTTCTTATTTATTTATTTAACCTTTATTTAGCCAGATAAAACATTGATATGGTCCAAGAGGCCCCAATGACATATACATACATACATACATACATACATACATACATACATACATACATACATACATACATACATACATACATACATACATACATACATACATACATACATACATACATACATACATACATACATACATATACACCAATAACAAAATAAAAACACAGTTAAGAATCATACACATAAGCAAATAAACAAACAAACATTATGCACAGCCTATGTACAAAAGAAATAAACAGTTAATCTCTAGTCTTTACAGTTTTCTTCGATTGCATAAACACTCAAATCAAAACAATTACACAATTACACAATTATCAAAACCTTACACTCAAGGAGCAAAACATAGGCCCAGATTTGCACCCCTATAAGCACAAAGTCAGCCTCACACTTTTTGCAAAACAATACACACAGTGATTTGCAAAACACTAAACACACTTGCATTACATTACACATAGAATGTCAAATTACCACACATATGAGCCAATTGGTTAAACACAGCAATCAGATGCACAAACACACCATTGCTTAATTGTAGATACACCAATCAGGTTTAAGCACTATAAAAATGCAGCAGGTGAGTTCACCTGCCTTCAACCAAAACGGAAGGAGAGTGAAGTACTGTACACAGAGAACGTGAAAATATACAATACATTCACCAAACACTACACAAGACAACCAATGATGCAGAATGATGAAAATATAAATGTTCTCTCCATATACACAAATCAGTCAACATGTCAACATGGAGAATCGCAACAAAATAATCTCTTGCCAGATCCAGCTAGGCAAAGAGATTATGTCTAGTATTTTCTGTACTCTATTTAAATGTTTTCTTTTTTTGTTTTTGTCTTACTGTCATTTTAACCTGTACTGGATACAGTATTTTATGTTTGTCTGATATTTGCTGAGCTTACTGTGTTATGCACACTGTAGTAGCATGAAAATTGGGACATGTTTTGTTGTGATTCTCCATGTTGAAATGTTGACTGATTTGGTTATATGGAGAGAACATTTCTATTTTTGTCAGTCTGCATCATTGATTTGGGTATATGTAGATAAATAAATTATATTTTCATCAGTCTACAGCATTGGTCTTGTGTAGTGTTTGGTGAATTTATTGTATATTTGCACATTCTCTGTGTACTTCACTTACAGCAGTGCTTCTCAAACTTTTTCTGTCAGGCCCCCCTTTGGCGGACCAAAATATCTTGGGCCCCCCCCCCCCCCCTCGCCCCAACAAAATAGTCATGAAATAGGCCATGTTTAAATTTATTGAAATAACACCAATATCGTGACCTTTCAAATTGGCAACACCTTCCCTTGCGAGAGCCACCTTGCCTCGCTGTGAAACAGCACTGCAGAATGGTCAGCTCCCATCTCCTCACACAGCTCAGAGAACAGGCGCGCTTTCAGGGCTCGGGTTTTGATGAAATTTACCACGTTTATAACTTCTGTCAAAACCTCATTCAGCTCAGGGCTAAGTTGTCTTGACGCTGGCGCCTCTCTGTGAATTTAGAGTACTCTTACAGTACTCTTACAGTACTCTTACAGTACTCTAATCACTGAGAAGTAGAATTGCTAAATGTGTTTTAGGTTAAGCACATGTGTGTAACTGGTTCAAACAGAATTAAGTCATATGAAACGTGTGTTTCATATGGTAACAAAATGTAGTTTTTATAAATTAGTGTATAGTTTGTGTTTAATTTAGCAAAGGATCTGAGGTGTTCTGATAATTGTGTGTGTGGTTGTGCTAATTGTGTGTAGTGTTTTGAAACACCGGGCCCTGTTTTCAAAATCGTGCTTAAGCAATCGAAAAAATTGAGGAACATACTACCAGCCAAAGGAGGAAGCAGAAAATGATGGACGAGTATGTAGTTGAGTCATCTTGTGGCACAAGCTCAGACCTCATGGAGATCAGCTGAGACAGAGACTGTTCTATCCAGTCCTCGACAGAATGCTATAAACTTTCACTTTCAGAGCACTTCACGGTCAGGCCCCCATCTACATCACTGAACTCATCCATCCCTACACCAACACCCGCTCACTCAGATCTGCCGATCAGCACCTCCTGGTGATCCCCAGGTCCAGGCTTAAAACAAGGGGTGATCGAGCCTTCCAGGTGACAGCACCAAGGCTCTGGAATGCTCTCCCCCTGGACCTGCGAATTGCCTCCTCCGAGAACTCTTTTAAAAAACAATTAAAAACACATTTGTTCAGACAGGCTTTTGGTCATGCATAGGCACTTTTTTTTCTTGTCCTCACTGTTCTATAGTTTGTTTTAATTAGTGACTCATGATTTTATCCAAATTCTTTTATTCTACTTTTTCTATCTGGTTTCACTGTTTTTAACTGCTGTTTGTTGTTGTTGTCATTTATTTCTGATTTTGTTTTTATTGTGTTTTTATATTAAGCTGTAGTGTAAAGCACCCTGTGCATTCGTGCTGTGAAGGGTGCTATATAAATAAAGGTCATTCATTCATTCATTCAATGCTGCAAGAGCTTGAGAGCAGGTTCTCATGAGTTGGAGAACAACGTATGAGAGGCATACAGGCATGTTATCCAGCCTCAGACCAGTTTCTCTCAGTGGAATTGCTGCAACCCCTCGCCCCACATTACAATATTCAACTACTGCCAGAGGAGATCACAGTTGCAAAGTGTTTCCTGGTCAGGACAGGCAGAGATGCAGTCCCTACTATCCAAAGTGTCTTTTCCCTCCTGGATGATAATAATAATAATAATAATAATAATAATAATAATAATAATAATAATAATAATAATAATAATAATAATAATAATAATAATAATAATAATAATAATAATAATAATAATAATAATAATAATGCATTTGATTTATAATGCGCCTTTCAAGACACTAAAAAAAGTCCACAAATCGGTGAATGAAAAAATTATATAGGATCAAATGAAAACTACTACTTGCTAAAAATCGATGTTTAAAAGTACTAAAAACCAAAGAAAAATACCAAACACTAACAAACATTCAGCACAGACAATGGGGATGCTGCCATAAAAAAATAAAAATAAAAAAATGTAAACAATTTATTTTCTTTTTATTTTTTTTTTAGATCCGGGGCTAGGAGAAATACATCCAGGGCTAAAGCCCCGGAAGCCCAGGGCTAACGACGCCACTGTGACCCAATGGAAAAACATGCAGAACAGATCATGAACGCTGTCGTGTCCCTGATGAAGATGGACAGGAGCACTTGGATTGGTCCCCGCCGGGCCCACGCTGCCACCCACGTCTGCTCCCGGCTGCCCTTGGGGGGAAGGACGACGGGATGGGTCAAGTTGCAGAGAGACATTTCATCAGCGACTCAATGCGTGTGTGTGTGTGTGTGTGTGTGTGTGTGTGTGTGTGTGTGTGTGTGTGTGTGTGTGTGTTCCTGTGTGTCGCATGTGTGTGTTCATCTGCATGACAATGAAATACTTCTTCTTCTTCATAGCCTTTAATTAAGGGATTGTTTTTGGGGAAGGTACATTTTCCTCGACATTCGTACTAATTGCAGAACGGTTATAACTAAATCACAGAGTCCAACTACTCCCTTGAGCAGCAACAGTCCAGTGATAGAAACCATAGTTGACATCCGACAAATTATTATAATTTTTACCGGTTAGGTATTGTACTGCTAGCCAGTAGAGCTAGCAGAGTCCACCAACTCATTAGTGAATGTATGTCTCCGTAGAAAAACCTGGAAGTGTTCACATTCACCAACTCTAATGCTTACCAGTGTACATCCACCGCCGTTAAATGTATCCTTGAGTTACCTGCCCATGAAAGCGGCCATGGAATGGTGAGTGCACATTTAGTTTTTGACCAATAAACAGATTAGGTCATCAACCACCAAGGGCCTGTTGTGTTTGCAGCAAGTCATCTCTATTTTAATTACTGGTGGTAATTGGCTTTGGCGCGATCGTGGTCTGGCGCGATCGTGGTCTCCAGTGAGGTTAGAGGACTCAAACCTCCCAAAGGGTGACTTGGGTTGTGTTGTTGCTAGGGAAAGGTATCAGGATTTGAATAGGTTTATTTGCCAAATTCAATGAATGGACAGGAATTTGTCCAGATGACAATGGTGTAGAGCATAGGTGTCAAACTCACGGCCCGCGGACCAAATGCGGCCCGCCACGTCATTTGATGTGGCCCCCCAAGAGCTCAGGTAATTTTTTTTTTTTTTTTTTTTTTTTTACATTAATATTGGGTTAAAAAATAGCAGTGTTAAAATAATTGTGGGTTAATGCGTTAATAAAGCTTTAACTTTGACAGCCTTAGTTATTACACATTCTTACACATACATGTATGTTGAACATCTGAGGTATTGATGAAGTAACAAAGGAAAAAAGCCAAAAGCACTTACTCCTCAGACATTCTTTGACAATTTTACAGCCCAAAATACAAAAAAGATCCAGGCGGAATAGGTAACAAAGGGTTGAAGAAATATTGTCTGAACTGTCAGATGCAAACTGGCTGTGTGACATAACCGAGCATCTCGCTCAATTGAATAAGAAGCTGTAGGGACGCAAACAAGTCCCACCCAAAACTTGACCAATATAGTTGTGAACTGAGACAACCCTTATTTTGTTATTTTTGAGTACAGTTACAGTTGTGCAGTTCATGCAGACACATAATAGCAATTTCATTACGAATTGAAAATGGGGGACCCTGATGTAAACAAGTCGAAAGTCTTTCTCTGGTCTGCATCCCCTTAACAATTGTGTGTATTGAGCTGTACTGTACTGTACCCATTCTGCAATCTGTTAATTAAAGTTAATTAAACTATCTTCCATTAGTTGGATGTATGGCCTCTGCAAGGTTGTGTGCAGCCATTTGTTTTTGTAACATCTGCTACATCTGTCCCACGTGTTCTTTGCAGCTCACAGTTGTTAGTTCTGCCCCTCTTGACTGTGACAAAAAGGTTTTGAACAAACTTAATGTCATAGCTTGTATTTGATGATATTCTTCTTTGTTATTTACTTGAATGGTTTGATCATTGATTGATGGAGTAATATGGGGTTCTGATAAACTAAAATTATTTGTTAAAATAACATAAGCTAACATATATTTTTACATGTATGCAAATGCATATGCAATATGGATAACTTGAATAAGTAATAAATACAGAAACAACATGTTTAACAATATGTAAATGTGTAGCTACATTTATTTTACATTACATTAACATTTATACGGTCTTTGGCCCTTTGAGGGCAACCATAATGCTGATGTGGCCCTCTGTGAAAATGAGTTTGACACCCCTGGTGTAGAGATATAGCAACAACTTCCTAAAGTTCCAATGAATGACAGACCCACCTAACGGAGTGACAACCAGACCCACGGACAGTTCAGTATTCTGTTAATTGTAGACGCCAGTTCAGTATTCTGTTAAGTGCAGAAGCCAGTTCAGTATTATGTTAAGTGCAGAAGCCAGTTCAGTATTCTGTTAAGTGTAGACGCCAGTCCAGGAGCCAGTTCAGTATTATGTTAAGTGCAGAAGCCAGTTCAGTATTCTGTTAAGTGTAGACGCCAGTTCAGTATTATGTTAAGTGCAGAAGCCAGTTCAGGAGCCAGTTCAGTATTCTGTTAAGTGTAGACGCCAGTTCAGTATTATGTTAAGTGCAGGAGCCAGTTCAGTATTCTGTTAAGTGTAGACGCCAGTTCAGTATTATGTTAAGTGCAGGAGCCAGTTCAGGAGCCAGTTCAGTATTATGTTAAGTGCAGGAGCCAGTTCAGTATTATGTTAAGTGCAGAAGCCAGTTCAGTATTCTGTTAAGTGTAGACGCCAGTTCAGTATTATGTTAAGTGCAGAAGCCAGTTCAGGAGCCAGTTCAGTATTATGTTAAGTGCAGGAGCCAGTTCAGTATTATGTTAAGTGCAGGAGCCAGTTCAGTATTATGTTAAGTGCAGGAGCCAGTTCAGTATTATGTTAAGTGCAGGAGCCAGTTCAGTATTATGTTAAGTGCAGGAGCCAGTTCAGTATTATGTTAAGTGCAGGAGCCATGGACAGTTCAGTATTCTGTTAAGTGCAGGAGCCAGTTCAGTATTATGTTAAGTGCAGGAGCCATGGACAGTTCAGTATTATGTTAAGTGCAGGAGCCAGTTCAGTATTATGTTAAGTGCAGGAGCCATGGACAGTTCAGTATTCTGTTAAGTGCAGGAGCCAGTTCAGTATTATGTTAAGTGCAGGAGCCATGGACAGTTCAGTATTCTGTTAAGTGCAGGAGCCATGGACAGTTCAGTATTCTGACGGGTTTATGCACCTCTGGGACTCTTGTGACCAAAATGTCAACTAACACACACACTTCTTTTCAACGACTAGGAAGCTTTCAGCAGCCGTACTTTACATTCAGTGAACACTTTGATGTTAATGCTAACGGTGAGCAAAACAAATGCAGCTTATTAGAAATGCAGGTCATTCATGGAACTTTTCTGACGATGGTATCTTTATGTGGGGCCGCTGGGAGAGGCACACATACACACACATGTAGGAATGTATGTGCACAAACACAAACAGACACACATGCACAAGCACAAACAAACACATACATGCAAGCATACATACGGTATATGCGCAGGGGCTTCGCTGTAGATTCTGGGCCCCATGAAAGAATGTATTAGTGGGCCCCCAAATAATGCGAGCGTGCGAGATATATTTTTGTTGCCATTTATTTACTGATGAAAACGCATAATATGGTTTTTACCTATACATTCGGATCAGCAGTTCAGCACCTGCACTGTTGGTGGGTGAGCCTAGTAAAGGATGTCGCATTGTGTTCATCTTCAATGAATGGACCAATGCAATAGTCTACCAAAGAACCTTGAGTCGCACTAGGCTGGGAACAACCCTGGGTCAAGTGATAGTAAACTGGACTGGACGAACAACATCGAGGCCCTACAGGAAGGGACAGAGCAGACTGTTCTTCCTGAGAAGGCTCAGGTATTTTAATGTCTGCAGCAAACTGCTGCAGATGTTCTACCAGTCTGTGGTTGCTGGTGCCCTCTTCTTTGCTGTGGTATGCTGGGGGGGCAACACCAACACACACAAAATAAACAAACTGGTCAAAAAAGCAAGCTCTGTGGTGGGAGCGGACCTGGACAGTCTGAATCAAATTTCTTTTCTCTTTTTTTTCTACCTTAAACAGATATTTTTCAAGTTTTAATACTCTTATCAACATGCGAGTCAACAAATGCTTGCTTTATGCAGCCATTTAACACAAAAGGATGACCCTCATGCATTGCAAATTTGCATCAAATTCAAAACAGAGTGATGCACAAAATAACTTAAAAGAAAATAATAATTTAAAACAATGAATAAAGTGTCCATGAAATAATAGGGGAAAGAAAACGTTAGGAACTTGTAACATTCACCCACACAAGGGCTGAGTAATCAACCCACCCCCCCTCTCTCTCTCACACACACTCTCCCAGCTCTCTTTCTCTCTTGCCCCTTCCTCACACACACACACACACACACACACACACACACACACACACACACACACACACACACACACACACACACACACACACACACACACACACACACACACACACACACACACACACACACACACACACACACACACACACACACACACACACACTTCAGAAACAAACATAGTATCAATGAGAGCATCAATCATACACCTGAGTGATGTCTAGTAAAAAAAAATTATAATAATAATAATAAAAAAAAAAAATTGCCCCCCCCCCCCCCCCCCCCCCCCCAGTGCTGGGCCCTTGGAATCATCCTAAGCTACCCCAGCTACGCCCCTGCGCATGCGCGTGCCCACATGCACACAAATACACATCCATTTGGATGCAGAGTGATTACAGTCAGCAGCAGCACTACAGTAATCTACATCGACCGGGCCTTCTGCTCGGCTGCTCCTCGCCTGTGGAATGCCCTCCCTGACTACCTGAGAGCACTGAGGAGGACTAAAAACCTACCTCTTCACCAAAGCTTTTTCTTAGTTTTAACCTTTTATACATGCCTTTGTGTGTTTTATCCCCTTTTTGTATGTTTTTATGCCTTGTCTTTTAATTGCCTATGTTTTAAAGCCTATATGTTTTTATCCTGTAGCACTTTGAGAGTTGGTTCCAAATGTAAAGTGCACTACAAATTAAATGTATTATTATTATTATTATTATTATTATTATTATTATTATTTTTTTTTTTTTTTTTTTTTTTTTGTATTTTTTTTTTTATTATTTTTTAAACAAACACATAAACAAACATGACAACACACAATAGGATATACAAATACACATATGCTCCAGCTCGTACCCCCCTCTCCCGGACCCCCCATTGGATAATCCAACCATTATAATTTGTTCCTAACCAGACACTACCATTATATGCTGGCTTTTATTCTCTCCACCACTTCTAACCACATTGCCATTTTGGATTCATTGAGACCCAAAATTCTAGCTGTTGATATTTCTTGATAAATCACATCGAGATATGTAAGAATCCAGACCTTACGGCACATTTTTTCCGGTTGAAACCATCGTGATGCTATCAGCTTTTTAGCCACTGTGATACCGGATAAAACCAATCTCTTTAGCTGTGGAGGTACTGCATGCTCAAAGACATCATTCAGCAGTAATACAGAGGGGTGTACAGGTATATCCAGAGTTAAGAGATTTGACAATTGCTGGGTCACTTCTTTCCAAAATATCTTAACTGGTGGGCAGTCCCAGTACATGTGCATAAATGTCCCTTCATCCCCATTTGTACATAAGGAGCATTTGGAGTCTTGTTTAAGACCCATTTTGTTCAGTCTTATAGGAGTTAAGTATGTCCTGTGAATATAGTTAAGATTGATTTGTTGATGGTCCGGGTTCCTTGATGCAAGGCGTACATTTGCCCAGGCTTCTTGCCAGTCAAAGTCTATCTCCAGGTCTGGTATATCCCTATTATTATTATTATTATTATTATTATTATTATTATTATTATTATTATTATTATTATTATTATTATTATTATTATTATTATTATTATTATTATTATTATTATTATTATTATTATTATTATTATTATTATTATTATTATTATTATTATTATTATTATTATTATTATTATTATTATTATTATTATTATTATTATTATTATTATTATTATTATTATTATTATTATTATTATTATTATTATTATTATTATTATTATTATTATTATTATTATTATTATTATTATTATTATTATTATTATTATTATTATTATTATTATTATTATTATTATTATTATTATTATTATTATTATTATTATTATTATTATTATTATTATTATTTATTATTTATTATTTATTATTATTATTATTATTATTATTATTATTATTATTATTATTATTATTATTATTATTATTATTATTATTATTATTATTATTATTATTATTATTATTATTATTATTATTATTATTATTATTATTATTATTATTATTATTATTATTATTATTATTATTATTATTATTATTATTATTATTATTATTATTATTATGTACAATACATCCTGTGTCTGCATGATGCTGTGTTTCCTCCTGCTGGGCTGGAGCTCCCCCTCACAGCCGCTTGGTCTAATTCAAACAAGTGGCTCATCTGTCACTCATGTCACTTTCATCTTCTGGCACGGCCACGGCAGACATGCAGCACGGGCAGATATATGGACCTGCATGTGCCACGTGTGTTTGGCTTGGGTTTTCATTTGTGTATGTGTGTGTGTGTGTGTGTGTGTGTTTGTGCATATGTGGGTACATTCCTGTGTGTGTGTGTGTGTGTGTGTGTGTAGGTGTGTGTGTGTGTGTGTGCATGCATGTTTGTGCATTCATGCCTGTGCTTATGAGCATGGGAAGAGTGATGCCACTTACCTCTGCATCCCCATCACTGTTATACATTGGCTACTCAGTCTGATCTAGCAGGAGAGATGGAGGGAGGGGAACTAAGAGAGAGAGATATGGAGAAAGAAGAATAGAGAAAATTCCCATAGATGCTTGCTTGCTTTCATGCTCACACGCACGCACGCGCACACACACACACGCACACACACAAAGCTGAAATTGCCTACAGAGAGCTGCAGTTAAGTGGTGTTGGGAAAGTGTGTTTTTCTCTATTCTCTGAACCCGTCCAACATGAGTCTCTAATCATTTCCAAACAACGTCTGTCATCCTGCCCTGTCCTGGTCATTAGTTGTCAATGTTTCAGTGTTTGTATTGGACCACAGAAGAAGAAGAAAGACTGTCACAAGCTCCCGCACCGTGTTCTACAATCAACACCTCCTTCTTCCCTTCAGCTCTGCTGGAACTCACTGTGCTGTCAATCAGGCTGCCGCATCGTGGTCACCGTGGCGACGAACATCCTCATTCAAGTAAGATGATTCATCTTTACTCAACAACATCCTCTGTAAAACAAGCGACCATATTTACAGTAGCTTGCCATACTGTGTATTATATACTGTACATATAATATGTATTATGGGCAGCTGTCATGGGAATGGTTGGTGAAGTTAATGATTCCATTGATCACACGTGTGTGTGTGTGCGCGCGTGCACCAGTGTGTATAGGCCTATCATACATGTGCCTCTGCATATTTTTGCTAGCATGCTAGTCTGTGTTACTGAGTGGCAGGTGGCAGCAAACTTTCGTCTGGTTCATTAAAGGCATTATGGTAGCAAACCTTTGTTGGCATGTGGTAGCAAACCTTTGTTCCTGGCATGTGGTAGCAAACCTTTGTTCCTGGCATGTGGTAGCAAACCTTTGTTCCTGGCATGTGGTAGCAAACCTTTGTTCCTGGCATGTGGTAGCAAACCTTTGTTCCTGGCATGTGGTAGCAAACCTTTGTTGTTCCTGGTATGTGGTAGCAAACCTTTGTTGTTCCTGGTATGTGGTAGCAAACCTTTGTTCCTGGCATGTGGTAGCAAACCTTTGTTCCTGGCATGTGGTAGCAAACCTTTGTTCCTGGCATGTGGCAGCAGACTTTCCTCTGGTTTGTTCCTGGCATGTGGCAGCAGACTTTCCTCTGGCTTGTTCCTGGCATGTGGCAGCAGACTTTCCTCTGGCTTGTTCCTGGCATGTGGCAGCAGACATTCCTCTGGTTTGTTCCTGGCATGTGGCAGCAGACTTTCCTCTGGCTTGTTCCTGGCATGTGGCAGCAGACTTTCCTCTGGCTTGTTCCTGGCATGTGGCAGCAGACTTTCCTCTGGCTTGTTCCTGGCATGTGGCAGCAGACTTTCCTCTGGCTTGTTCCTGGCATGTGGCAGCAGACTTTCCTCTGGCTTGTTCCTGGCATGTGGCAGCAGACTTTCCTCTGGCTTGTTCCTGGCATGTGGCAGCAGACTTTCCTCTGGTTTGTTCCTGGCATGTGGCAGCAGACTTTCCTCTGGTTTGTTCCTGGCATGTGGCAGCAGACTTTCCTCTGGTTTGTTCCTGGCATGTGGCAGCAGACTTTCCTCTGGCTTGTTCCTGGCATGTGGCAGCAGACTTTCCTCTGGCTTGTTCCTGGCATGTGGCAGCAGACTTTCCTCTGGCTTGTTCCTGGCATGTGGCAGCAGACCTTCCTCTTGTTCATTAACCACTTAACCTCTTAAAGCCATAGCCATATTTTCAGAACATTCGTCTAAGTATACATACCTAAGTAAATTGAAGATTGCTCCACTTCTACAAGGTCCATTTGCATGTTCTTGGTATCTTGGCATATAATATATTCCCATTGTCAGAAATATTATGTCTGTTAGCTTGAGTAAATTGTAATGAACCAAAGGAGAATATAAAAAAAAATTATAAAAAAATTGCATCTTTGATGGTGAATTACCAGACATGAACAATCCGAGATCACGTGTACAAAAAATCTAAGCAAATGAATAAAGGGCAGATGATTAACAGGAGTTTTTTTTAGATACAGTACTGAATTCTGCCATCCAGACACATGCAATTTGAAATATGATTATAGAATATCAGGCCTATTATGGCCAATAAGTCACACATCTATGGATTGGGCCAAATCTTTCCAATGGCAGAGTTCAATCTGGATTTAGTACCACCACGCACCCCTGACAGGGCAGCAAAAACTGTGAATGAAATCTACTGTAAGTACAGTTACTTTTTTATAATGTAATAATAATAATAATAATTCATTGTATTTGTAAAGCGCTTCTCAAGAACCCGAAGTCGCTGAATTGCTCCGCCATTTTTCATCAGATTGCAACGCCGTTTTTTTGCTAGACATTCACAGAAAAGTAGAGAAACTAACTGCATTCTATTTTTGATTGATTGATTGATTGATTGATTGATTGATTGATTGATTGATTGATTGATTGATTGATTGATTGAATTCATTGGACAATCTAAAATCACATACAATACTGGTACACAACATGTACAGCCATCACATATAATTTAAAACCATCGAGGATTGAAACACAATAAAACCTTATGGTTTATTTCCATTGTGGTCCTCAAAGGGGGGGGGGGGGGGGGGGGGGGCAGGTGGAGACAAGATGACGAGTATGCACAAATAAGACATGCAAATAAAATTATTTTCAAGCATTATAAATATGTAAATATGAATTAAAAAATGCAATAAAACAAACAAAGTCTACAGCACACCTGCATATATCCTGAGTGACTAAGCCATTTCTTCAAATCCTGTTTAAAATGTCTATCTGAGTCAATACTTTTTATAGACACTGGCAGTTTATTCCACTCACAAGCTGCTGAGTACTGAAAGGTACTGGTTGCATATGTGTGGGTGTCCCTAAAGCACATAAAATAATTTGACAAGTATGAGGGGACCCTATTGAACATTATTTTGTGGGTAAGGCCCAACTTAGTGCGGGTATGAAGCTTCATCACTACTCTAATAATTTTATTTTGGGCAGTCTGAAATACATTTGTTATTCCCTGGGGTGCACTATTGTACCAGAAGGGGGCAGCGTAGTCAAAATGACTCTGGATCAGGGCACCTGATAACATCCTTAGTATTGTACTATCCAACATCTCAGACTTACGAGCCAGGACTTTGGTCTTCTGGCCTATTTTAGCGAGGGCTTTTAAGGCCATACGCTCCCCTGTGAGGTGTTTGACTAAGGTGCATCCTAAATAAACTACCGAATCCTTACCAGCAATGACTGACTCTCCTACCTGGATCTTCAACCCTGGGGACTCGCAGCTTTACTTTGGATCCAAAAATTATGGCCTCAGTTTTCCCAAGGTGGAGAGACGGCTTATTGTCGGCCAGCCATGTTCCCAGTTCCCACACTCCTTACTTATGGTCTTCTCTACCTCTCCTAGGTCTTTGTGAGACACAAGAATGGCAGCATCATCGGCGTATAGAAACAGGTCAGACATACCGGCCGATTTCATGTAATTTATAATAAAAAAAATAGTGGCCCTAGCACACTCCCTTGAGGGACCCCACAGCTAACATTCTTGGGAGAGGAAAAGGTACCATTTATATTGACAATTTGGGTCCTACCCGAAACGTAGGAGTTTACCCATTCAATTGTCAACCTGCTGAAGCCTATGGCCTTTAATTTCATTAGCAGGTTTGTTCCACCCGTGAGATATGATCCCCCCCCCCAAAAAGAAAAAAATAGTTCACGCTAGAAGTCAGACAATTGACAGGGGCTGGTGTGAGCTGGCAAGTGTAATTTTTTTATCGAAAGCCCTGGATCTCTTCTCTCAAAAGACTACACTCAAGTTAGGTTGCGCCAAGTCCTCACGTCAATAAGCTCCTTTTTCCGACTCGATGCACTGAGATTTCTATAAAATCATATTTCACTAATAACACTTCAAATCATTGGTAAACAAACGTAGTGCTGAAAATATACACGTTGTTCTGACAGGATTAGGGTCTTTACTCTTGGCTACATTTGGGGGGGAAAACGCAAGATTAATTCATACATTCTGTGGAGATGAATTTATGGCGTGATATCAATCTCGTACTGGTACCGGACTGTTCGGGCTTAAAGGCATGTGGCAGCAGACTTACATCTGGCTTGTTAACCTCTTAACAGTCCTGCAAATCTTGCATAAAATGCGATTACATACTGAAAGTAATTTGAAAGCTATTCTTGAACAATTTATAGCACATGCATGAGTCTGGCCTCTTTTGAAGGAGTGCTACTGTAATAGTTAAAGAGGTTTGAACACACGGAAATAAAACTTTTCTTTTACAGTACTTATGTGACACGTCTGAATTATTTTGCAAACAGATGCCTCTTACAGGTTCCAGCTGAGAGGTATTAGCTGGAAAACACAATGGGGCTATAGCCTGAAGTCTTATCTACAGGTCCAAAGTTGATAACAATATCACAGAAGATTTGTGTTTTACACAAGTTTTTCTAATGGTATGTATAGGTATGTTTATCTAAAATGGCCATTGGCACCAATGCATTGGCACACGCAGCAGATGTCGAATGAGTCTGGACCTTTCGGCAGAGAGAAAACCATATATATCCTTGGAAATATCCGTGGCGTGAGGTATCGTCGCTTCCAGACTTTCAATTTGTTTCAAAACGGTAAATTTCTTTGTATCCACTTTTTCTCCTTCTTTTTCTGTTTTTCTCCCATCCCAATTTAGTCGTGCCAATTCCCCCCTCCCCTGTCTTGATCGTTGTTCGCATGTGCCCCCCACCCCACGGACTCTCATTGGCGAGGTGTAACGTGTGGGAGGCTCACACTACCCTCGACATATCCTGTCCTTGCTGTGCAGGCGCCCTGACCGACCTGTAGGAGTCGCTGTTTACAACGACCAGATTACCACCCATCGACTCCCCTCCCGCTGACTCTGCCAATTGAGTCAGTATGACGGCCGGCCCAAGCCGGAGGCAACGCTGACAGCCGGATTCGATACCGGTGTCTCACGCGTTGGTGATGAGCGCTTAGACCACTGCGCCACCCAGCCGCCTACGGTCAATAATTTTTACCGTCAGAGGTGATTGGTCCGGTCACCGGACCACACTGAAATAAAATATTTGCTCCTTACTTTTGTGTTGACTTTTTGCCAGATGCCTGTTTTTGGGTTCCAGCTGAGAGGTAGGAGTGGAACGGTTCCATAGCCTGAAGTCTATAGGTCCAAAGTTGATAAACATCCCACAGAAAATATTTTTTTTACAAAGGTTTTTGTAATGTGTGTACCGCAATAATTCAGTGTGATTATCCAAAATGGCTGTCCACTCCCATTCATTCAGACGCGCGAGTCAAAACAAAGAACTTGTTGGTCTTCTTCTGCCCCCTTCTCGTTGCAATCAGCGCTCGTCTAGGAGCGCGTTCGGAGCAGACGCTCCTTGGCTACAACGGTGGTCAATAATCTTTGCCATCAGCGGTGACTGGTCAGTTCAGGACCGCTCACAACCGGACGTGGTCACTCATCCGAACGGCTTGTCAAATGACGCTCGCCGGATATTTCGTCTTGTAACTCGAGACCCGAAGCACGCAATAGGTTGAGTGCGGTGACGATTGGACGGCGGAAAATTCAACTTTCCAACAATGTATTGAATGATTGGGAGAAACGCAGCCCGGAGCTGGCAGACAAGGGAAAAGTGCCACGGCGGGCCCCCAAACGTTAAGAGGTTAAGGCATGTGGAAGCAGACCTTCCTTCAGTTTGTTCCTGTCATGTGGAAGCAGACCTTCCTTCAGTTTGTTCCTGTCATGTGGAAGCAGACCTTCCTTCAGTTTGTTCCTGGCATGTGGAAGCAGACCTTCCTTCAGTTTGTTCCTGTCATGTGGAAGCAGACCTTCCTTCAGTTTGTTCCTGTCATGTGGAAGCAGACCTTCCTCCCGTTTGTTCCTGTCATGTGGAAGCAGACCTTCCTTCAGTTTGTTCCTGTCATGTGGAAGCAGACCTTCCTTCCGTTTGTTCCTGGCATGTGGAAGCAGACCTTCCTTCAGTTTGTTCCTGGCATGTGGAAGCAGACCTTCCTCCCGTTTGTTCCTGGCATGTGGCAGCAAACTTTCTTCTGGTTAATTCCTGGCATCGGAGGAGCCAAGCTGTCATCCTGCATTTTCAACATTTGATGAGTTAGCGAAGCTGCTGTAATCTTTTCCCCGCTATATAAAGCAATTGCCATTTTGATAATTAATCTGCCACAGCATTAGTGTGGGGACTGTGTGCCCAGGCTGAGTGATGAGGACCTGTTATGGGGAGACCTGCAGGGTTTTGACAGATGTCTGAGCATGTGTTGCTACACGTGGAGCTGCAGAGTTTTCCTGGGGTCAGGGACAAAATATCACTTTTCTGCCTGACCTGTTACTAACGACAATAACGACTACATGATTGGAAATTCTTCTCTTTTCAGGCACCCCTGGGCTCAGAGAAACAGCTTTTATATGCAAGGTACAGAGAATGCACTTGAATTTGACACACCAGAAAACAAAGTCTCACATAATTAGCCTGACTCATGAGCTTTTCATATTACTATATGAAAACTTGATGGCAAGTCATGGAAATGGCTGTGTACCTCACTTTAACGGAAATGCTGCCTCCTTTTGTCAGCTGGATAGATTCGGAACAGATTGTTAGTGCTGAATGTAGGCGTTGCATGTAAACAGAATCCCTAGAAATGTATTGCTATAGTCCGAGAAAATATTCGTATTACCATGAAATGTCTTCATCTCAGGCACAAGCTTTGAGATTGGGTAAGCATACAAATATTTGAATACACTTAATTACACGTTGTGCCAAGCACATGGGTGAGTGCAGTGTCAAGGAAATGCCATTTACGCAAATGTATGCCCTAGAACCCGCTAATAAACAGTAAGCAGAGAGTTACAGTGGCAGACTTTATGATCAAATGACCAAAAACAAAAACATGTTGCCAGTTGCGATATAATGTTTCAAATCAAGGGCCATAAACGTTGCCCTTCGCTCATCGATTGGTTCAGAACAACCGGGATGGACACAGCCATCGCCACCATATGAACCAGCAGCCATAACGTAAGTTATAGAAATATGTTATCTTACCTTAACTTGAACACGAAATCCGTGCATCTCTCCTTGCAAATGAACACCTCTGGGGAGCGTGCCTATCTTCCCACAGCCCTATGTATCATTTGAATCTACTGAATACTGACACACAGTAGCCTACAGTAGGCTCTATATTCGTCTAAGGTTGTACTAAATGTTTTGTAGTGTTGCTTAAACTCTGCAAATCAATACATTAAGTCAATATCACTCCCATCCGTTGGCAGTATTGATTTAATTTGGTAGCAGAAGGCGTATAGTAATTTGGTGTGGAGGTGTATAGTGAGTGCAGTGCAGAGATAAGTCAGGACAGCTCTCTTCCCAAATTGGTCCGACCAAGGTGTTTTCCAGTTAGCTATGAGTGATGTCCTGATCGGGGGTCCGTCTGTTTTCCGCTGTGTCTAGTGGGAGGCGTAGTGTGGGTTGTGTGCAATCAACTTTCTTGGCATGGGTGTCGAGTGTAAAATCCCAATGGCAGTCGGGAAACACAGAGGATACATTTTATCATTATTTTGTCTGGTGAAGATATATACAGTACTGCTGAGCGGGAGGGAGGTGGTACATTCTGTCTCAAGTCCTCTTGGATAAATGGCTCCAGGCTTTTCCTGGGCCGAGGCCATGTGACAGGAGCAGACTGATGTTACCCCTGTTCTCTGACCTGGTGTCAGGTTTTGAAAAATCCCCCACTAATGGGGTGATTAGGGGGCACAGAAACATGTGCCTAGTCAGCACTGAAGGGGCAGTCAAATATATTTTAGACTGCCCTCTTTGCCAGGTCAGATCTTTCTTCTTATCTCAGCACATTGTGCCTACGTAGTTAAAGGTGCACTCAGCGAAACTTTCGATAGTTTGGCACGAGGACTATGTGCATGTCAACACAGCCAAATACAATGGAATACGCATGCATTTAATCTCTTAAACCCTAGCCATATTTTCAGAATATTTGCCTAAAAGTTAAAACCCAATGGAATAATAAATGGAAGATTGCTCCACTTCTACAAGAATATTTGCATGTATCCTGGGACATCTATGGACCTCGGGGAATGTATTCCCAGTGTCAGAAATATTGTGTCTGTTACTATGGTTGAGTAAATTGTAATGAACCAAAGGAGAATATCAATTATTATTATTTAATTTGTTTCCATCTTTGACGGTGAATAACACCATGCTAACATTGACCAGGCGTGAAAGATTGCCACTGAGCTCATTCAGCACCTTCTTGAGATCAAGTGTACAAATAAAATCTAAGCAAATAATAAAGGGCAGATGATTTGTTTTTTTTAGATGCAGTAGGCCTACTGAATTTTGCCATTGGGACACATGCTATTTGAAATATGAATATATAATATCAGGCCTATGACCTTATTATGGCCAAGTCATAAATCTATGGATCGGGCCAAATCGTCTCTTTCCAATGGCAGAGTCAGCTAAATCTGGATTTAGTACCACCAGTCGCCCGTTACAGGGCAGCAAAGACTCTTTATTTTGTAGACGTTCACAGAAAGGTGAATGGCAATAACGTTCAACCCGAAAAATAATCACGAAAATAATCAATATTATTTTTCCACGTCGGCCGGCTGAGTTTGACAGCGGCTGGTGTGAGCTGGGTAGTGTCGTTTTATGAAATTTCAACGTCCATCGAAAGCCTTGGATCTCCTCTTTCTTAGGACTCATCCGGTATCCGATGCAATGCGCTGAGATTTTTATAAACTCATATTTTGCTAAACAAATCAAATCAAATGTATTTGTAAGGCCCGACTACACACGTTAATGTCCCCATGGGCCGTACACGTCTTCTTTAAACAAGTCAAGAAGAAACATCACAATAAGTCAAGAACAAAACAAGAACATCATAAGGTCATACAATTTTAAAATAAATGCAACACTCCCAGACATACCCCACGGGAAGGTAAGGAAAAACTCACTAAAACCTAGCAATAGGAAAAAATGCACCACAGGCAATATGGAGGAGAGAAACCTTAGAAGGGCCATTCAAGGGGGGATCTCCCTTCTTAGATGTCGGTGATAGTAGTGTTGCAGTAAAAACAGGCGAACAGTTGGTAAGCATGCACTCATGTGTGTAATGAAACACAGATGAGTGCATGCGATAGCAACTGAACATTTTGAAAAATTAAAGATAGAGCTGATAGCGATAGCAACTGAACATTTTGAAAGATTAAAAATAGAGCTGATAGCAGATCTATTTGAGGCACAGGGGCGGCGCAAAGAGGGTCGCATTCTCCCGGTGTTAGTCACGGGACGTTCAACACTCCGGTCATCACTCTGAGACAGCCGGAGACAGGGAGACAGGGGGCGGCGCAGAGAGGGTCGCATCCTCCCGGTCATCATCATGGGATGTCCAGCACTCCGGTCATCACTACAAGACAGCCGGAGACAGGGGGGCACGCAGAGAGGGTCGCATCCTCCCGGTCTTCAACACGGGACGTCCAGCACTCCGGTCATCACTCCGGGACAGCCACTCACAGGGAGACAGGGAGACAGGACAGGCGTTAGGCAGCTTGCGTGATTGTGATGGGCGGACATAGCAATAGATAAGTGGTAAGCATATATGTGAATAGAATAGATATATGAAGTAAGCATATTATGTGAATAGAATAGAAGTACTTAACCCAGCAATGAAACCACGTTGACAGACCAGGGACAGAAGACGGTAAGAAGCTGATCCATGGCCTCGGTGGTGCATGTAGACCAGTCACTGCAATCTTGGCCAAGACCCCGAGACATCCACCATCTTGGTCAGCACTACGAGACAAGCACTCAGAGAGATGGGGAGGGGGGGGGGGTTTGGGTTGGGTTGGGTTGGGACAAAGGTTAGAGAGTTCCCATATTTGTAGTGGGCGGAGATGGAGCAATAAATACATGTAGTGAGCATATGCATACATGGTGACAGTAGAATCATAGTATCTAAGAAAATTGTGAAATAGAGTAATAGATAGAACTACTGCAAGCGTATGGATACAGGATGAGGTACAAGACAATAGCTCAGGGCCGTATGCCCCATGGGGGCAGGAGAAGTCACTCAGAAGGTTCAGCACTGCAGGTCAGACAGAAGACGGTATGAAGCTGTTCCATGGGACCGGTTGAGACAGAGACAAAGGTTAAAAGGTTCTCCCATGTCTGCAGAAAAGCAGACATGGTAGAAAATAGACATCCTAACTAAACTAGACAGATTAATCTAAGGGTCAGTCCCTGACCAGGTGAGATCAGGGTAGGTTGAAGGAGAGAGTGAAAAGATGGGTCTTAAGGCGAGACACTACAGGTGAATAGGGTAAACAATTTAACTAATAGATATCACAATGAAACTTCCCCAGTTGATTACTTATATTAAGACAAGACTTTTTTGTATTACAAGTTTTCTGAAATTGTATGTTTAAATATGCAAATGAGGCAATGTATTACATGCTTATTCCTGGCATAGTATAGGTGGTCGACTCTACACGGTCCTCGTTCCAAACAATCTTGCCTAGTACCTTTTAAATACAATCCAAATAAATAATATATATATAGTCACAATGGAGACTGTTCTATGCCCATTTTGTAGTCATACTGTAGTCTAAGGACAAAGAGCGGAATGTAAACTGGGACTAGGTCAAGTTAACATGGATGAGTGTGCGTTCCAAGCTATTTGTTGCCAAGCCCTTTTGTGCAATCAAACACTCCATCTCACTTTCAAGGTAAGAGGAGACGTCACGAAAGCGGGAGGGGACGTCATCCAGGTCTACATGCATGACGACATGCACACACAGGTCTACGTCCATGAGGACACGCAGACATGCACACACAGATCTTATTTTAACCAGATACAAACTCATTGAGATTAAAATCTCTTTTACAAGAGTGACCTGGCCAAGAAGGAAGCAAAAACACATTAGTTTCAGACAAAAACAAACATTAACATTCAGACTGCAATGAGGACACGCAGACATGCACTGACACACGCGTGCACACAGAGGTACACATGTCCTGGTGGCGTGTAGTCTTTTACCAACAAACTTGCAGTTCCGCGTTCGCATTCTGCGATCTGATTGGCCACTGACGTACGCTCTCTCTACGCCCAAACAGCGTGTTACGCTAGTTCTGCCTCTAACCTCTAACAGCCTATCCAATTCATATCAATCGAAATAATGTATTGTTTTCATCTCTCTATATTAACGTGATTCCATCAACACAACATAAATGAATAACATATTGTTTTCATCTCTCTATATTAAAGGGGAGATGAAGCATAGCGATATAAACATAGTCATAGCATCAAATTAGTATTTAGATAAACCACAGAAAAAATCATGTTGTAAAAATAAGGCGTTTCTAACGATTTGTTATGTCCATTTATGTAGCATTTATGAACATGTGCACCGCCATTTTGTTGCTGATGTCACGGTGTTGGTTTGGTCTGGCTCCTGGTTTACACACTGCTGGTTAGCTGCCTAGTAAACATGGAGTGTCTTGAAGGTCAGTCAGTAAATGCAACGTTGCCTACCAAACAACGGGACCGCGGTGGTTCTTTTTGTATTGCTCCTGGCTGTTCAAACAAATTTTACCATGTGAAAGAGAGAGGAAAGTTGGTTCATTTCCACAAATTACCAGTGAAAAAAACAGTGTTGTTGGCACGTTGGCTGGCTGCACTCAAGCGGCGCGATCAGCCTGTTGGACAGAGAATGAAGATCTGCAGCAAACACTTCATTGCCTCGGATTATGTTGTTGATGGTGGGAGGTTTGTCCAGAAGACCACTAATCAGCTGAAGCCCGATGCGGTTCCCTCAGTCTTCGACAGACAGACCGGCGCAGGCAGTTGAACCAGCATCGCGGAGTATTTAGCTACCTGGCTACCTGAGCATCGGGTCCCCCCAGGGCTGTGTTCTAAGCCCCCTGCTGTACTCACTCTACACACACGACTGTGTGGCCAAGTTCAGCTCCAACTCCATAGTGAAGTTCGCAGACGACACGGTGGTGGTGGGGCTGATCTCGGACAACGACGAGAAGGCCTACCGGGAGGAGGTTGAGGTACTGGAACGCTGGTGCCAGGACAACAGCCTGCTCCTGAACATTGGTAAAACCAAGGAGCTGATCGTGGATTATAGGAGAGGACAGCAGGAGACACACACACCACTGATGATTAACGGGGCTACCATGGACAGGGTGAGCAGCTTTAAGTACCTGGGGGTCCACATCTCAGAGGATCTGACATGGTCAACACACATAGACACAGTAGTAAAGAAAGCGAAGCAGCGCCTCTACCACCTGAGACAGTTAAGGAAGTTCAGAGTATCGGGGAAGATACTCCAGTCCTTCTACTCAGGAGCTGTAGAGAGCATCTTGACCGGAAACATCACTGCCTGGTATGGAAACAGCACGGCACAGGACAAGAAGGCCCTACAGAGAGTGGTGCGCTCAGCCGAGCGTACCAGGGGTATTGCGCTACCTCCCCTGCAGGTTCTATACAACAAGAGGTGCAAATCCAGAGCCTGCAGAATAATGAAAGACCCCCACCACCCCAATAACAGCCTGTTCCAGCTGCTGAGGTCAGGCAAACGCCTGCGAACCCCAGCTACTAGGACAGAGAGGCTTAGGCTCAGCTTCTTCCCCCAGGCCATCAGAGCCTTGAACAATGAACATTGAGTGCCACAGAACACTGAACTATCCACACACAAGCACACACAAGCACACACACGACACGCACGCTGTGCACGCTCACACACTAGCAGCCACTTTAACACGAGCGGGCACACACTCACGCCGCACACACGCACACTTATGGCCAAGAGGAAAGGCCACTTTAAATTAGTATAACAACAGGAACAGTGTATTGCACTACTAAAGCTACCTAGCATGTCCTATATGCGCTGTAAATACTATGTACAGATACCGAGATGTCACACCATGTTACCTGTTACCTGTTTATTGCACAACGTTGTTTTTTTATTGGATTCTATTATATGTTGTACCACTGTTTTTTTATTGGATTCTATTATATGTTGTACCACTGTATTGCACATCGTCGCGGGCAAGACCACCCGCATTTCATTGTATACTTGTATGCCGTGACAATTAAAACTCTTGACTTGACTTGACTTACCTAGCTCCAGTTCAACGAGCGTCGTGGAGCATTTAGCTACCTGGCTACCTAGCTCCAGTTGAACCAGCGTCGCGGAGCATTTAGCTACCTGTCTACCTAGCTCCAGTTGAACCAGTGTCGCGGAGCATTTAGCTACCTGGCTACCTAGCTCCAGTTCAACAAGCGTCACGGAGCATTTAGCTACCTGGCTACCTAGCTCCAGTTGAACCAGCGTCGCGGAGCATTTAGCTACCTGGCTACCTAGCTCCAGTTGAACCAGAGCATTTAGCCTGCTGGCTACCTAGCTACAGTTGAACCAGCGTCGTGGAGCATTTAGCCTGCTGGCTACCTAGCTACGGTTCAACCAGCGTCGCGGAGCATTTAGCCTGCTGGTTCAGCTAACTAGCTACATGCAGCATTTAGCGAGCTGGGTTAGCCGGCTAGTTGGCTTTGAATCCCGGCTAGGTAGCCAGCAGGCTAAATGCTCCGCGACGCTGGTTGAACTGTAGCTAGGTAGCCAGCAGGCTAAATGCTCCGTGACGCTGTTTCAACTGGAGCTAGGTAGCCAGGTAGCTAAATGCTCCGCGACGCTGGTTCAACTGGAGCTAGGTAGCCAGGTAGCTAAATGCTCCGCAACGCTCGTTGAACTGGAGCTAGGTAGCCAGGTAGCTAAATGCTCCGCGACGCTGGTTCAACTGCCTGCGCCGGTCTGTCTGTCGAAGACCGCTGTTTAGTGGTCTTCTGGACAAACCTCCCACCATCAACAACATAATCCGAGGCAATGAAGTGTTCGCTGCAGATCTTCATTCCCTGTCCAACAGGCTGATCGCGCCGCTTGAGTGCAGCCAGCCAACGTGCCAACAACACTGTTTTTTTCACTGGTAGTTTGTGGAAATGAACCAACTTTCCTCTCTCTTTCACACGGTAAAATTAGTTTGAACAGCCAGGAGCAATACAAAAAGAACCACCGCGGTCCCGTTGTTTGGTAGGCAACGTTGCATTTACTGACTTACCTTCAAGACACTCCATGTTTACTAGGCAGCTAACCAGCAGTGTAAACCAGGAGCCAGACCAAACCAACACTGTGACGTCACCATCTAAAATGGCGCCGCCCATGGCGAAAACAGGGAAATTATATTAGATTTTTCAGACAAATAAGCAGGATTTCACATTTGATTATAGGACCCTGTCTTACACAAAATACACAACAAACAAACTAGGATCACATTGTTCAATGCTTCATCTCCCCTTTAACGTGATTCCATCAACACAACATAAATGTTCAAAACACGACAAGACAGTTTGCATCACTTCCCATGGTTCTCTGCACTTATTCTACCGGTAGTGCGGTAGTTGTTGCCACGGTATTGGGTCTTTGGGTGAATACTTCATTGGCGGGGAAGAAGAACACTGATAGCGGTGTGTGGACCGTCCTGCGAGCCCCAGGCCACCGTCCCGCGAGCCCCAGACCAAAGTCCCGTAAGCCCCAGACCACCGCCCGCAAGCCCCAGACCACCACCCGCGAGCCCGAGACCACCGTCCCACGAGCCCCAGACCACCGCCCTGCGAGCCCCAGACCACCGTCCCGCGAGACTAGGGCTGACTTTCGAAGCTTTTTTTGGCAATCGAAGCTTCGGGGCTGAGCTTCGATTTTAATTCGAAGCTTCGAATTTTTTTTTATTTAAAATAAAAAATAAAAAAATTATATATAATTTTTTATTTTTATTTTTTTATCTTATGTTGTGGGACTTGTACAGCACTTTGGTAAACGTTGTTGTTTTTAAATGTGCTCTATAAATAAAGTGGATTGGATTAATGAATTGAGTAGCCCCTTTCGTGACTGTGACGCAGCCAACAAGGTTTCACTCGGCTGTGTGATTTAATTCAAGGTGGATCGCTGTTGTCATTTGAACAACTTCAGATTTCATGGGAACTACCAATCCCCCAAATCAAGAATGTTTAAGATGAATGAATGAAGTAAGATTTTGATTATTTGAAATATGGCCTGTGTAGACTAAACTATGCACAGAATTATGTCAGTCTACAAGGTCCGGATTCTACATGGTCCGGCAATGTAGACCTTGTAGACTCCACTACAGACCAATTATCAGTGAATGTTCATGCATTTTTAAGAAGGGCTACTTCCACAAAAAAACAAAGAACTCACCAAAACATCTCAGTAGCACCTTATCTAAATGTTCTATTTCATATATATATATATTTCATATGGAGATTCATATTTATTTATGTATTGCATGCATTTCTACATTTTATTTCCTATTTTGTTTATTCATCCCAGTATCTTTCTTTCTTATGTGTGGAATTCTACAAGGCATGTAGGTGTATATGTGTTTGAGGATGATATCCTTCAAACAGGCAATAGTGATGATATAATTTGGGCAGTGCTGAGCTGGGTTACTTTCCTCCAGTGTATTTGTCCCCCGGCCCCACCCAATGGCCCTATGCGCGCGCACACACACACACACACACACACACACACACACACACACACACACACACACACACACACACACACACACACACACACACACACACACACACACACACACACACACACACACACACACACACACACACACACACACACACACACACACACACACACACAAATCGAAGTAAAAAAAAATGTGAAAAAAAAATTAGATTTTTTTTTTTAATGTTCGAAGCTTGTGCCATCGAACAAAGCTTCGAAGTATTTAAGACAGCCCTCCGTGCGCCTAAAATTCTACCTGGTCTCGTCCCGTGGGGCTCGCGGGGTGTTGGTCTGGGGCTCGCAAGGCGGTGGTCTGGGGCTCGTGGGACGGTGGTCTGGGGCTCGCGGGGCGGTGGTCTGGGGCTTGCGGGACGGTGGTCTGGGGCTCGCGGGACGGTGGCCTGGGCCAATCAGATCGCAGAACGCGAACGCGGAACTGCAAGTTTGTTGGTACCACTACCACTGCACTTTACTGTCTTATTGTTGTCTCACTGTTCTGTCCTGTTTTGCACTTATTTATTTATCATTATTATTATTTTGTTGTTCCTATTTGTGAATAATCATGCACTGAAATGTCAAATCACGTTCCATTTGTACCTGTACAATATGGTGAATAAAGTAATCTGAATCTGAATCTGAATCTGAATCTGAAAAGACTACACGCGTCCTGGCGGCGTGTTGCTTTTTAACAGCGCAGCAGTGCAAGAATGTGACAATTTGACCATGTGACCGCGGCAACGCGGGAGAGCGGCAGTGCGGAAATAGGCTGTCTCTAAGACAAACTCTAACCTTAACCAGCTACTTAACAGCGCCTAAACTTAACCGTTCTAACCTTAACCAACTCCGAAACAATGCCTAACCTTAACCATAACCATGCCTAACCTTAACCATAGAAAGAATATTGCCATTCTCTAAGACAAACTCTAACCTTAACCAGCTCCTTAACAGCGCCTAAACTTAACCGTTCTAACCTTAACCAACTCCGAAACAATGCCTAACCTTAACCTTAACCTTAACCATGCCTAACCTTAACCGGCGAAAGAATACACGTTAAAAAAAAAATCACGTTAAAAAAAAATGTGATGGGATTCGAACTCGTCAACAACGGACCGCAGGACCGCAGGACCGGTGCTCTGCCAGGTGAGCTGAAGCGCCGAATGAAAATCATGGCGGATTACTCGCTCTGCCGCTCCGCTCGCTCTGCCGCTGCTCGCTCTGCCACTCCGCTCGCTCTGCCGCTCCGCTCTGCGGTTGCCGCGCCTGCCGCGGGCATGGCGCAGCCAATCAGGGAAAACGCGGAAGCAAAAGCAGCACGGCTGCGCTGTTATTAAGCAATAGGCGTCCTGGCGTTATGGGTCGTGGTGGAGGAGTGCAGCTCCAAACAGAACTTGAGCTGAGCTCAACTTTATCTCACGCTCATGCTCGAATCAGAACACAGAAAATTATGTCTATGTTGAAACGGTTCCATCAAAGAATAGAGGCCGACAGTGGCTCGGGAGGTAGAGCAGTCGTCTGGCAATCCGGAGGTTCCCGGTTCGATTCCCGCTCTTCCCGGGCAGCGTGTCGATGTGTCCTTGAGCAAGACAATTGCTCCTGATGAACAGGTTGGCACCTTGCATGGTTGCCTTCGCAACCATGTGAATGTGTGAGTGTATGTGTGAGTGAATGGGTAACAAATTGTAAAGCGCTTTGGATAAAAGCGCTATATAAAAAAGCAGCCATTTACCATTTATAGAGGAGAAATGGACAGATCCCTGTACCTTTCGACTAAAAACTCCATTTCATCATAACATTGCCAAAACTATAATTTGTGAGGTTTGCGAGGATTCACACACACTCACCCACACACAGACGCTACCCAAAGCATAATGTCCTCGAATAGGCTCCGTGGACATACGGACATAACAATGGAGCTAGCAGGTTGCTGTCATTGTTGGTGCTTCAGGTATGTACTGTACGCTCATTTGACTGTAAAACAATTCAATCACAGGGAATATTCACTATACTGAAGGTGGTCAGGTGGCGTAGCGGAGATTGCGCTCGTCACCAATGCAAGAGGCTGCGGTCTCAATTCCCGGAGTCAGCATTGCCTGCGGCTTCGGCCGATCGTCATACTAACTCGTTTGGCTGAGTTAGCGGGAGGGAAGTCGTGGGTGGTAATCTGGCATTGTGGACAGCGACGCCTACAGGTCAGGTCTGGGCGCCTGCTCAGCGAAAGGCAGGAAGTGGTGAAGGCAGCGTGACCTCCCATGCGTTACACTTCACCAATGAGAGTCCTCGCTGCCAGGTGAAAGAGAGCCGCTGGCTGTCTCCGCATGTGTCGGAGGAAGCAGTGGTAGACTTCAGGGTTCCCTTGTACCGACCAGTAGGGGGACCATGCGCACAACAACCAGGTAGGGGAGGGGGGAATTGGCATAACGACTAAATTGGGATGGGGAGAAAAGCATAGAAAAATCAGGCGGAGAAAAAGAGGATTAAAAACAAA
>NC_140175.1:88825616-88948957 GCF_963971535.1 Notolepis coatsorum
TACAACATTGAACGAAATATTGAAGGATGGATTTTATTTACAAGTGATCTGAAGGGACTGGGACACTATTTCTTCGTAAAGAAGTACATCAAATGGTGAGTGGATTTAAAATATATATATATATTGGACCGCAGCGTCCAGTGTGTCAGTGTGTGTGTGTCGGTGGCTGAAATGCGTGCGTTTACTTTCGAATTACCAACGTAATTGTCCTTTTAAGTGTTACATAAAACCCATCTGTGGCCTCGTGCAGAGGAAAGTGGTAAATACATGTTAGAGGAGAGGAAGGGGTGCTATGTGTCTGTCTGGTCATCACCAGCTGTTCCTGAAGTCTGGGGCCAGGCGGATGTTTCTCAGGAAGTTTGTCAGAAGGTTATGGGAAGCTCCTTCAGATAAAATCGGTTCCTGACGTAATCAGGTGTTGTGGCTGATGTTTGACTGAGAGGCTGAGGTTCAGCAGCTTGTTTTCACCGTGCTGCTCTTATTGACGTTTCCTTCGATATTCCAATGTACAGTTTTGCTTGTACAGTTGTACAGTTTCCCCCACCCCGCCTATACCCACCCAACCACCTCCAATTGAAATCGTCACAGCAGTAGTTTGTTTATACTTCAGAAGTATGATATTTAAACATGGTCCCCAAAATGAATGGAAGCGAATGAGGAGCCTGACACCTGGGAGGAATGGGGGTGTTGCAGCCTTGGGGATCTTTTAAAAATATAATTTAATATATAATATAAAAATTTGGTCAGCAGCCGCCACTGCTATATATCCTACCTGTACATTTCAGATACCTCTACAGCACCATACCATCTCAACGTTGCAGATGTGCCTCTCAAAAAAAAGTACACCAGAATGCAGGAAATGAAGTGTTTGAAGTAAAAAAAAATCTCCCCCCCCCCCCCCCCCAATGGTGAAACCAAACCTACCGTATGCTCTTGGCTGTGGTCGCACTACAGCCTTGAGGTTTGGAGACTTGAGCTGCTAAATGAAAATGTGTCTGGTCCACATTCACCGCTGGATTGGTAATAAAGTTTGGGTGTGAAATTGGAAAAGGGAGAATGGCTAATGTCACTCTTTGTGACGGTACAGACTTCTGAAGTGCCCTTGAGGAAGGTGCTTAATCCTAAAGTGCTCCAGCAGAACTGCTCTTTGTCTGGCTATGACTGTAATGTGCAGTGAGTAAGCAAAGGTGCATGGTCTATGGACCTTCCCAGGGTAAATAAAGGCAAAATAAGTAGGATGTTATGTGAAGAGGATGTCACACACACACACACACACACACACACACACACACACACACACACACACACACACACACACACACACACACACACACACACACACACACACACACACACACACACACACACACACACACACACACACACACACACACACACACACACACACACACACAAAATGCAGTCGCCCTTGAAGTGTTGCTTGATCATGACCGTGGTCATTAATCAGTATAGTCAATATTCTTTTTGTTTTTAATCCTCTTTTTCTCCGCCTGATTTTTCTATGCTTTTCTCCCCATCCCAATTTAGTCGTTATGCCAATTCCCCCCCTCCCCTACCTGGTTGTTGTGCGCATGGTCCCCCTACTGGTCGGTACAAGGGAACCCTGAAGTCTACCACATGCTTCCTCCGACACATGCGGAGACAGCCAGCGGCTCTCTTTTCACCTGGCAGCGAGGACTCTCATTGGTGAAGTGTAACGCGTGGGAGGTCACGCTGCCTTCACCACTTCCTGCCTTTCGCTGAGCAGGCGCCCAGACCTGACCTGTAGGCGTCGCTGTCCACAATGCCAGATTACCACCCACGACTTCCCTCCCGCTAACTCAGCCAAACGAGTTAGTACGACGATCGGCCCAAGCCGCAGGCAATGCTGACTCCGGGAGTTGAGACCGCAGCCTCTTGCATTGGTGACGAGCGCAATCTCCGCTACGCCACCTGACCGCCTTCAGTATAGTGAATATTCCCTGTGATTGAATTGTTTTACAGTCAAATGAAGCGTACAGTACATACCTGAAGCACCAACAATGACAGCAACCTGCTAGCTCCATTGTTATGTCCGTATGTCCACGGAGCCTATCCGAGGACATTATGCTTTGGGTAGCGTCTGTGTGTGGGTGAGCGTGTGTGAATCCTCGCAAACCTCACAAATTATAGTTTTGGCAATGTTATGATGAAATGGAGTTTTTAGTCGAAAGGTACAGGGATCTGTCCATTTCTCCTCTATAAATGGTAAATGGCTGCTTTTTTATATAGCGCTTTTATCCAAAGCGCTTTACAATTTGTTACTCACATTTACCCATTCACTCACACATACACTCACACATTCACACACTGATGGCGAAGGCAACCATGCAAGGTGCCAACCTGTTCATCGGGAGCAATTGTCTTGCTCAAGGACACATCGACACGCAGCACACGCTGCCCGGGAAGAGCGGGAATCGAACCGGGAACCTCCGGATTGCCAGACGACTGCTCTACCTCCCGAGCCACTGTCGGCCTCTATTCTTTGATGGAACCGTTTCAACATAGACATAATTTTCTGTGTTCTGATTCGAGCATGAGCGTGAGATAAAGTTGAGCTCAGCTCAAGTTCTGTTTGGAGCTGCACTCCTCCACCACGACCCATAACGCCAGGACGCGTGTAGTCTTTTACCAACAAACTTGCAGTTCCGCGTTCGCGTTCTGTGATCTGATTGGCCCAGGCCACCGTCCTGCGAGCCCCAGACCACCGTCCCGCAAGCCCCAGACCACCGCCCCGCGAGCCCCAGACCACCGTCCCACGAGCCCCAGACCAACACCCCGCGAGCCCCACGGGACGAGACCAGGTAGAATTTTAGGCGCACGGAGGGCTGTCTTAAATACTTCGAAGCTTTGTTCGATGGCACAAGCTTCGAACATTAAAAAAAAATCGAAGTTAAATAATTATTTTTTTTTTATTAAAAAAAAAGAATTCTAATTTTTTTTTCAAATTTTTTTTTACTTCGATTTGTGTGTGTGTGTGTGTGTGTGTGTGTGTGTGTGTGTGTGTGTGTGTGTGTGTGTGTGTGTGTGTGTGTGTGTGTGTGTGTGTGTGTGTGTGTGTGTGTGTGTGTGTGTGTGTGCGCATAGGGCCATTGGGTGGGGCCGGGGGACAAATACACTGGAGGAAAGTAACCCAGCTCAGCACTGCCCAAATTATATCATCACTATTGCCTGTTTGAAGGATATCATCCTCAAACACATATACGCCTTGTAGAATTCCACACATAAGAAAGAAAGATACTGGGATGAATAAACAAAATAGGAAATAAAATGTAGAAATGCATGCAATACATAAATAAATATGAATCTCCATATATGAAATAGAACATTTAGATAAGGTGCTACTGAGATGTTTTGGTGAGTTCTTTGTTTTTTTGTGGAAGTAGCCCTTCTTAAAAATGCATGAACATTCACTGATAATTGGTCTGTAGTGGAGTCTACAAGGTCTACATTGCCGGACCATGTAGAATCCGGACCTTGTAGACTGACATAATTCTGTGCATAGTTTAGTCTACACAGGCCATATTTCAAATAATCAAAATCTTACTTCATTCATTCATCTTAAACATTCTTGATTTGGGGGATTGGTAGTTCCCATGAAATCTGAAGTTGTTCAAATGACAACAGCGATCCACCTTGAATTAAATCACACAGCCGAGTGAAACCTTGTTGGCTGCGTCACAGTCACGAAAGGGGCTACTCAATTCATTAATCCAATCCACTTTATTTATAGAGCACATTTAAAAACAACAAAGTTTACCAAAGTGCTGTACAAGTCCCACAACATAAGATACAACAAAAAAAATAAAAATTATATAATTTTTAAATTTTTAATTTTTAATTTTTAATTTTTCGAAGCTTCGAATTAAAATCGAAGCTCAGCCCCGAAGCTTCGATTGCCAAAAAAAGCTTCGAAAGTCAGCCCTAGTCTCGCGGGACGGTGGTCTGGGGCTCGCAGGGCGGTGGTCTGGGGCTCGTGGGACGGTGGTCTGGGGCTCGCGGGTGGTGGTCTAGGGCTTGCGGGCAGTGGTCTGGGGCTTGCGGGACGGTGGTCTGGGGCTCGCGGGACGGTGGCCTGGGGCTCGCAGGACGGTCCACACACCGCTATCATTGTTCTTCTTCCCCGCCAATGAAGTATTCACCCAAAGACCCAATACCGTGGCAACAACTACCGCACTACCGGTAGAATAAGTGCCGAGAACCATGGGAAGTGATGCAAACTGTCTTGTCGTGTTTTGAACATTTATGTTGTGTTGATGGAATAACGTTAAAGGGGAGATGAAGCATTGAACAATGTGATCCTAGTTTGTTTGTTGTGTATTTTGTGTAAGACAGGGTCCTATAATCAAATGTGAAATCCTGCTTATTTGTCTGAAAAATCAAATATAATTTCCCTGTTTTCGCCATGGTGACGTCACAGTGTTGGTTTGGTCTGGCTCCTGGTTTACACTGCTGGTTAGCTGCCTAGTAAACATGGAGTGTCTTGAAGGTAAGTCAGTAAATGCAACGTTGCCTACCAAACAACGGGACCGCGGTGGTTCTTTTTGTATTGCTCCTGGCAATACGTGTGAAAGAGAGAGGAAAGTTGGTTCATTTCCACAAACTACCAGTGAAAAAAACAGTGTTGTTGGCACGTTGGCTGGCTGCACTCAAGCGGCGCGATCAGCCTGTTGGACAGGGAATGAAGATCTGCAGCGAACACTTAATTGCCTCGGATTATGTTGTTGATGGTGGGAGGTTTGTCCAGAAGACCACTAATCAGCTGAAGCCCGATGCGGTTCCATCGGTCTTCGACAGACAGACCGGCGCAGGCAGTTGAACCAGCGTCGCGGAGCATTTAGCTACCTGGCTACCTAGCTCCATTTCAACGAGCGTCGCGGAGCATTTAGCTACCTGGCTACCTAGCTCCAGTTGAACCAGCGTCGCGGAGCATTTAGCTACCTGGCTACCTAGCTCCAGTTGAAACAGCGTCACGGAGCATTTAGCCTGCTGGCTACCTAGCTACAGTTCAACCAGCGTCGTGGAGCATTTAGCCTGCTGGCTACCTAGCCGGGATTCAAAGCCAACTAGCCGGCTAACCCAGCTCGCTAAATGCTGCATGTAGCTAGTTAGCTGAACCAGCAGGCTAAATGCTCCGCGACGCTGGTTGAACCGTAGCTAGGTAGCCAGCAGGCTAAATGCTCCGCGACGCTGGTTCAACTGTAGCTAGGTAGCCAGCAGGCTAAATGCTCCGCGACGCTGGTTCAACTGGAGCTAGGTAGCCAGGTAGTTAAATGCTCCGTGACGCTGGTTCAACTGGAGCTAGGTAGCCAGGTAGCTAAATGCTCTGCGACGCTCGTTGAACTGGAGCTAGGTAGCCAGGTAGCTAAATGCTCCGCGACGCTGGTTCAACTGGAGCTAGGTAGACAGGTAGCTAAATGCTCTGCGACGCTGGTTCAACTGGAGCTAGGTAGCCAGGTAGCTAAATGCTCCACGACGCTCGTTGAACTGGAGCTAGGTAAGTCAAGTCAAGTCAAGAGTTTTAATTGTCAAGGCATACAAGTATACAATGAAATGCGGGTGGTCTTGCCCGCCACGATGTGCAATACAGTGGTACAACATATAATAGAATCCAATAAAAAAACAGTTCAAGTTTCTCAAGTTTCTTTAATAGTTGTCATACAGAAGTACATAATACTTTCATACAAAATGCTTCTTACTGTTACGCTCCAGAGACTGTGCTAGACAAGATAGTATCAAATAACATAGTATAGCATGTAATTTAGAAGAAGAAAATGAAGAAAATGAGGTCACAGTGTTCGGTATAGACATATGTACAATGTTCTGAGTTACCATATAATATACAATACTATGCAGTGTACTAATGTACAGTACTATATAGTGCAAAGCAGTGGTACAACATATAATAGAATCCAATAAAAAAACAACGTTGTGCAATAAACAGGTAACAGGTAACATGGAGTGACATCTCGGTATCTGTACATAGTATTTACAGAGCATATAGGACATGCTAGGTAGCTTTAGTAGTGCAATACACTGTTCCTGTTGTTATACTAATTTAAAGTGGCCTTTCCTCTTGGCCATAAGTGTGCGTGTGTGCGGCGTGAGTGTGTGCCCGCTCGTGTTAAAGTGGCTGCTAGTGTGTGAGCGTGCACAGCGTGCGTGTCGTGTGTGTGCTTGTGTGTGCTTGTGTGTGGATAGTTCAGTGTTCTGTAGCACTCAATGTTCATTATTGTTCAAGGCTCTGATGGCCTGGGGGAAGAAGCTGAGCCTAAGCCTCTCTGTCCTAGTAGCTGGGGTTCGCAGGCGTCTGCCTGACCTCAGCAGCTGGAACAGGCTGTTATTGGGGTGGTGGGGGTCTTTCATTATTCTGCAGGCTCTGGATTTGCACCTCTTGTTGTATAGAACCTGCAGGGGAGGTAGCGCAATACCCGTGGTACGCTCGGCTGAGCGCACCACTCTCTGTAGGGCCTTCTTGTCCTGTGCCGTGCTGTTTCCATACCAGGCAGTGATGTTTCCGGTCAAGATGCTCTCTACAGCTCCTGAGTAGAAGGACTGGAGTATCTTCCCCGATACTCTGAACTTCCTTAACTGTCTCAGGTGGTAGAGGTGCTGCTTCGCTTTCTTTACTACTGTGTCTATGTGTGTTGACCATGTCAGATCCTCTGAGATGTGGACCCCCAGGTACTTAAAGCTGCTCACCCTGTCCACGGTAGCCCCGTTAATCATCAGTGGTGTGTGTGTCTCCTGCTGTCCTCTCCTATAATCCACGATCAGCTCCTTGGTTTTACCAATGTTCAGGAGCAGGCTGTTGTCCTGGCACCAGCGTTCCAGTACCTCAACCTCCTCCCGGTAGGCCTTCTCGTCGTTGTCCGAGATCAGCCCCACCACCACCGTGTCGTCTGCAAACTTCACTATGGAGTTGGAGCTGAACTTGGCCACACAGTCGTGTGTGTAGAGTGAGTACAGCAGGGGGCTTAGAACACAGCCCTGGGGGGACCCGATGCTCAGGTAGCCAGGTAGCTAAATGCTCCGCGATGCTGGTTCAACTGCCTGCGCCGGTCTGTCTGTCGAAGACAGAGGGAACCGCATCGGGCTTCAGCTGATTAGTGGTCTTCTGGACAAACCTCCCACCATCAACAACATAATCCGAGGCAATGAAGTGTTTGCTGCAGATCTTCATTCCCTGTCCAACAGGCTGATCGCGCCGCTTGAGTGCAGCCAGCCAACGTGCCAACAACACTGTTTTTTTCACTGGTAATTTGTGGAAATGAACCAACTTTCCTCTCTCTTTCACATGGTAACATTTTTTGAACAGCCAGGAGCAATACAAAAAGAACCACAGCGGTCCCGTTGTTTGGTAGGCAACGTTGCATTTACTGACTGACCTTCAAGACACTCCATGTTTACTAGGCAGCTAACCAGCAGTGTGTAAACCAGGAGCCAGATCAAACCAACACCGTGACATCAGCAACAAAATGGCGGCACACATGTTCATAAATGCTACATAAATGGACATAACAAATCGTTTTTTCTTAGAAACGCCTTATTTTTACAACGTGATTTTATCTGTGGTTTATCTAAATACTAATTTGATGCTATGACTATGTTTATATCGCTATGCTTCATCTCCCCTTTAATATAGAGAGATGAAAACAATATGTTATTCATTTATGTTGTGTTGATGGAATCACGTTAATATAGAGAGATGAAAACAATACATTATTTCGATTGATATGAATTGGATAGGCTGTTAGAGGTTAGAGGCAGAACTAGTGTAACGCGCTGTTTGGGCGTAGAGAGAGCGTACGTCAGTGGCCAATCAGATCGCAGAACGCGAACGCGGAACTGCAAGTTTGTTGGTAAAAGACTACACGCCACCAGGACATGTGTACCTCTGTGTGCACGCGTGTGTCAGTGCATGTCTGCGTGTCCTCATTGCAGTCTGAATGTTAATGTTTGTTTTTGTCTGAAACTAATGTGTTTTTGCTTCCTTCTTGGCCAGGTCACTCTTGTAAAAGAGATTTTAATCTCAATGAGTTTGTATCTGGTTAAAATAAGATCTGTGTGTGCATGTCTGCGTGTCCTCATGGACGTAGACCTGTGTGTGCATGTCTGCATGTCGTCATGCATGTAGACCTGGATGACGTCCCCTCCCGCTTTCGTGACGTCTCCTCTTACCTTGAAAGTGAGATGGAGTGTTTGATTGCACAAAAGGGCTTGGCAACAAATAGCTTGGAACGCACACTCATCCATGTTAACTTGACCTAGTCCCAGTTTACATTCCGCTCTTTGTCCTTAGACTACAGTATGACTACAAAATGGGCATAGAACAGTCTCCATTGTGACTATATATATATTATTTATTTGGATTGTATTTAAAAGGTACTAGGCAAGATTGTTTGGAACGAGGACCGTGTAGAGTCGACCACCTACTATGCCAGGAATAAGCATGTAATACATTGCCTCATTTGCATATTTAAACATACAATTTCAGAAAACTTGTAATACAAAAAAGTCTTGTCTTGATATAAGTAATCAACTGGGGAAGTTTCATTGTGATATCTATTAGTTAAATTGTTTACCCTATTCACCTGAAGTGTCTCGCCTTAAGACCCATCTTTTCACTCTCTCCTTCAACCTACCCTGATCTCACCTGGTCGGGGACTGACCCTTAGATTAATCTGTCTAGTTTAGTTAGGATGTCTATTTTCTACCATGTCTGCTTTTCTGCAGACATGGGAGAACCTTTTAACCTTTGTCTCTGTCTCAACCGGTCCCATGGAACAGCTTCATACCGTCTTCTGTCTGGCCTGCAGTGCTATTCTATTCTATTCACATATATGCTTACCACTTGTATCTATTGCTATGTCCGCCCATCACAATCACGCAAGCTGCCTAACGCCTGTCCTGTCTCCCTGTCTCCCTGTGAGTGGCTGTCCCGGAGTGATGACCGGAGTGCTGGACGTCCCGTGTTGAAGACCGGGAGGATGCGACCCTCTCTGCGTGCCCCCCTGTCTCCGGCTGTCTCGTAGTGATGACCGGAGTGCTGGACATCCCATGATGATGACCGGGAGGATGCGACCCTCTCTGCGCCACCCCCTGTCTCCCTGTCTCCGGCTGTCTCGGAGTGATGACCGGAGTGTTGAACGTCCCGTGACTAACACCGGGAGAATGCGACCCTCTTTGCGCCGCCCCTGTGCCTCAAATAGATCTGCTATCAGCTCTATTTTTAATCTTTCAAAATGTTCAGTTGCTATCGCTATCAGCTCTATCTTTAATTTTTCAAAATGTTCAGTTGCTATCGCATGCACTCATCTGTGTTTCATTACACACATGAGTGCATGCTTACCAACTGTTCGCCTGTTTTTACTGCAACACTACTGTTACAAAGGGTCAGATTAAACCGAATATATATATTTATTGCCTGAGATCCCATGTATAATATCTGCATATCGTTTGATATCCCCTGTATATTCCTTGTACAATATATACGGAATATCCCTTTACCTGGTAGCAGGACAGACCATAATATTCGTTCTCCTATTGGAAGCGATCCCCCGGCGCCATACCCCCCCTCGAGCTGACTTGAAAGCTACCGCCAGGACTTGCCCAAACATGCCCGCTTTCGCCCACGGCTACGAGACCGAGAGGCGACAGAAATGAGATAGGCACTATTTGTCCACCGTACGTATAAATATGACCAGCAAATATAGAACTTCCCTTGCAGTTCCCTTTCAGTTCGCCTTCAGTTCAGTCTGGTTCAGTTATCCAAGCAACGTCTCACCCACTACGCAACGTGGGCAGAGCAGGGCTCGCATCGCCCCAATATAGTCTCGTGTTATCCTAATACGTCTGTTTGTCGTATCGTTCTCTATTCATTAGTAAACCTTCATTACGAGTCAAAGACCACGTGGAGTGAGTAATTGTGCGTCGACATAGAGCACTTATTGCCCGTGCTAATAGTATAGTAACGTCAAGGTCAACCGTGCACTACCACGCACCGGAGGATATCTACACCGGAGCAGCAGCACCACGGGGGATTTACACCCCGCCCGCAGTGCCACTTTTCCGGCAAGGATTATTATTCTTCATTCTTCACCAAGCTGCTGGAAGCAGAGAAACCGTCTACCCCACTGCTGTGGGATCCACGTGCCCGTGGAGACCATCACTCAAGCCCGTTTCTGTCGTACCAGAGACTCCACGGCTCTCACCTACACGGCAGCGCATCCTGGGACCAGGCTGCTTCTCCCCGCTGCTCCAGGGGTGACGTCGCCTCCGTGAACCCTGGACTTGCATAGAGCTTTGGCCCCCTCTGCTGGCTTACAACCGGTAGTACCCCCCATCCCAGAGTACTAGAGATAATCCTTAATATTTACTATTGATTTGCCTGCACATTCTATTTGCCTTATAAGCGCATCTAACGTGACCAAGTGATGTAACCTAATATCCCTTTTATGTAATAAATATTGTAAACGAGTATTTTGTGTGGAAAACCGTGTTATTGTGGGAGTGTTCTAATCTAAAATACTTATGTACAGTATTGGCCAGGAGTACATAGACGGTAGTGATTTAATGATATCAATACTTGATTAATACAGTCAGGGAATTGTACCCCTCAGTTACAACTACTATCACCGACATCTAAGAAGGGAGATCCCCCCTTGAATGGCCCTTCTAAGGTTACTCTCCTCCACATTGCCTGTGGTGCATTTTTTCCTATTGCTAGGTTTTAGTGAGTTTTTCCTTACCTTCCCGTGGGGTATGTCTGGGAGTGTTGCATTTATTTATTTTGCATTTATTTTAAAATTGTATGACCTTATGATGTTCTTGTTTTGTTCTTGACTTATTGTGATGTTTCTTCTTGACTTGTTTAAAGAAGACGTGTACGGCCCATGGGGACATTAACGTGTGTAGTCGGGCCTTACAAATACATTTGATTTGATTTGTTTAGCAAAATATGAGTTTATAAAAATCTCAGCGCATTGCATCGGATACCGGATGAGTCCTAAGAAAGAGGAGATGCAAGGCTTTCGATGGACGTTGAAATTTCATAAAACGACACTACCCAGCTCACACCAGCCGCTGTCAAACTCAGCCGGCCGACGTGGAAAAATAATATTGATTATTTTCGTGATTATTTTTCGGGTCGAACGTTATTGCCATTCACCTTTCTGTGAACGTCTACAAAATGAAGAGTCTTTGCTGCCCTGTAACGGGCGCCTGGTGGTACTAAATCCAGATTTAGCTGACTCTGCCATTGGGAAGGATTTGGCCCGATCCATAGATTTATGACTTGGCCATAATAAGGTCATAGGCAGGGCCGGACTGGGGAAATAATTCATACCGGGAGATATAGCGCGAAATCTAGCCCCAGTCAGGCCACTTTTTAAGCGGGGGGTCTGGGGGTCCCCCACCAGGATTTTTTTTGTTACAAAGACTTAATTTCCTGCAATCTGGTGAATTTTAGTGCATGTGAATCACAAACTAATGAGCCAACAATTGCATAGTACAATGTACTGTTATGGACCTCAAATAAAACTGTTGTGGCACTAGCAATGCTATCTCTCCACCTTCAAAAAGAAAAAAGCAAGAGCACAACATATTTTTCTATTTACTATTATAATACAGTTAACCACTCTCTCCTGTAAGGGCCTTTCTTTTTCTTTGTTTTATCCCTCTCTCCTCCACCCTTTCTCTTTCTTCCACTGTCCATCTTGACATCAACGTTAATTGACTTTCGCTCTACTGTATCTCTCCCGAGTCCCTCACTACCTGGCTCACTGCCTGGCTCACTGCCTGGCTGTTATTCTGCATCTGAGTGCCGTCTGCCATTCCATTCGCCGCCTCCGCTGTCAATCAGTTGTATCGCCTGGTCCCGCCTCCACCAATCACAAGCGGCAGCACGGCTACATTGTGTGTGTGTGATCCGCCGGCCCGTGAGAGAGAGTCAGATGTTCTCCAACTCTGTGGCAGACAGTGAAATCCTGGTTGTTCCCCAATCCCCACCCATCTATGTTATCTAACTATCGCGCCGCGCCGCCGCCACAACTAGAAACAATCGCCTGGCAATTTTTTTTTTTTAATTTTTTTTTTTATATCATTTTTTTTTTTATATATAATATTTTTTTTTTAATCTGTGCAGGCCAGGCCACCGGGAAAACTCCCGGTGCTCCCGATGGCCAGTCCGGGCCTGGTCATAGGCCTGATATTCTATATTCATATTTCAAATAGCATGTGTCCCAATGGCAAAATTCAGTAGGCCTACTGCATCTAAAAAAAACAAATCATCTGCCCTTTATTATTTGCTTAGATTTTATCTGTACACTTGATCTCAAGAAGGTGCTGAATGAGCTCAGTGGCAATCTTTCACGCCTGGTCAATGTTAACATGGTGTTATTCACCGTCAAAGATGGAAACAAATTAAATAATAATAATTGATATTCTCCTTTGGTTCATTACAATTTACTCAACCATAGTAACAGACACAATATTTCTGACACTGGGAATACATTCCCCGAGGTCCATAGATGTCCCAGGATACATGCAAATATTCTTGTAGAAGTGGAGCAATCTTCCATTTATTATTCCATTGGGTTTTAACTTTTAGGCAAATATTCTGAAAATATGGCTAGGGTTTAAGAGATTAAATAACATGCGTATTCCATTGTATTTGGCTGTGTTGACATGCACATAGTCCTCGTGCCAAACTATCGAAAGTTTCGCTGAGTGCACCTTTAACTACGTAGGCACAATGTGCTGAGATAAGAAGAAAGATCTGACCTGGCAAAGAGGGCAGTCTAAAATATATTTGACTGCCCGTTCAGTGCTGACTAGGCACATGTGTCTGTGCCCCCTAATCACCCCATTAGCGGGGGATTTTTCAAAACCTGACACCAGGTCAGAGAACAGGGGTAACATCAGTCTGCTCCTGTCACATGGCCTCGGCCCAGGAAAAGCCTGGAGCCATTTATCCAAGAGGACTTCAGACAGAATGTATCACCTCCCTCCCGCTCAGCAGTACTGTATATATCTTCACCAGACAAAATAATGATAAAATGTATCCTCTGTGTTTCCCGACTGCCATTGGGATTTTACACTCGACACCCATGCCAAGAAAGTTGATTGCACACAACCCACACTACGCCTCCCACTAGACACAGCGGAAAACAGACGGACCCCCGATCAGGACATCACTCATAGCTAACTGGAAAACACCTTGGTCGGACCAATTTGGGAAGAGAGCTGTCCTGACTTATCTCTGCACTGCACTCACTATACACCTCCACACCAAATTACTATACGCCTTCTGCTACCAAATTAAATCAATACTGCCAACGGATGGGAGTGATATGGACTTAATGTATTGATTTGCAGAGTTTAAGCAACACTACAAAACATTTAGTACAACCTTAGACGAATATAGAGCCTACTGTAGGCTACTGTGTGTCAGTATTCAGTAGATTCAAATGATACATAGGGCTGTGGGAAGATAGGCACGCTCCCCAGAGGTGTTCATTTGCAAGGAGAGATGCACGGATTTCGTGTTCAAGTAAAGGTAAGATAACATATTTCTATAACTTACGTTATGGCTGCTGGTTCATATGGTGGCGATGGCTGTGTCCATCCCGGTTGTTCTGAACCAATCGATGAGCGAAGGGCAACGTTTATGGCCCTTGATTTGAAACATTATATCGCAACTGGCAACATGTTTTTGGTCATTTGATCATAAAGTCTGCCACTGTAACTCTCTGCTTACTGTTTATTAGCGGGTTCTAGGGCATACATTTGTGTAAATGGCATTTCCTTGACACTGCACTCACCCATGTGCTTGGCACAACGTGTAATTAAGTGTATTCAAATATTTGTATGCTTACCCAATCTCAAAGCTTGTGCCTGAGATGAAGACATTTCATGGTAATACGAATATTTTCTCGGACTATAGCAATACATTTCTAGGGATTCTGTTTACATGCAACGCCTACATTCAGCACTAACAATCTGTTCCGAATCTATCCAGCTGACAAAAGGAGGCAGCATTTCCGTTAAAGTGAGGTACACAGCCATTTCCATGACTTGCCATCAAGTTTTCATATAGTAATATGAAAAGCTCATGAGTCAGGCTAATTATGTGATACTTTGTTTTCTGTTGTGTCAAATTCAAGTGCATTCTCTGTACCTTGCATATAAAAGCTGTTTCTCTGAGCCCAGGGGTGCCTGAAAAGAGAAGAATTTCCAATCATGTAGTCGTTATTGTCGTTAGTAACAGGTCAGGCAGAAAAGTGATATTTTGTCCCTGACCCCAGGAAAACTCTGCAGCTCCACGTGTAGCAACACATGCTCAGACATCTGTCAAAACCCTGCAGGTCTCCCCATAACAGGTCCTCATCACTCAGCCTGGGCACACAGTCCCCACACTAATGCTGTGGCAGATTAATTATCAAAATGGCAATTGCTTTATATAGCGGGGAAAAGATTACAGCAGCTTCGCTAACTCATCAAATGTTGAAAATGCAGGATGACAGCTTGGCTCCTCCGATGCCAGGAATTAACCAGAAGAAAGTCTGCTGCCACATGCCAGGAACAAACTGGAGGAAGGTCTACTTCCACATGCCAGGAACAAACGGGAGGAAGGTCTGCTTCCACATGACAGGAACAAACTGAAGGAAGGTCTGCTTCCACATGACAGGAACAAACTGAAGGAAGGTCTGCTTCCACATGCCAGGAACAAACGGGAGGAAGGTCTGCTTCCACATGCCAGGAACAAACTGAAGGAAGGTCTGCTTCCACATGACAGGAACAAACTGAAGGAAGGTCTGCTTCCACATGCCAGGAACAAACAGGAGGAAGGTCTGCTTCCACATGCCTTAACCTCTTAACGTTTGGGGGCCCGCCGTGGCACTTTTCCCTCGTCTGCCAGCTCCGGGCTGCGTTTCTCCCAATCATTCAATACATTGTTGGAAAGTTGAATTTTCCGCCGTCCAATCGTCACCACACTCAACCTATTGCGTGCTTCGGGTCTCGAGTTACAAGACGAAATATCCGGCGAGCGTCATTTGACAAGCCGTTTGGATGAGTGACCACGTCCGGTTGTGAGCGGTCCTGAACTGACCAGTCACCGCTGATGGCGAAAATGATTGACCACCATTGTAGCCAAGGAGCGTCTGCTCCGAAAGCGCTCCCAGACGAGCACTGATTGCAACGAGAAGGGGGCAGAAGAAGACCAACAAGTTCTTTGTTTTGACTCGCGCGTCTGAATGAATGGGAGCGGACAGCCATTTTGGATAATCACACTGAATTATTGCGGTACACACATTACAAAAACCTTTGTAAAAAAAGTATTTTCTGTGGGATGTTTATCAACTTTGGACCTATAGACTTCAGGCTATGGAACCGTTCCACTCCTACCTCTCAGCTGGAACCCAAAAACAGGCATCTGGCAAGAAGTCAACACAAAAGTAAGGAGCAAATATTTAATTTCAGTGTGGTCCGGTGACCGGACCAATCACCTCTGACGGTAAAAATTATTGACCGTAGGCGGCTGGGTGGCGCAGCGGTCTAAGCGCTCGTCACCAACACGTGAGACACCGGTATCAAATCCGGCTGTCAGCGTTGCCTCCGGCTTGGGCCGGCCGTCATACTGACTCAATTGGCAGAGTCAGCGGGAGGGGAGTCGATGGGTGGTAATCTGGTCGTTGTAAACAGCGACTCCTACAGGTCGGTCAGGGCGCCTGCACAGCAAGGACAGGAGATGTCGAGGGTAGTGTGAGCCTCCCACACGTTACACCTCGCCAATGAGAGTCCGTGGGGTGGGGGGCACATGCGAACAACGATCAAGACAGGGGAGGGGGGAATTGGCACGACTAAATTGGGATGGGAGAAAAACAGAAAAAGAAGGAGAAAAAGTGGATACAAAAAAATTTACCGTTTTGAAACTAATTGAAAGTCTGGAAGCGACGATACCTCACGCCAGGGATATTTCCAAGGATATATATGGTTTTCTCTCGGCCGAAAGGTCCAGACTCATTCGACATCTGCTGCGCGTGCCAATGCATTGGTGCCAATGGCCATTTTAGATAAACATACCTATACATACCACTAGAAAAACTTGTGTAAAACACAAATCTTCTGTGGTATTGTTATCAACTTTGGACCTGTAGATAAGACTTCAGGCTATGGCCCCATTGTGTTTTCCAGCTAATACCTCTCAGCTGGAACCTGTAAGAGGCATCTGTTTGCAAAATAATTCAGACGTGTCACATAAGTACTGTAAAAGAAAAGTTTTATTTCCGTGTGTTCAAACCTCTGTAACTATTACAGTAGCACTCCTTCAAAAGAGGCCAGACTCATGCATGTGCTATAAATTGTTCAAGAATAGCTTTCAAATTACTTTCAGTATGTAATCGCATTTTATGCAAGATTTGCAGGACTGTTAAGAGGTTAACAAGCCAGATGTAAGTCTGCTGCCACATGCCTTTAAGCCCGAACAGTCCGGTACCAGTACGAGATTGATATCACGCCATAAATTCATCTCCACAGAATGTATGAATTAATCTTGCGTTTTCCCCCCCAAATGTAGCCAAGAGTAAAGACCCTAATCCTGTCAGAACAACGCGTATATTTTCAGCACTACGTTTGTTTACCAATGATTTGAAGTGTTATTAGTGAAATATGATTTTATAGAAATCTCAGTGCATCGAGTCGGAAAAAGGTGCTTATTGACGTGAGGACTTGGCGCAACCTAACTTGAGTGTAGTCTTTTGAGAGAAGAGACCCAGGGCTTTCGATAAAAAAATTACACTTGCCAGCTCACACCAGCCCCTGTCAATTGTCTGACTTCTAGCGTGAACTCTTTTTTTCTTTTTGGGGGGGGGATCATATCTCACGGGTGGAACAAACCTGCTAATGAAATTAAAGGCCATAGGCTTCAGCAGGTTGACAATTGAATGGGTAAACTCCTACGTTTCGGGTAGGACCCAAATTGTCAATATAAATGGTACCTTTTCCTCTCCCAAGAATGTTAGCTGTGGGGTCCCTCAAGGGAGTGAGCTAGGGCCACTATTTTTTTTATTATAAATTACATGAAATCGGCCGGTATGTCTGACCTGTTTCTATACGCCGATGATGCTGCCATTCCTGTGTCTCACAAAGACCTAGGAGAGGTAGAGAAGACCATAAGTAAGGAGTGTGGGAACTGGGAACATGGCTGGCCGACAATAAGCCGTCTCTCCACCTTGGGAAAACTGAGGCCATAATTTTTGGATCCAAAGTAAAGCTGCGAGTCCCCAGGGTTGAAGATCCAGGTAGGAGAGTCAGTCATTGCTGGTAAGGATTCGGTAGTTTATTTAGGATGCACCTTAGACAAACACCTCACAGGGGAGCGTATGGCCTTAAAAGCCCTCGCTAAAATAGGCCAGAAGACCAAAGTCCTGGCTCGTAAGTCTGAGATGTTGGATAGTACAATACTAAGGATGTTATCAGGTGCCCTGATCCAGAGTCATTTTGACTACGCTGCCCCCTTCTGGTACAATAGTGCACCCCAGGGAATAACAAATGTATGTCGTATATTTCTAAATGAAAACATGAACATAAGCAACTATAAATGTACCAAATGATAAAACAGAGAAGTTGATTTGAAAGACAGGGTGATTTGAACACCATGTGAAGTTATTTCTGAAGACCCTAGGCTAAAGAGGTTGAGAGACAATGGCCCCTCACCCGGCCAGCTGGCAGGAAGCGAGGTTGTTTAAAGTAAGTGGTATGAGACAAGTAAGGACTTTCAAGTTACAACACGGCAACTGCTGACTAACCCAGAGGTCAGAAAGGTGACACAGGCTATTTGGAAATATATACTAAAAGATTTAGCAATTTCATAGGTTACATGTAGGCATAAACTATTAGAATAACTTAGTCACAGTAAAGAATAAAAACTCTTAAATATTAGAAGGTGAAAACTATACAACTATTGGTCACATTATTTAATCAGTAAATAAGGTGTTCTATTAAAGAACCCAATAGGCATATGGTTTGTTATCTGGGCACTGTCTGAAAAAGTAGTCTGGTTCTTATCTAGACTATGTAAACCTTTTAGTCACAAGCATGATGTTGTATTACTCAGTGAAAAACTACCCTCTCATTAAGTAATGATTAAAGTGTCAGCAGATTCAAACTGTGAAAAACCGTTGTCAGAGGACCCAGGAGGTTGTGTCAGCGAAACATGTGGTCACAGGACACCCTCAGACAGGTTTCTGCTGGAATGTGGACCAAAATAAGAAAAGCGTATGGACGTGAACAGGCAGGCAGGGTCTCCCCCCCCCCTCTCGCTCTCTGTCTCCCCCTCCCCCTCTCTCTCTCTCTCTCCCCCTGATAAAAAGGGCGGATAGCGACGGACAGGAACAGACACACACCCGGTGACACTCAGAGGAGACGGAGAAGGATCCCTGCAGAGCCAAGCCGTGACACAGAGGGACTGAGACCCGATGACAGACGAAATCGCTTCGCATCAGGAGAAGCGCTGACACACCAGAAAGGACCTGAAGACCCAGAGACATGGGGACAGACGATGACAGAGATCGCATCGCAACTGGAGCGCTGAAAACCTCCACCGACAGAGGGAGACTCGCCACTCGACTCGCCACTCAGGCTACTGAAGAGCCGAGCCGGAGACTCAGAGCCACTGACACCCAATGACAGAAGATCGCTTCGCAGCAGGAGATCCTGCCACGGAGAGAGATGAAATCAAGCGCTCCTTGCTTGAGCGCTGAGACTGAGGAGACCAGGTTGTCTTGACAACCAGACCAGCGAACCACAAGAAAGGACTCGGTGTTGGCCATGGACAACCTAAGACAGCGAACAGCACCGAGAGACGACAACAGCCAAATGAAAGAGACGATGTACTGTTTTAATTCCTAAAGCTGTTTTATTAATAAACACCGCCGCCCGTTGATTTTGACCATATCGTCAGTCTCCTCTTACTTGAAACCGAACATCTGAAAATACCTAAAACCATGCAGAGGAAAGGGTGAAATAGAACACTATACGATCAATGAACTTAGATAGAGATACATGAATGAAGAAAAGACACTTCAATTGGTGACGTGACCCGTCCTGCATTCGACCAGAACCGGTTGAACCACAGAGAGGTTCTCTCCCCATCATCGAAGCCCTCTGCGACTGAATGATCGTCCACTTCAGCCAAGGCCAGCGGGACTAGGTAAGTAATGATGATGGTGTTTAAGATGAGTAATGGTCGAAGCAGTCTCGCTTTTTGGGGTTGCTGTTGCATTAGGTAGAAATGTGTTGGAGATGGACCAGGATAATGTTGGTGTTGGAGGGGTACCGGGGTCCAGGTTTCACAACCTGGCTCTGGTCTCAGCCACACACCGGCGCTGCACTTATGTTCAGTTAGGATGCCTATAATTGGTACAAGGCCAAGTGAGGAGAGGAAATAGATGTCTGTATTTAGTTATATCAGCTTAGGGGATAGGCTAGGGTTTAGGTAAAATATTTGAGGGGACCGGCGTAGGAGCAGTAGAACGGAGATTAGTCACAGATAGCGGGAAGTGGGACTGTGCGTGACGTAGTGGTTCATAAGAAGGGTAAAGAGGAGTAGTCAGATCTTAAAGAGTTTAATGAGAAAACCGTGGTGTAGCACAGGGCAGCCTGGTTCCACGAAGAGAAAAGAGAACAGAGGACGGAGTGTAGGGTACTGAGGACCGTGGTGTAGTACAGGAAATCCTGGTTCCGCGAAGAGAAATAGAGAACAGGGAGGTAATTGGTTGCTTTTTTTTTTCCGCGCCATCATTCGCGGACTTCACTCTTAGAATCGGCACGTATAACGGACGAGTTTAGAAAGACGTTTTCATACAGATCTGTTGTATTGTGACCCGACGGAATCTGCTTAAAAAATTCGCCTTTGGTACGGATTTTTAAGGAGGTATTTGGTCGATTTGGGGGTGAGACAGGTAAAAGCTCCCCAAACGGCGCTGAATATGAAGATTGAGAGGCTGAGAAGAGGAATGATGGGGGGGGGGAAAGTAACCTTTGGAGATAATGCACTTGTGGGGGAAATGCGTGGGGTAACTGCACATGAGATTAGAACATAGGAGGATGTTGTGTGAAAAGAGCAAGCAAATGCGTTTGGAAGGAATGTGTGCATAAATGGATGGTATGCTTATGAATGAGACATTGTTTTGCTAAGTATATGTGTTTAAATGGATGAATGATAGGAGCTCTGAGTAAATGTCGAGGTATTTTTTGTATTATTATGAACCAGCTGGTGGCCAAGGCTGCAACGGAGAAACCACACCCCTGTCCTGCCAGCATTAGCTGAGCGCGACGGGACTAGCGTGTGGACGCTGTGTTGCGTTTTCGAGTGAATTGAATGAATGACATGTGAGATGGAACCTAGGAGATGTGTAATGTGCGTTGAAATTTTTCAAATCGGGGCTGTGGAAGTTTAAAAGTAATGTAGTAAAGATCAAAGAAAACGGGGATTTTAGAGCTGGTGACGTCATAGGGAGCGTCGGAGCTTGGGGTGCGTTAGATTTGAAATACGGGGCTAGATCGGGAGCGTTAGATTTAAAATACGGAGCCGGCCGGGGCCAAGCGGGCGAGCATGCTAGAATAAGGATAATAATATAGGTTCTGTAAACGGGGGCTTAATAGGATTAAAGTTATGTTACGGGGTGTAGCTGGGGTTGTGTAAACGTCGCGATGTGTTGTGCCGCTCGGATCAGCAGGAGACTGGGCCGTTTAGGAGAAGTGATGTTGGATGCTAAGCGAAGCTGGTGCTAGCGGCACTGAGCTAACGAAGCTAAGATGCTAAGCTACCTGTGCTAACAATATAGCATGATTGAACTCTCGGGGAATCTCGCGTGTTGCTACTGTTGCTGGCAGCGGGATCTTAGAGAGGCGGTGGACAGGGACTTCCGGTGTAGAGGGTTCTGGGAATTGTAGTTTTGTGGTTGAGGTAGAACGTCGAGTTGACGTCTTGGGGTGGTTTACGTAATGACGCACTTGCGGGGGAGGCGTGGCGCCTCCTACAGGAAGTGGTGAGTGCTGTAGTGCGTTGGTGATGGACAAGACGTTCCAGCGGAGGGCGCTGTTGCCTCTTTTATGGTTTCACCTTTAAGGGTGGAACGAGGTGCAGTAAACAATAGAGATCAGTTGTGATTATTATAGGTTTTGAAGCGCGGCAATCTGTGGGAATTTGTGGGTTCTTTTTATCGGTTTTTTCTGTTGTTGATGATAGGTGTGTGGGTTTGTTTGTGACTTTGGTTGCGTGAACCCCCCCCCCCCCCTTTTTTTCCTCTGTCTCTTCCTCCCTCGTTCACACTCTCTCCCTCCCTCCCTCCCTCCCTCCCTCCCTCCCTCCCTCCCTCCCTCCCTCCCTCCCTCCCTCCCTCCCTCCCTCCCTCCCTCCCTCCCTCCCTCTCTCCCTCCCCCCCCCCTCCACCCCCGCCCCCCTCCGCTCCATCCCTGTCTCCCAGCTTAATTTTGTGGGATGACAGGTGCACGAAGGGAGTTTTGTTTGGGATAGATTGCCTGATTGATTGATTGGTTGAAAATTTTTATTAACGGATTGTTTAATGGGTACAATACGGTACAGCTCAATACGCACAATTGTTAAGGGGATGCGGACCGGAGAAAGACTTTCGTCTTGTTTACATCAGGGTCCCCCATTTTCAATTCATCATGGGCTTGGAGTGTTGGTTATATTAATATAATGTTACTTGCTAAAATAGGATTACATAAGGATAAATAGAATATTCATGGTCATTTTTTGGTCTGATTAAAGTTAAGGTTGATTTAGACGGTTTTGGTAGTAGTTAATGTTGCATTGTGTGACCCCCCCCCCCTTTCCTCCCCTTAGTCCCTGGATCCCTGTATCCCTCCCTCCTTTTTTCTTTTCCCTTCCCTGTCTCTCCTTGTATTTCGCCATCCCTAGATTGCGGCGTGTTGTGGGCATTTGGTTGTAGGTTTATTTGTACTGCGTTGGTATTATGTATGTGAAGCAGGTACCGGATGGGCGCTGGCCTGTCTAGGTGCAGGTGGTGGTAGGATGATTTGTGATATTCTTGGTGTGGTAAAAGCTTGGGGTGTTTCCGTTCAGGTTCGAAACTGAAGGGAGGGCGCTTTGGGCTGTGAGTTGACGGTTCTTTGTGTATTCAGAGAACTGGGTGAATGTTGCGGTGGCATAGTGCGGGTGTCCATGAAATTATTAACGTGGCCAGCTGTACTATGTGTCGGTCAGGGTTTTAGTGATCTAAGTTGCTAAAAGTTTATTGTTTTCCCTGATTAGGTGGTTGGTAGCAGTAGCAACACTAATTAATTTTTATTAAGTGTTGTGGGGGGTAATGGTTGTGTGTAAGGATGAATGAAATGGATGTAGTATGAGAAGTGAAGCGAAAGCGAATAATACATTTAGTCGATACGCTAATCGGGCATTTAAAAGTAAGAAATAAGGTTAGGATGAACAGATTCATCAAGCAAAGAGAGATTAGAATCAGATGAAGGACCAGGTTTACAAAGGATTATTAGACAATGGATAGGAAGGGGATTAATGATTATATTTCCCAGGAAATCAGGTGGAGAGAGCACACAGGGGATTGGAAAACCTCCAGTGTTCCTGTTGAAGGAACGGACAAAAAACAAGATAAGCTGTATCGTTATTTTTTCAAGCAAATCACACTGTGTCTCTTTAAAATATTAGTATAGTGTTGCCCGACATTTCCAATGCGTAACGAAGAGTGGAAATAATAAGGGAAATGCCACTGTATTAAGTCTGGATTTCTGCTTTCTTTCTGTACAGGTGCTCGGCCGGACAGGTGCTCTAACGACTTCCATAACCATCTAGGGAAAACGGTTTTAAAGGCCTTGGTATAAGTATGAATGATAAGCCAATTATCAATCCTTGTCTGCACAGTAAAATTTTGACAGTGTGAGTGTTTTAACTCAAGTAAGTAGAAAATAGTGTAAGACGGAGAAATTTGTTTTTTCAAACGGTGATTACAAGAGAGTGTTGAAAGTGGAATGAATGACAGTAACATAGGAAGTTCACTTTAGTGGGACATTTGATAGGAACAACTGAAGCGTTAGATGCAATAACAATAGAATAACAACAACGACAATATGGAAGAGGGCTTTAGTGATCGGGCCATTGGGGGGAGTAGGCCGAGAGCCTCTGCAGACATTTCCCAGATAGACTTTACCAGTGATAATGATCTGATTGATTTGAATATGGACTTCTCTCATGTGACCAGTACGACAGAAGGACTTGAAATGTTGACTATTCAAGCTGGAGTGTCCATTGCAGGCGACTGCGGTTTAACCAAGGGGCAGAAAAAGAGACTGAGGTTACAGCCGTCCCACGAAGTCCACTCTGGCCGGATGGCTGGAACTGAGACCGACAGCAGGTATGGAATACACGAACAGTTTCTACAGCCCACCCGTTTCCCACATCCATCCTGCCCTCAGCACCAAAGCCAAGATGAGAGGCGGAGCCCAACGGTGGGATGTCAAACCGCCGGTGCTGAGATGGGGGAAGAGGCAGCATACTATAGACAACAGAGAGCGTTTGTGACAGCGTTCGAACAACACGAGGCAGTTCATCGAGATCTGATGAAGACACAGCTGGAGATCGGTCAAGCCGCACACGAGACTCAGAGACTGGGACGAGAACTGGCGAGAAAGACTGTGCTACTAGAAGCGACAGCTGTTGAGATCATGCTTCGGGCGTCTGACCTAGGCCGCTGTGATCAAAGAATGCCCTGTGCTCTGTTGCCCGGACAGGGAACTGGGCCGCAACAGGGTGAACAGAACCGCAGGAGGGGTGAGTTTCCAGGCCCCTCCCAACAAGAGAAGGCCCGAGGAGAGGCAGCAGAAAAGGACAGGTATGCCCCTCTCTCCTCCAGGCAACAGGACATGCGACCAGAGGACAGGAGAGGGGTGGACCTGGAGAGGACGGTGGGAGGCCAGCCGAGAGACTGTGGGAGTCGTGGTAAACTGGGTGAACTGGAACCCCTGGGATGGCCGGCGTCGGCTGTGTGCTGGGGTTGTGGGGAGGTTGGCCATTTCGCTCGGTCATGTTACAAAGGGTGGAGGCCTCAGCGAACGTCCCGAAAGAAGCAAGAGTCCAAACAGGGTTGCTGGGAATGTGGAGAGTTGGGACATTGTCAGAGGGGGTGTCTGCATAGGTCATAGGTTAATTAAGAGCAAAAGCGGAAATGCACCAACAAAGTCTTTTGGGTGCTCGGGAAAATAGAGTTATTAATAAGTTAAAATGGGAAGAAGGACTGATTGGAACAAAAAATAGAATAAAAAATATATAGGAGCGTTGATACATTAGATTATGAGTGGAAGCGACTAAGATGGATGTGCAACTAACAGGGAGAGATGAAATGACTGACAGATGCATGAGCCAATCGTACTAACAGTTAATTAATAGACAAATCATGGGTTTTCCTTTTTGCTACAGTGTGTCTGATCAACTCTTGCTGTGGCAGTGAGGAAAACATAAGGGAGAATGGTATGGTGGACGATTTTTGGTATCTCCCACCTGTGCAGCCTGGCCCGGCTGCACAGATTGGAGAGAGAGAGAAAGATGGTCACCGCAATGGCTCTTGTGGTCATGTGAACACTGAACCAGACGGTGTCAGAGAAGGGTTAAACAGTTGGGTTTTAGACAGGAACAATGGAACATATAATATTAGACAGAGTTAGAAACAAAGGACTATTTATAGTAGTGATTACAATACTTGATCAAAGGGTGGTCAAGGTGGAATTAAGGAATTAAAAAAAAAAAAAAAAAAAACAACAACAATATTATTATTTCATTACTTATTTTATTTCTTTTTGGATTTCTAATTTTGCTGTCTTAGTTTTGCGGGGGTATTTATGCCTCTGGATGATAGTTTAATTCTGTTGGATGGGTGTGTAGCATGTAGGCACTCACAGTTTTTTTTTTGTTTATTTTTAATTTTCTTTGTTTTTGGTTGACTATATTTTTTTTAGGAACTGGCTGGCTGGGGGAGTTCTCTCGCCGGTCAGGGATAGCAGGTGGTGGTGGCACAGCGGGACTGGTAGGAGGTCTGATATAATGAGCTGGAAACTGAGAATGGACGGGAGCTGGTTCGTGGTTTGTTTTCCGCTCATTAAGAGTCCAGATGTAGAATCTGGGCGGTTGTGTCACTTTTTGGGTTATGATAAGTGTTGGGGAAACATATTTCTCTGTCTATAGGAAAGCTCTGTAGGTTTTTGGTCGCAAATTGGCCAGACAGTGTTCATGTAGAGTGCAGACATGTGAATTTGATGGTTGACTTATGGTAGACTCTGCACCGGCTTGTTGGGAGCTGGCGGAGTGTGTGTGATGTGTGTTTAAAGGGACTGTGGTTTGTTGACCATGCACATAGGTTCTGTTGGTGATTGGCCTCGTCTAGAGCTGGCTGTCCGGACCGAGGAGCTGTCGGGAAACGAGGTATTTGAAAGTGAAATATTGGTTATTCCACTGTCAAGGGTGGAGGTAGTTGTGTTGATCTTGAGATATTGAATCTAGTAAAACAGTACAGCACAAAAAGAAATGAGACAAAGATGATTTGATTGAATGCTAACGTAAGAAGCTGTGAAATACATAGATAATGAATTGGAGAAAAATGTATTGTCAAAATGCAGAACAGTAGAGAATGTATCTGCGAAAATAACTGTTTCCAATCTATTGTGTGTTTTGTAAATAATAATCCAAAATGCAAAAAGGACAGAGGGAAAATCGATTCCTTCTGTGGAAAATCGGAGCAGTACCAGAGACCTGCATACAACGAAGAAGGGGCGGTGATTAGCACAAGATACAACAAGAAGAAAACGGTCAAAAACGAGTTAGCAGTAAAGGCCTCAGTGGTCTTTTTAAGGAGTAAAAATGATTTATGTTGCTTGTTTGAATTTCCCTCAAATGTTTAGAGAGTTAATCTTTTAGTGGTGTGATGTATTAATCTTTTCTTGCAGAGTCCATTACACAAAATAGACATTTAAGCTAAGTACATGGATAAATATAGTCTTAAACAAAAAGAAGCTGAGAATGGTACGATCATCTCTTTGCATAGAGAGACGGACCTAGACTGGATGTCATAATAATAACTGATAATGTGTATAAACTGTGAAAGGAGGAAAAGGTAGGTGAAATGATGATTTTGTAACTGTACAGATGGAAAGGGTTTTGTAGTTCGATTTGGGTAAATTTTGGATTTTTTTGAAAATTTTAGAAAATATTAGCAAAAATTATGAGAATGATTTTAAACATGTTTAATTTAGAATATTAATGTTGTATAGGAGGTTATTAAACCCCCTAAGGGTGGATTGTCGTATATTTCTAAATGAAAACATGAACATAAGCAACTATAAATGTACCAAATGATAAAACAGAGAAGTTGATTTGAAAGACAGGGTGATTTGAACACCATGTGAAGTTATTTCTGAAGACCCTAGGCTAAAGAGGTTGAGAGACAATGGCCCCTCACCCGGCCAGCTGGCAGGAAGCGAGGTTGTTTAAAGTAAGTGGTATGAGACAAGTAAGGACTTTCAAGTTACAACACGGCAACTGCTGACTAACCCAGAGGTCAGAAAGGTGACACAGGCTATTTGGAAATATATACTAAAAGATTTAGCAATTTCATAGGTTACATGTAGGCATAAACTATTAGAATAACTTAGTCACAGTAAAGAATAAAAACTCTTAAATATTAGAAGGTGAAAACTATACAACTATTGGTCACATTATTTAATCAGTAAATAAGGTGTTCTATTAAAGAACCCAATAGGCATATGGTTTGTTATCTGGGCACTGTCTGAAAAAGTAGTCTGGTTCTTATCTAGACTATGTAAACCTTTTAGTCACAAGCATGATGTTGTATTACTCAGTGAAAAACTACCCTCTCATTAAGTAATGATTAAAGTGTCAGCAGATTCAAACTGTGAAAAACCGTTGTCAGAGGACCCAGGAGGTTGTGTCAGCGAAACATGTGGTCACAGGACACCCTCAGACAGGTTTCTGCTGGAATGTGGACCAAAATAAGAAAAGCGTATGGACGTGAACAGGCAGGCAGGGTCTCCCCCCCCCCTCTCGCTCTCTGTCTCCCCCTCCCCCTCTCTCTCTCTCTCTCCCCCTGATAAAAAGGGCGGATAGCGACGGACAGGAACAGACACACACCCGGTGACACTCAGAGGAGACGGAGAAGGATCCCTGCAGAGCCAAGCCGTGACACAGAGGGACTGAGACCCGATGACAGACGAAATCGCTTCGCATCAGGAGAAGCGCTGACACACCAGAAAGGACCTGAAGACCCAGAGACATGGGGACAGACGATGACAGAGATCGCATCGCAACTGGAGCGCTGAAAACCTCCACCGACAGAGGGAGACTCGCCACTCGACTCGCCACTCAGGCTACTGAAGAGCCGAGCCGGAGACTCAGAGCCACTGACACCCAATGACAGAAGATCGCTTCGCAGCAGGAGATCCTGCCACGGAGAGAGATGAAATCAAGCGCTCCTTGCTTGAGCGCTGAGACTGAGGAGACCAGGTTGTCTTGACAACCAGACCAGCGAACCACAAGAAAGGACTCGGTGTTGGCCATGGACAACCTAAGACAGCGAACAGCACCGAGAGACGACAACAGCCAAATGAAAGAGACGATGTACTGTTTTAATTCCTAAAGCTGTTTTATTAATAAACACCGCCGCCCGTTGATTTTGACCATATCGTCAGTCTCCTCTTACTTGAAACCGAACATCTGAAAATACCTAAAACCATGCAGAGGAAAGGGTGAAATAGAACACTATACGATCAATGAACTTAGATAGAGATACATGAATGAAGAAAAGACACTTCATGTATTTCAGACTGCCCAAAATAAAATTATTAGAGTAGTGATGAAGCTTCATACCCGCACTAAGTTGGGCCTTACCCACAAAATAATGTTCAATAGGGTCCCCTCATACTTGTCAAATTATTTTATGTGCTTTAGGGACACCCACACATATGCAACCAGTACCTTTCAGTACTCAGCAGCTTGTGAGTGGAATAAACTGCCAGTGTCTATAAAAAGTATTGACTCAGATAGACATTTTAAACAGGATTTGAAGAAATGGCTTAGTCACTCAGGATATATGCAGGTGTGCTGTAGACTTTGTTTGTTTTATTGCATTTTTTAATTCATATTTACATATTTATAATGCTTAATTTTATTTGCATGTCTTATTTGTGCATACTCGTCATCTTGTCTCCCCCCCCCCTTTGAGGACCACAATGGAAATAAACCGTAAGGTTGTATTGTGTTTCAATCCTCGACGGTTTTAAATTATATGTGATGGCTGTACATGTTGTGTACCAGTATTGTATGTGATTTTAGATTGTCCAATGAATTCAATCAATCAATCAATCAATCAATCAATCAATCAATCAATCAATCAATCAATCAATCAATCAATCAATCAATCAATCAATCAATCAATCAAAAATAGAATGCAGTTAGTTTCTCTACTTTTCTGTGAATGTCTAGCAAAAAAACGGCGTTGCAATCTGATGAAAAAGTGGCGGAGCAATTCAGCGACTTCGGGTTCTTGAGAAGCGCTTTACAAATACAATGAATTATTATTATTATTATTACATTATAAAAAAGTAACTGTACTTACAGTAGATTTCATTCACAGTTTTTGCTGCCCTGTCAGGGGTGCGTGGTGGTACTAAATCCAGATTGAACTCTGCCATTGGAAAGATTTGGCCCAATCCATAGATGTGTGACTTATTGGCCATAATAGGCCTGATATTCTATAATCATATTTCAAATTGCATGTGTCTGGATGGCAGAATTCAGTACTGTATCTAAAAAAAACTCCTGTTAATCATCTGCCCTTTATTCATTTGCTTAGATTTTTTGTACACGTGATCTCGAATTGTTCATGTCTGGTAATTCACCATCAAAGATGCAATTTTTTTATAATTTTTTTTTATATTCTCCTTTGGTTCATTACAATTTACTCAAGCTAACAGACATAATATTTCTGACAATGGGAATATATTATATTCCAAGATACCAAGAACATGCAAATGGACCTTGTAGAAGTGGAGCAATCTTCAATTTACTTAGGTATGTATACTTAGACGAATGTTCTGAAAATATGGCTATGGCTTTAAGAGGTTAAGTGGTTAATGAACAAGAGGAAGGTCTGCTGCCACATGCCAGGAACAAGCCAGAGGAAAGTCTGCTGCCACATGCCAGGAACAAGCCAGAGGAAAGTCTGCTGCCACATGCCAGGAACAAGCCAGAGGAAAGTCTGCTGCCACATGCCAGGAACAAACCAGAGGAAAGTCTGCTGCCACATGCCAGGAACAAACCAGAGGAAAGTCTGCTGCCACATGCCAGGAACAAACCAGAGGAAAGTCTGCTGCCACATGCCAGGAACAAGCCAGAGGAAAGTCTGCTGCCACATGCCAGGAACAAACCAGAGGAATGTCTGCTGCCACATGCCAGGAACAAGCCAGAGGAAAGTCTGCTGCCACATGCCAGGAACAAGCCAGAGGAAAGTCTGCTGCCACATGCCAGGAACAAACCAGAGGAAAGTCTGCTGCCACATGCCAGGAACAAACCAGAGGAAAGTCTGCTGCCACATGCCAGGAACAAACCAGAGGAAAGTCTGCTGCCACATGCCAGGAACAAACCAGAGGAAAGTCTGCTGCCACATGCCAGGAACAAGCCAGAGGAAAGTCTGCTGCCACATGCCAGGAACAAACCAGAGGAATGTCTGCTGCCACATGCCAGGAACAAACCAGAGGAATGTCTGCTGCCACATGCCAGGAACAAGCCAGAGGAAAGTCTGCTGCCACATGCCAGGAACAAGCCAGAGGAAAGTCTGCTGCCACATGCCATGAACAAACCAGAGGAAAGTCTGCTGCCACATGCCAGGAACAAACCAGAGGAAAGTCTGCTGCCACATGCCAGGAACAAACCAGAGGAAAGTCTGCTGCCACATGCCAGGAACAAGCCAGAGGAAAGTCTGCTGCCACATGCCAGGAACAAACCAGAGGAATGTCTGCTGCCACATGCCAGGAACAAAGGTTTGCTACCACATGCCAGGAACAAAGGTTTGCTACCACATGCCAGGAACAAAGGTTTGCTACCACATGCCAGGAACAAAGGTTTGCTACCACATGCCAGGAACAAAGGTTTGCTACATGCCAGGAACAAAGGTTTGCTACCACATGCCAGGAACAAAGGTTTGCTACCACATGCCAACAAAGGTTTGCTACCATAATGCCTTTAATGAACCAGACGAAAGTTTGCTGCCACCTGCCACTCAGTAACACAGACTAGCATGCTAGCAAAAATATGCAGAGGCACATGTATGATAGGCCTATACACACTGGTGCACGCGCGCACACACACACACGTGTGATCAATGGAATCATTAACTTCACCAACCATTCCCATGACAGCTGCCCATAATACATATTATATGTACAGTATATAATACACAGTATGGCAAGCTACTGTAAATATGGTCGCTTGTTTTACAGAGGATGTTGTTGAGTAAAGATGAATCATCTTACTTGAATGAGGATGTTCGTCGCCACGGTGACCACGATGCGGCAGCCTGATTGACAGCACAGTGAGTTCCAGCAGAGCTGAAGGGAAGAAGGAGGTGTTGATTGTAGAACACGGTGCGGGAGCTTGTCTTTCTTCTTCTTCTGTGGTCCAATACAAACACTGAAACATTGACAACTAATGACCAGGACAGGGCAGGATGACAGACGTTGTTTGGAAATGATTAGAGACTCATGTTGGACGGGTTCAGAGAATAGAGAAAAACACACTTTCCCAACACCACTTAACTGCAGCTCTCTGTAGGCAATTTCAGCTTTGTGTGTGTGCGTATGTGTGTGTGTGTGCGTGCGTGCGTGTGAGCATGAAAGCAAGCAAGCATCTATGGGAATTTTCTCTATTCTTCTTTCTCCATATCTCTCTCTTAGTTCCCCTCCCTCCATCTCTCCTGCTAGATCAGACTGAGTAGCCATTGTATAACAGTGATGGGGATGCAGAGGTAAGTGGCATCACTCTTCCCATGCTCATAAGCACAGGCATGAATGCACAAACATGCATGCACACACACACACACACCTACACACACACACACACACACACACACACAGGAATGTACCCACATATGCACAAACACACACACACACACACACATACACAAATGAAAACCCAAGCCAAACACACGTGGCACATGCAGGTCCATATATCTGCCCGTGCTGCATGTCTGCCGTGGCCGTGCCAGAAGATGAAAGTGACATGAGTGACAGATGAGCCACTTGTTTGAATTAGACCAAGCGGCTGTGAGGGGGAGCTCCAGCCCAGCAGGAGGAAACACAGCATCATGCAGACACAGGATGCATTGTACATAATAATAATAATAATAATAATAATAATAATAATAATAATAATAATAATAATAATAATAATAATAATAATAATAATAATAATAATAATAATAATAATAATAATAATAATAATAATAATAATAATAATAATAATAATAATAATAATAATAATAATAATAATAATAATAATAATAATAATAATAATAATAATAATAATAATAATAATAATAATAATAATAATAATAATAATAATAATAATAATACATTTAATTTGTAGTGCACTTTACATTTGGAACCAACTCTCAAAGTGCTACAGGATAAAAACATATAGGCTTTAAAAACATAGGCAATTAAAAGACAAGGCATAAAAACATACAAAAAAGGGATAAAACACACAAAGGCATGTATAAAAGGTTAAAACTAAGAAAAAGCTTTGGTGAAGAGGTAGGTTTTTAGTCCTCCTCAGTGGTCTGTGCTCTCAGGTAGTCAGGGAGGGCATTCCACAGGCGAGGAGCAGCCGAGCAGAAGGCCCGGTCGATGTAGATTACTGTAGTGCTGCTGCTGACTGTAATCACTCTGCATCCAAATGGATGTGTATTTGTGTGCATGTGGGCACGCGCATGCGCAGGGGCGTAGCTGGGGGGGGGGGGGGGGGGGGGTAGCTTAGGATGATTCCAAGGGCCCAGCACTGGGGGGGGGGGGGGCACATCTTTTTCTTTTTTTCTTTTTCTTTACTAGACATCACTCAGGTCACGTGTATGATTGATGCTCTCATTGATACTATGTTTGTTTCTGAAGTGTGTGTGTGTGTGTGTGTGTGTGTGTGTGTGTGTGTGTGTGTGTGTGTGTGTGTGTGTGTGTGTGTGTGTGTGTGTGTGTGTGTGTGTGTGTGTGTGTGTGTGTGTGTGTGTGTGTGTGTGTGTGTGTGTGTGTGTGTGTGTGTGTGTGTGTGAGGAAGGGGCAAGAGAGAAAGAGAGCTGGGAGAGTGTGTGTGAGAGAGAGGGGGGGGGGGGGTTGATTACTCAGCCCTTGTGTGGGTGAATGTTACAATTTCCTAACGTTTTCTTTCCCCTATTATTTCATGCACACTTTATTCGTTGTTTTAAATTATTATTTTCTTTTAAGTTATTTTGTGCATCACTCTGTTTTGAATTTGATGCAAATTTGCAATGCATGAGGGTCATCCTTTTGTGTTAAATGGCTGCATAAAGCAAGCATTTGTTGACTCGCATGTTGATAAGAGTATTAAAACTTGGAACTTGAAAAATATCTGTTTAAGGTAGGAAAAAAAAGAGAAAAACAATTTGATTCAGACTGTCCAGGTCCGCTCCCACCACAGAGCTTGCTTTTTTGACCAGTTTGTTTATTTTGTGTGTGTTGGTGTTGCCCGCCCAGCATACCACAGCGAAGAAGAGGGCACCAGCAACCACAGACTGGTAGAACATCTGCAGCAGTTTGCTGCAGACATTAAAAGACCTGAGCCTTCTCAGGAAGAACAGTCTGCTCTGTCCCTTCCTGTAGGGCCTCGATGTTGTTCGTCCAGTCCAGTTTACTATCACTTGACCCAGGGTTGTTCCCAGCCTAGTGCGACTCAAGGTTCTTTGGTAGACTATTGCATTGGTCCATTCATTGAAGATGAACACAATGCGAGATCCTTTACTAGGCTCACCCACCAACAGTGCAGGTGCTGTAAAAACCATATTATGCGTTTTCATCAATAAATAAATGGCAACAAAAATGTATCTCGCGCGCTCGCATTCTTTGGGGGCCCACTAATACATTCTTTCATGGGGCCCAGAATCTACAGCGAAGCCCCTGCGCATATACCGTATGTATGCTTGCATGTATGTGTTTGTTTGTGCTTGTGCATGTGTGTCTGTTTGTGTTTGTGCACATACATTCCTACATGTGTGTGTATGTGTGCCTCTCCCAGCGGCCCCACATAAAGATACCATCGTCAGAAAAGTTCCATGAATGACCTGCATTTCTAATAAGCTGCATTTGTTTTGCTCACCGTTAGCATTAACATCAAAGTGTTCACTGAATGTAAAGTACGGCTGCTGAAAGCTTCCTAGTCGTTGAAAAGAAGTGTGTGTGTTAGTTGACATTTTGGTCACAAGAGTCCCAGAGGTGCAGAAACCCGTCAGAATACTGAACTGTCCATGGCTCCTGCACTTAACATAATACTGAACTGGCTCCTGAACTGGCTCCTGCACTTAACATAAAACTGAACTGGCTCCTGAACTGGCTTCTGCACTTAACATAATACTGAACTGGCTCCTGAACTGGCTTCTGCACTTAACAGAATACTGAACTGGCTTCTGAACTGGCTTCTGAACTGGCTTCTACACTTAACAGAATACTGAACTGGCTTCTGAACTGGCTTCTGCACTTAACATAATACTGAACTGGCTCCTGAACTGGCTTCTGCACTTAACATAATACTGAACTGGCTTCTGCACTTAACATAATACTGAACTGGCTCCTGAACTGGCTCCTGCACTTAACATAATACTGAACTGGCTCCTGAACTGGCTTCTGCACTTAACATAATACTGAACTGGCGTCTACACTTAACAGAATACTGAACTGGCTTCTGCACTTAACATAATACTGAACTGGCTCCTGAACTGGCTCCTGCACTTAACAGAATACTGAACTGGCTCCTGAACTGGCTTCTGCACTTAACATAATACTGAACTGGCGTCTACACTTAACAGAATACTGAACTGGCTTCTGCACTTAACATAATACTGAACTGGCTCCTGAACTGGCTCCTGCACTTAACAGAATACTGAACTGGCTCCTGAACTGGCTTCTGCACTTAACATAATACTGGACTGGCGTCTACACTTAACAGAATACTGAACTGGCTTCTGCACTTAACAGAATACTAAACTGGCTTCTGCACTTAACATAATACTGAACTGGCTCCTGGACTGGCGTCTACACTTAACAGAATACTGAACTGGCTTCTGCACTTAACATAATACTGAACTGGCTTCTGCACTTAACAGAATACTGAACTGGCGTCTACAATTAACAGAATACTGAACTGTCCGTGGGTCTGGTTGTCACTCCGTTAGGTGGGTCTGTCATTCATTGGAACTTTAGGAAGTTGTTGCTATATCTCTACACCATTGTCATCTGGACAAATTCCTGTCCATTCATTGAATTTGGCAAATAAACCTATTCAAATCCTGATACCTTTCCCCAGCAACAACACAACCCAAGTCACCCTTTGGGAGGTTTGAGTCCTCTAACCTCACTGGAGACCACGATCGCGCCAAACCATAATTTACAGTAATTAAAATAGAGATGACTTGCTGCAAACACAACAGGCCCTTGGTGGTTGATGACCTAATCTGTTTATTGGTCAAAAACTAAATGTGCACTCACCATTCCATGGCCGCTTTCATGGGCAGGTAACTCAAGGATACATTTAACGGCGGTGGATGTACACTGGTAAGCATTAGAGTTGATGAATGTGAACACTTCCAGGTTTTTCTACGGTGACATACATTCACTAATGAGTTGGTGGACTCTGCTAGCTCTACTGGCTAGCAGTACAATACCTAACCCGTAAAAATTATAATAATTTGTCGGATGTCAACTATGGTTTCTATCACTGGACTGTTGCTGCTCAAGGGAGTAGTTGGACTCTGTGATTTAGTTATAACCGTTCTGCAATTAGTACGAATGACGAGGAAAATGTACCTTCCCCACAAACAATCCCTTAATTAAAGGCTATGAAGAAGAAGAAGTATTTCATTGTCATGCAGATGAACACACACATGCGACACACAGGAACACACACACACACACACACAAACACACACACAGACACACACACACACGCGCGCGCATTGAGTCGCTGATGAAATGTCTCTCTGCAACTTGACCCATCCCGTCGTCCTTCCCCCCAAGGGCAGCCGGGAGCAGACGTGGGTGGCGGCGTGGGCCCGGCGGGGACCAATCCAAGTGCTCCTGTCCATCTTCATCAGGGACACGACAGCGTTCATGATCTGTTCTGCATGTTTTTCCATTGGGTGTATCTCTTTTTCTGGAGGGAGGGGAAACCCTTGCGAGCACGTCGAGGAGTACATGCAAACTCCACACAGAAAGGCCTGGGAGATACCCAACGCAGCAACCTGGTCCCCAAGCGGGAATCGAACCCAGGACCTTCTAGCTGTGAGGCGACAGTATTAACTACTACACCAAAACAGGACACAACACAGGACAGGACACAAAAATCATGAATATAACATACCTGGCATTTTTGCACAAGAATTTTGGATAATTTCTCCAAGCTGGAATGATCCGCATCTTCTATATCTCCAACATGGGGAGAATAATTACTAGCAATTATGGTCACGTATGATAAATATTGCACACTTCACCGCCCTGGGGCCTGCCTCATGATCTCCACCATCCTAACACAGGAAGTAATGTGGCTCGCTGGATAATTGCAGTTGAGCTAATGAATTAAACCCTGATGAGATCCCATTATTTAAAACGCTAGCGCCATCAGCACGACAAACTGTGGCTCTCTTTCCATCTCTCTCTTTCCATCTCTCTCTCTCCCTCCCTCTCTCTCTCTCCCTCTCTCTCCCTCCCTCCCTCCCTCTCTCTCTCTCTCTCTCTCTCTCTCTCTCTCTCGGCCCACATTTGAAAAGAGGGATTACTGGTAGGTCACTGTTCACCTGTTTTTATTATGGTGGAATAAAACCCTGAACCGAGATTGTTCCTACGTGTAAATCTCCTGAGTTTGGCACCATGACAGGCATTGAATGAGATTCATGACAATCGTTACCCGGATGTCTGCAATGTGATTCGGAGCCCCAAGAAAACGGGGCTGGACTTGATGTGAAGTACGAAAAATGGCCAATATTACGTTTTCTTTCCCTCCTGAGAAATCACAGCCTTCTTTCTGGTTCTGGTCTTCATTACTTCATAACACCGGTGACCTGGACTGTGTAATTGGACTGTGTCGTTTTAACAACAGCAAACAGCACAGCAGAACAAACAGTAGGCGTTTTAGAGGAGTGATAATGGTTCGGAAGACCTCTGGATGTTAGCGCACTCACTCTGGGACGCGAATCCGTCTTTAAATGTCCTCTAAAGTGTGTGTGATCTCTGGATGTAAGCACTCACTCTGGAACGCGAAACCATCTCTAAATGTCCTCTAATGTGTGTGATCTCTTGATGATGCCTTTGAATTATTTCACACCAAAGTAACCTCGTAAGCGAGATCATGTGGCTGTAACTGGTGTCCGGAGGCCCAGCTGATGCCACTGCCGGCACGACACGATCCTCTCAGTGCCTCAGCTGTAGAGCGCGGCATTAAAAGAACGTTCCAAACACCGATCAAATGACAAATGCGCTAGTGTGTTCGGAGTGAACCCGGGCGCAGACACGGGACACAGACACGGAAAGTTTAAGACGGTTTATTTACCAACTGGGAGTTGAGGGGCGATGGTGAATAGCGAGGGGGAAATCCTGCAATGAAAAGACTGTTTTTGTTTGCATTTAATTAGTGCATAGCATAGTGCATGGCTGAGTAAACTGAACTGAACTTTGTATCCAAAAAAACAGTAGAGGCTCTCGGAGTTCCCTATCTCCGCTTACAAAAGGTGCAAAATGGTTTAGTCCGCCCCTGCACTAGGATTCATCTCTGAATGCAGCTAATCAAGCTGGAGCATTAATGCTGTGATGGTCATGTCTTTCCCCAAGAAATAAAAGAGAAAGAAAGCCAACTGAGGGAAAACAGTTGCTAACTAATTTATTTTTATTAGAGTACATTTGCATTGTATAACATAAATCAATCAATATCATAAATCAATCAGCGTTGTTGTGAAGGGCCAGATTAAACCGAATATATATATTTATTTATATATATATATTTAATTGTATTTGTATATTCTCTAATATTCCCTGATATCCCTTGTATATTCCTTGTACAATATGCATTGAATATCCATTCTAGCCTACTGAACATCCCATAATAGTCTCCATTCTACTATTGGTCGAGACCTTGGTGCCAGGCTGCCATACCCCTCAGACCCAGTTCAAACGTACCGCTCGACATGTACGTACAAGTCCTAGTTCCGCGTAGGAATTTGGCTACCGCACCACTAATGGGACTATTTGTTCATAGTGCGTATATATACTGCGCTACTAAAGTAGGACTTTCTTTTCAGTCCAGTTTCTTACCCTCCAATAGAGTCACAGACGTAAAGCCTCCCCGCGATGCCACGTGTGGGAGTAAGGCCAAGTTCGGCCTACCATCGGTATTGAGACATCGTGTATATTAATATTTGAATAGTCATATTTGGCACTATATCGTCGAGTTGGACGTAGTCTATTAAGCTAATAATAGTCTGTTAATATATAGTGCTTCGTGCGGTGAGAATACTACCGTAGTCAGTACCCCATCGTTTCGGGCAGAGAACTGGCTGCTTACCCAGGGTGGTTGACCCTATGTGAAGCTGCACCCGAGGAGCCCCAGAGCCGACGAGCGAGTGGACCTGTATACTGGATTATTCTACCGACGACAGCCCGCCTTCCCAGGCACGGATTATGCTTTGGATACTTTGATTATTCTATGGATAAAGACCCCCGACACTACCGTGTGTTGGAACCCCCCCCCCTGGAGAGGACGCAAGGTGAGGAGACGCTCTGCAAGACGAGGTCTCTCCACATCTCTCCCCCGTGGACCGGAGAGAGCCGGCCCACAAAGAGTCCACCTGCTTTCATCTGTGGTCCAAGGATCGCCGGCGCATTGAACGGCACTACAGTGGGTTCACCTGGGATACCCTTGGCCGGACGAGGCAGCTGGATTCTACCCCCCCCCCCCCCCTCCTACTCCTGTCGGCTTACAAGCGACCGGATTAACCCCCTCTAGTGTATCCAGCCTATAATCATTAAAGTATCATTGCTGTTATTCCTTAACTATTCCAGGTCGTATATTTACCACCTGCGCCTTCAGAGATTGGACATTATCTATTGATATACCGACGAATACTCCTTGCCATAAAAGTGCATACTATTTCAATTCATAAATGTAATTAAGTGATTAAGTGCTTATTCTACACACCATCGCTGTGTAGGAAATAAAGACCTGTTTCTAATTCGTACATTTGTGTTGGATCCGTTTCATCTACGTGAGAGTGTTCATGATAATATATTTATGCCGTGTACTGGGTGGCCGAATATTAAGTACAAAGGTAGTGGTAGTAAGTATCATATCTAGTAATACAGTCAGGGAATTGTACCCCTCAGTTACAAGCGTCATATCATTTTTTATCAAAGTTTGTGAGGGTAGTACAGGACATGTATGAGGGCAGTGCGACTGTGGTGAGGTGTGCAGTGGGAATGATGAAAGGGTTCAAGGTCAGGGTAGGATTGCACCAAGGGTCGGCCCTCAGTCCTTTCTTATTTGCAGTAGTGATGGACAGGCTGACAGACGAGGTCAGGCAGGAGTCCCCCCGTGGACCATGATGTTCGCAGATGACATTGCGATCTGTAGTGAGAGCAGGGAGCAGGTGGAAGAGAACCTGGAGAAGTGGAGGCATGCACTGGAGAGAAGGGGGATGAGGGTGAGCAGAAGCAAGACCGAGTATATGTGTGTGAATGGGAAGGAAGACGGAGGGGTGGTGATGATGCAAGGAGTAGAGGTACCAAAAGTGGACGAGTTTAAGTACTTGGGGTCAACAGTCCAAAGTAATGGGGACTGTGGTAGGGAGGTGAAGAAGAGAGTGCAGGCCGGGTGGTGCGGGTGTGAGAAGGATGACAGGGGTGATCTGCGATAGAAGGGTACCAGCAAGAGTAAAGGGAAAGGTCTACAGCACGGTAGTGAGACCAGCTATGCTGTATGGTCTAGAAACAGTGGCGCTGACCAACAAGCAGGTGGCGGAGCTGGAGGTGGCAGAGATGAAGATGTTAAGGTTCTCTCTGGGAGTAACAAGGTTGGACAAAATCGAAAATGTCTACATCAGAGGAACAGCCCATGTTGAGCAGTTCGGGCAGAAAGTGAGAGAAGCAAGACTGAGATGGTTTGGACATGTGCGGAGGAGGGAGGTGGGGTACATCGGGAGGAGGATGCTGGAGATGGAGCTGCCAGGAAAGAGGAGGAGGGGAAGGCCCAAGAGGAGGTTTATGGACACAGTGAAGGAGGACATGCAGGCAGCGGGAGTGACGGAGGACGACGCAGATGACAGAAACAGATGGAAACGGATGATCCGCTGTGGCGACCCCTGACGGGAAAAGCCGAAAGAAAAAGAAGAATCAGCGTCATATCATTGACTCTCCGTTATGCGCTTCCGTCTGACTTGGGGAACGCGCACTGGACTTAAGAGGGCTGTACGAATCACACATAAAGTGAGTTATCGAGAACACACAAATATATTATTTATTAAATCTAGAATAATTAAACTTGAAGACATGGTTAAGTTTCAAACAATGTTAATTATGTTTAGGGCAAGAAATAATACACTGCCAGAAAAACTACAAAATCTTTTTCATTTAGAAAGTGAGTTTAGTAGGAGAAAATACAATTTTAAACATCAGTTTGCACGTACCACACTTAAACAGATGTGTCCTTCAGTTATTGGTGTAAAGTTATGGAATTCTCTCCATAGCGAGCTTAAGGGATGTAACAGTGTTTATCAATTCAAAAAAATGTATAAAGAAAAAATATTTAGTCAGTATGAAAATCAAAATCAAAATTCAATCTATCATTAGAGCCTTTAGCACAATATATAAGACAATCCCAATCCATAGAACCTATCGTAATCAAGGGCACACAACAAAAAATTTGTTTATATGCGGACGATGTAATATTGTTCATGAAAAACCCCAACACCACATTGCCTCATCTGCTCAAGTTGATTGAGGACTTTGGTGATTTATCGGGATTTAAGATAAATTGGCCGAAGTCGGCTTTCCTTCCACTGAACACCCCTGCAAAAAAAGATACAACCCTCCCAGGACAGATACCGATGGTAAAACATTTCAGATGCTTGGGAGTGGAAATATTCCCTACCATAAGACAAACGGTGAAGCACAACTACACAAAAATCCAAAACAAAATCAAAGACGACCTTGATAGATGGGCAAAACTTAAGAACACAGTACAAGCACGGATATCAATAGTTAAGATGGATGTACTACCTAAAATCAACTTCTTCTGTTCAATGCTACCGTTACCCCCTCCAGAGGGTTACTGGAAAAGATTACACTCCTCCACATACAAATTTATTTGGAATAACAAACCACCACGTATAAAAAGATCCACCGCACAGAGAAATAAAGCAGATGGTGGCATGGCATTTCCAGATTTTTTCCTATATTTTAAGGCGTACTCATTAAGTCCATTGACAACATGGTTTGACTCCCAAGCATTAGCATCTTGGAGAAAAATAGAAGAAAACATAGTAGCCCCACATAGACTGAAGGACATAGCATACACTAAACTACCAATCAAGCACTGTGAACGAAAATTTGGCCCCATAATTACTCATGCGATCCGGATATGGCGTGAATCACAAAAAAAAAATCCTAACCCACAAGAATGGCACAATCATACTCCCTTATTCAATAACAATGCTCTCTTAATTGGAAAACGACCTATAAGATTCCCTATATGGGAAGAGCAAGGCATACACTCATTAGGGGATGTTTTTAACAAACAGGGTTTTTGTAGTGATAAAGAAATACGCAAAAAATTTAATCTCACCAAGTCCACATGGCTTTTTCACAAACAGTTAGAGCTATGTTTGAAGTCTCACGGTGTTCCATTAGACAGACCAATTGAACACCACAGATACCACAAATTCTTCTACTCAAAAGAGACATCGAGAGGTTTTGTTTCAGAATTTTATCATCAATTACTAACGTCCTCGTATGAAACCCTCCAACTTGACTCTGTCTGGAGGAGGGATATACCAGACCTGGAAAATGACTTTGATTGGCAAGGAGCCTGGGCAAATGTCCGACTTACATCAAGGAACCCGGATCATCAACAAATCAATCTTAACTATATTCACAGGACATACTTGACTCCTATAAGACTGTGCCGAATGGGGCTCAAACAAGATTCCAAATGCACCCAATGTACAAATGGGGACGAAGGGACATTTATGCACATGTATTGGGACTGCTCACCAGTTAAGGCATTCTGGAAAGATGTGACCCAACAAATATCAAAACTCGTATCTTGGAATATACCTGTACACCCCTCGGTATTGCTGTTGAATGATGTTTTTGAGTTTGCAGTGAATCCACAGCTAAAGAGATTGGTTTTATCGGGTATCACAGTAGCCAAAAAGCTGATCGCATCACGCTGGTTTCAACCGGAAAAAATGTGCCGTAAAGTTTGGTTTCTTACATATCTCGATGTAATTTACCATGAAATATCTACAGCAAGAATTCTGGGTCTCAATGAATCCAAAATGTCAATGTGGTTAGAAGTGGTGGAGAGAATAAAAGCTAGCTTATAATGGTAGTGTCTGGTTAGGTGCGAGGGATAGTGGAGGTACTTCTCAAGGTGGGGTCCGGGAGGGGGGGGTTCGAGCTGAGCATATGTGTGTAGTTTTTTTTTTTAGATAACAGGTATTATGGGTATATCTTATATAAAACAACTAACCAAAAGGTGATCTCATTGGATGTGCCCTGACAATTAATGCTTGTATATCTTATCGTGTGTTGTCATGTTTGTTTATATGTTTGTTTAAAAAAGAATAAAAAAATAAAATACAAAAAAAAGAAAATCAAAATGTGATCTGAATAGTGAGATCTTTTTTTTTCTCTTCTCTTTCTTTTCTTTTTTATTCTTTATCATTATTATTATTATTTAAATTTTTCTTGTTTAACTGTGGATTGTGTTTCTTTTATAATGGTATAAATGATTATTTGTGTAAATAAGGTTATACGCCGACCATTAAGAAAATACATGTTAGTTTAGGAATAAGGGGCAGGTAATTATAAGATTTATTCTTCTTCCTGCTCCTTTTGTCCATGGAATGGCTATTTATGATTTTTTAATGAAGAAACTATGATTGTATTATTCCATGTGGCAAATAAAAACTCTGAACTGAACTGAACTGAACTGAATCTATGCACACTGCCAGCCAGGCTACGGAGAGATTCAGATACAATTGAACACAAACGGTTCCAAAGATATTAATGTTTCACACCGCCAACAAAGTAGCCTACTGGGTCCATTGACTCTAAATGAAAATGAGCTGTAATTTCCATCTCCAACACTTGAGATCTGAGTATTTAACCACACCCCTCAGACACAAATATAGTTATTTCTACTGCGTCTGTAACCCAGGTTTCAGATTCATAACTATTTAAGTTATAAGAACATAAATAGTTGATGCCATTGAATAAGAACATAAATAGTTAAGGCTATTATGTAGGAACATAAGTAGTTAATATTATTGGATAACAAGTCCCTTTGAATTACAGCATTGCCCTTTAATATTGCGTCATGACATGAGTGAGATAGATGTCGCGACAGCCACGTTTTGCTTTACGGCGGATGCCTTGCCTTACAGCGTCTCAACGTTACAGAGTCTCGCGCTGCGCAGATGCAGACACTCATTCCACGAAGAAGCCGCAGCTGATAACGTTGCTGGATAACGTAATGAAATAGGAAATAGCATGATAAAAACAGTTATCAAACAGTTATAAAAGATTCCCCCAGTTGCAAAACCGATGAAGCGTTGCAGTTAAAGTAACCTGCGGTTTTGGTGAGTTCATCAACATTGTGCTGTTCATTGTCGAATACGCAAAATGGTTAGCTCCATGCTACAAGCTAATAATGCTACAAGCTAAATAACGTAGCTCATTCTTAAATGAAAACTAGGAAGGAACCATTTCAGAAGTACTTATAATTGTATTGATATGATGTACGTTAAGAACAAGGTCTATACATTTTGAATGTTTTTGAGAGTTTTATATGAGTGGGGAATGTTCCACATGCTAGCGCACTTTAGCCTAAATTAGCATGTGGCATATGATCCCACGTGCTGGGATGAGACAGCCTACTTTAGCTTAGCATAGCTAAAAGTAGCCTGATTGATTATTCATTCTGAAAGCAATGAAAATATGATGAAGCGATAAAAGATGGTAAATAGCTTTTATTTTCTGAATGCCTGCTCACAAGCAGGCCAGGTTTTTCTAGAACCCCGTTCCACCCTGGGAGCAGTTCCAGGAGTCCAGACCACCATTAACCACGTGTGCCCACGAGGGGACGAGGCGGTGTGCCGGACGATGCAAGATGGCGAGCCAACCCACTGAACCTCTGATATAGCTCAAGGCTAATGCCAGCCTGATTCGAATACCCCTGTTGCCCAACTCCTATTACCTCAACAGTCCGGTAGGATTGAACTGACTGAACTTGAATCATAAGAACTTCCACGGATTGAACTGACCTGAACACAAGGACATTCCAAGGGCTTCGACCCCGTTCACCTTTTGTTACTTTGATATTGTATTTTGTATTTGATTTAATTTGATATATGGGTATTGCACCCAGTAAGATACTTGAACCACTGATAAGCTACTTGAACCATTGATATTCTCCTACAAGAAGGGAGACTTAAAGGCTAATTACACCCAGTAAGTTATTTGAACTACTGATGTTCTCTTGTAGGATGAGTTAATGGGATTCTAGTGTACCCATTGATGACATTGATTATAGTTGAATCACTGATGGTTCTCCTGTAAAGAAAGAAGGTTTAAAGGGTAATTTCACCTAATAAGGTATTTGCATTCCCATAACCTAGAATATTCCATTTGGTACTTTTGTTGTGTTACACCTTCAAAGGAAGAGTTTAAAGGAGCATTTCACCTAGTAAGGTATTTGCGTTCCCTGCACATTTAAAGGTTTAAATTGATATGTTTAAACATTTACCCATTGAAATGATAAACTGAAATAGAGTTTACTGGTGATAAAAGGATACATCCAATATCCAATCTTGAATCTAGCTTTTAGCTAGAGATAACCTCAGAGACGTCTGAACCAAACCTAATGTGTTGATCTAATCAATCTAGGACTTGATATCGAACTAACCCTCCTTAAAGGAGAGGTTATTGAAAGAACCTAAAAGGGACACTTCACCACTACCGTTTACGTCTGTATGTATTATGTATGTCTAGCTAGCGCGCATTGAATAAACACCGGTTATTGTTATAATTCTGTCTCTGGTCCACTATTCTTAAATTGTGCATATTACTCCTCTCCTCGTTTCGTACCTAGAACTGTGCCCGTGGCGAACAGCTGTTACAAGTAGGTGACACAAGTGCTACACGTCGGAATAAAATACTGTCGGACAATCTAACAATAAACACAAGGGTAGTGTTCTGAAGGATCAGATTAAACCGAATATATATATTTATTTATATATATTTAATTGTATTTGATATCCCCTGTATATTCCTTGTACAATATGCATTGAATATCCCTTCTAGTCTACTGAACATCCCATAATAGTCTCCATTCTACCATTGGACGAGACCTTGGTGCCAGGTCGCCATACCCCTCAGACCAAGTTCAATCGTACCGCTCAACATGTATGGACAAGTCCTAGTTCCGCGTAGGAATATGTCTACCGCACCACTAATGGTACTATTTGTTCATAGTGCGTATATATACTGCGCTATTAAAGTAGAACTTTCTTTTAGTCCAGTTCCTTACCCTCCAACAGAGTGACAGACGCAAAAGCCTCCCCGCGAACCACGTGTGGGCAGTAAGGCCAATTCGGCCCAGTATCGGCATTGAGACATCGTGTATATTAATATTTGAATAGTCATATTTGGCACTATATCGTCGAGTTGGACGTATTCTATTAAGCTAATAATAGTCTATTCATATATAGTGCCTCGTGCGGTAAGAGTTCTATAGTAATCAGCACCCCCATCGTTTCGGGCATCAGCTGGACGCTTATCCAGGGTGGTTGACCCCACGTGAAGCTGCACCCGAGGAGCTCCAGGCCAAAGAGCGAGTGGACCTGTATATTGGATTATTCTACCGACGACGGCTAGCCTTCCCCGGCTTGGATTATGCTTTGAGTACTTTGATTATTCTATGGATAAAGGCCAACACTGCGGTGTGTTGGAAATACCCCCCCCGGAGAGGACGACAGGTGAGACGGCGCTCTGCACAGTGAGGTCGCCTCACGTCTCTCCGTCGTGGACCGGAGGACGCCGGCCACAGAGGGTCCAACTGCATTCATCTGTGGATCGAGGATCGTTGGGCACCGTGTCGCACAACTGTGGACTCTCCCAAGATACCCTCGGCCAGACGGGATCCAGCCAGTGACTCTCTAACCCCCCCCCCCCCTCCAGCTGTCCTACAAGCAGTCGGAACCTTCCCCTAGTGTATCCAGCTATATAATCATTCAAGTATCATCGCTATTGTTCCCTAAATATTCCAGGTTGTATATTTGCTTCCTGCGTAATCAGAGATTGGACATTCGATATTGATCTACCTACGAATACTCATTTGCCATAAAAGTGCATACTATTTCAAATCATAAATGTAATTAAGTGATCGTTGTACATACCTTTTGCTATGTATTAAAACTCAAACTTTCGATTTGGTACATTTGTGTTGGATCCGTTTATCAGGTGGGAGTGTTCAACATATTCATACCTAGTACTGGGTGGCCAGAGTCTAAAGTACAAGAGGTAGTGGTAGTAAGTATCATATCTAACCATACAGTCAGGGAATTGTACCCCTCAGTTACAATTGGTCCTTCGAGCCGGATGGTAATCAGTGTAATATTAATATAGTGTTATTAATATTAAAATGGCCTATGATGAACACTCCACGAAACGATCCTCCTAACCAACAACGCCCGCGGCGCAAACGACAGCTCCCTCAGTACCTAGAGGCTTACGCTGTCAGTCAACAACCTAGTCTTCTACCAACAGTAAACGCGGTAAAACTAGAAAGTAAAATTATGTCTAACCCTAACGACCAGGCTACCCCGACCATAGAGGCCCCTATGGGTTCTAATGTAACTGACCAAGCTCACGGTGGGGACCAGGGGGAACCAGACATGACTTTACACCCCGCCAATACCGAAGAAGTAGTCCCCGACGAGTCCCGGGAGGAAGACAACACTACCGAGAGAGAACTCGGCACGGAAGAAGATGAGGAGAGCACCGTGGAGATAGAGCTCCAAGACTCCGTACGGAGTACCCCAAGGGACGGCTCCCCTATACAACCGTCTTCTCCCAGCGAGGCAGAGAGGACACTACAGCAGGCATTCCTCGTCAGCCTGAAAGCCTCTACTGAACGCGATAGACTCCAGGGTGAACGCGATCGATTGCAGATACAGCAACGGAGCGAAGAAGAGCACATACGCCTGGAAATAAGACGCATTCAGATGGAAGAGAATATGGCAAGAGACCGGGCCGACGCCCAGCGCGCCGCCACCGGTGCCCAGGGAGAATCGGATCTCACCAAGCGCGAAGCCGAGCGCGACAGAGCACAAGCGCAACTAATAGAACAGCTGATCAGAAGGACAACACCCCCTCCCTCCACCAGAGGCTCCAGGAACTCGTCTAGACATCACTCCAGGGCGGCATCCCCTAGCCGAGTAAGCGACCCTGAACTTGACCAACAGACGAGGTCTATACCCCCCGCAGACCCCCTTCCCCAACCGGTCCAAGCGAGACCCAGCCACCGGGAAGGAGCAGCATACACTGCGGAGAGGCTAAATCAGAGACTACAAGCCCTGGATGACCTAACGGAAGACGAAGAGGAAGAGGAGGAGAACCACGCCCGACGACAGCACAGTACTCTACCGGACCAGGAGGTCCAGTACAGCCCAGGCTATACCCCCGCGGAGCTGCGCTACAGACCCCCGACGCTATTCACGGGTGAGCACGACGCACGACCCGCACCGAGGAACAGCACCTGGACCAGCGGGCCATGGTACACAGCCGGTACCAGCCCACGCCAAGGAGCAGGAGGAGACTCGCCTAGGAGGCCTCTCCCCCAACGCTCGCCGATGTATCAACAATCCGCGTCATACATTGGCACACCTATGGTACCAGACTTCACCCAGGAGAACCGGGCCCAGTATACGGAGCTCCGCATGTGTCTGGAGACAATGTTGGTGGATGTCATTGATGAACGCCATAAATACGCGATACTACTGAAGCATTTAAAGGTACCCCGCGCGCACAACATAGCGCTCGCCTACGCCACTTCCACGACCCCATACACCGCAGCGCTGGTAGCGTGGGACCAGAGATATGGACGTATATGGGATTACGTGATCCAGGAGATCAGGCACATCGACCGCCTACCCCCAGCAACAGACAATCGAGCACTGGACGACCTGTCCATCAGAGTGCAGTCCCTGGTAGGGATGCTGGGAGCGCAGAGGGAAAAGGGTAGGCATGAACTATACGCCAACTCAAATGTAGAGAGGATCTTGGAGAAGCTACCGCCCGCCCGACAGGAGCGCTTTTGGCGGCAGAGAGACCACCGAGACCCTAATGGCCCCGAACCGAACCTCCTCGATCTAGCCGACTTCCTGGCGAGAGAAGTCAGCAGCTTACGGCTAGATACATTCGGACGGAGCACCCCTGGCTCCAGAGAAGGAACCAGGAGACTAAATGATGGAAGAAGATCGGTGACTGTCATGCACCAATCGGAGTCAGTGCCAAGCAGTAGGAGCCACAGTACCCCCTCAAGAAAGGAGAAGTGGAAGATAGTGTGCCCCTACTGTGAGAAAGAACACTGGCTGTCACAATGTGACTCATTCCCCAAGATGAATGCGGAGGAAGCGAGTCAATGGATAAAGTCCAACAGACGCTGTTTTCGCTGTGCGCGATCACACATGGCAGCCGAATGCCGCTTAAAGAAAAAGTGCAGTCGGTGCGATGGAGCCCATCTGGACATACTCCACGACAGTAACAGACGGCGGCCTCCACCCGCACCATCAAGCAGCAAAGCAAGCGTCATGTACATCGACCCCGCCAGCAGCAGCGGAGCCAGAGTGCTCTTAAAGGTAGTCCGTGTGACATTGAGCTACCAGAATAAAGTCATGGACACTTACGCCGTCCTTGATGACGGGTCAGAGAAGACCCTTCTGCTCGCGTCCGCTGCGGCCCAGCTAGGGCTGCGGGGGAGCGAAAACCAAATGACAATTCGGACAATAAGAAGAGATTTGAAAACGATAAAGGGCGAGAATGTCTCATTCTCTATCGCAGCAAGCGGCCAGCCCGAGCGACGGTACAGGATTACAGACGCTTTCACCAGCCAAGAAATAGGACTGTCGCGGTACACATACCCCGTAGCCAAGCTGATGGAGAAATATGTACATCTACGCAAGCTACCGATCCCACTCATAGACGGTGCTACCCCGACACTGTTGATAGGCTCCGACCATGCAGACCTCATTGTCCCGATAGACCGGGTTCATACCGGACCCAGAGGCTGTCCTGCAGCAGTCGAGACCCGCCTAGGATGGACTCTCCAAGGCCCACTCGCCAAATCTCTCAACCAAACCACAGCCACTAGCTGTCTCCACTCCCGAGTCACAGAGGGAGACACCGCACTCCTGCAGCATGTGGAGAGGCTATGGACCTTAGAACAAATGCCCTTTAAGAACGAAAAGAAAGACATTCGCTCTAAAGACGACATCTACGCCATTAACCTCCTCGAGACGGGAACAAAGAGAGTCCCAGTCAGCGGCGTGTTGAGATACGCCACGCCACTCCTGCGGCGGGAAGGGATGCCTACCTTTCACGCAAAGAAAGACGCCACAGAGCGGTACCTACTAAACACAGAGCGGCGCTTAGCCAAGGACCCCGCCCAAGAAAATGTATACCGCGCTGAGATTGAGAAGCTCATCACAGCGGGACACGTCACAAAGATTGACATTAAAGAGGCCGACCAGACGACTGAATCGTGGTACGTGCCCCACCACAAGGTTCATCACAACGGCAAAGACCGCATCGTGTTTAACTGCAGCTACCAGATCGGATCCCAAAATCTGAATAAAGAGCTATTGCCCGGTCCTACACTCGGCCCCTCCCTACTAGGCGTACTACTCCGCTTCCGCCAGGACAAGGTGGCTATCAGCGGGGATATCAAAGGGATGTTCCTGCAGGTGAGATTAGTAGAGGAGGACAAGCCCCTGTTGCGGTTCCTATGGAGAGAGAGGCCAGGAGATGAGCACCCAGCCATCTACCAATGGGAAGTCCTCCCTTTCGGAACTACATGCAGCCCATGCTGTGCTACATTTGCACTACAGAGACATGTCGCAGAGGACCCAGCAGCGGACGAAGAGGTCCGACACAGTGTGAAGAACAGCTTCTACGTAGATAACTGTCTACAAAGCGTTTCGACCCAGGAAGAAGCCGAGGCTCTCCTACTTAAACTCCGCGCCTCTCTGATCAAAGGCGGCTTTGATCTCAGGCAGTGGGCCAGCAGCGATCCGCACGTACTGCGCAGCCTCTCCTCCGAGGACAAGGCAGCGAGCAGCGAGACCTGGATGGCCACAATCCCAGGAGAAGCCCAAGAGATGACACTAGGACTAGTGTGGCGCTTCAAAACAGATTCGCTCCACTATAGACACAAACCCCTGACCACGGAGCAGGGAAGGTCGACGGCAATACCGACCACCAGACGGAGTGTGTACAGAACACTCGCCCGACAATATGACCCGTTAGGATGTATACTACCGTACACCACCAGGGCAAAGATGATTGTACGAGCATTGTGAGACAAGGACCAGGGCTGGGACGACCCCATTCCCGCACACCTTGCATCCACCTGGAGAGAGTGGGAGATGGAACTCCACTCACTCCCAGGCGTTAATATACGCCGAAGCTACTTCCCACCCACGGTGAGGCCAGAGACATGTAAAATGGATATACACGTCTTCAGTGACGCCTCCGAGGTCGCCTACGGATCAGTAGCCTACTTGCGGGCCCAAGAAGAGGGGGGAGAGATCTACACAGCATTCATCCTCGCCCGCTCGAGAATAGCCCCACGCAAGCAACAGTCTATCCCACGTCTAGAGCTCTGCGCAGCCCTCGCAGGAGCGCATCTAGCCACGCTCATCCAACGTGAGCTCACCATTCCGGTGCATAGAACAATCCTGTGGTCAGATTCCACGACAGTACTCGCCTGGATCAAATCGGATTCATGCAAATACAAAGTCTTCGTGGGAGTCAGAGTCACTGAGATTCAAGAGTTAACCGGAGAGTTAACCGGAGAAGCAAACTGGCGCTATGTTGATACAAAACACAACCCAGCTGACGTCATCACCCGGGGAATGTCCCTAGATGACTTAACCCGTCGTAACATCTACAGTGACGGACCAGCATTCCTCAAGCTCCCGGAAGGAGATTGGCCCACGCCCACCCCGAGGGAAGCAAGTGACGAGGAGGCTGAGAATAAGAAACCTATGTTCTGTGGATTGAGCACTGTTGTCTCCGCAGACCCCAACATAGACGATTGCATTACCATAGAGAGTGCGCAGCAACGGACATTCCTGCGGCACCACCCAGAGATTCAGTCCCCCGCTGATATGTCAGCAGCTGACTACGAGGAAGCAGAACTGCTTCTACTGCAACGAGCCCAGAGAGACTGGGGAGAGCCCCCAATTTACCGGATGACATTAAGTACCCGATCGTATTGAACAGCCGACACAAGGTCACAGAGCTGATTATAAAGAAATACGACGAGGATGTACACCACGCAGGAGCAGAGAGAGTCTTCGCGGAGATCAGACGTCGTTACTGGATACTTCAAGGAAGAGAGGCGGTGCGACGCTTCCAGCGAACCTGTCTAGACTGCCGAAAGTGGCGCGCGCAGCCCAGCATACCACGGATGGCTGACCTACCTCCATGTCGCCTCCGACTCGGCGACAAGCCATTCCACTCAACAGGCATGGACTGTTTTGGCCCGCTGCACATAAAGAAAGGAAGAGGCACCGAGAAGCGGTGGGGTATTGTATTCAAATGCATGACCACCAGAGCGATACATATCGAGCTCCTTCCGACCATGAGCACAGACTCATTCCTTATGGCCTTCCGAAGATTCACATCACGGAAAGGAAAACCGTCTACATTATTGTCCGATCACGGGACAAACTTCAAAGGCGGAGAAAAAGAGCTGAGGGAGAGCTTCCAAGCTATGGGCCCAGAACTTAAGACCCACCTCGCTCCAGCCCAGATTGACTTCCAATTCAACCCCCCAAACGCACCCCACTTCGGTGGAACTTGGGAACGAGAAGTACGTTCTATAAAGACAGCCCTGTACGCAGTACTTGGGGCCCAGACTGTGGCGGATGGAGGCCTAATGACAGTCCTCACGGAGATTGAGGGAGTATTGAACTCAAAGCCCCTCGGTTACGTCTCCAGTGATGTAGCAGATGTCGACCCAGTCACCCCCAACACCCTCCTGATGGGGCGGCTAGATCCCACGTTACCCCAGACAATGTACCGGCCTGAAGAAGCGAACGGCCGACGAATGTGGAGGTACAGCCAAGTATTAGCCGACAAGTTTTGGAGCAGTTTCCTACTGCACTACCTACCGTCTCTACAGACCCGCCAGAAGTGGGTAAAAGAGAGAGACAATTTGACGGAAGGAACAGTCGTCATGATTATTGACCAGTCACTACCCAGAGCTATGTGGCCGGCTGGCCGCGTAAGCAAAGTGATCACCGGTGCCGATGGCAAGGTCCGAGCAGCTGAAGTACTCGTCCAAGGGCGCACTTACACCCGTCCTGTGGCGAGGCTCATAGAACTGCCCCGACTCCCAGACACAATCGATGATGACCATGACCCTATGACTTTGTGAGTTGACTGACCCTTACAGCGAACCCTTGAGTGGTAGACAGTGCGGTTAATCTGTCTCTGCTTAACTAATTAGGTTGGGACCAATTAGGGGGCGGCTGTTCTGAAGGATCAGATTAAACCGAATATATATATTTATATATATATATTTAATTGTATTTGATATCCCCTGTATATTCCTTGTACAATATGCATTGAATATCCCTTCTAGTCTACTGAACATCCCATAATAGTCTCCATTCTACCATTGGACGAGACCTTGGTGCCAGGTCGCCATACCCCTCAGACCAAGTTCAATCGTACCGCTCAACATGTATGGACAAGTCCTAGTTCCGCGTAGGAATATGTCTACCGCACCACTAATGGTACTATTTGTTCATAGTGCGTATATATACTGCGCTATTAAAGTAGAACTTTCTTTTAGTCCAGTTCCTTACCCTCCAACAGAGTGACAGACGCAAAAGCCTCCCCGTGAACCACGTGTGGGCAGTAAGGCCAATTCGGCCCAGTATCGGCATTGAGACATCGTGTATATTAATATTTGAATAGTCATATTTGGCACTATATCGTCGAGTTGGACGTATTCTATTAAGCTAATAATAGTCTATTCATATATAGTGCCTCGTGCGGTAAGAGTTCTATAGTAATCAGCACCCCCATCGTTTCGGGCATCAGCTGGACGCTTATCCAGGGTGGTTGACCCCACGTGAAGCTGCACCCGAGGAGCTCCAGGCCAAAGAGCGAGTGGACCTGTATATTGGATTATTCTACCGACGACGGCTAGCCTTCCCCGGCTTGGATTATGCTTTGAGTACTTTGATTATTCTATGGATAAAGGCCAACACTGCGGTGTGTTGGAAATACCCCCCCCGGAGAGGACGACAGGTGAGACGGCGCTCTGCACAGTGAGGTCGCCTCACGTCTCTCCGTCGTGGACCGGAGGACGCCGGCCACAGAGGGTCCAACTGCATTCATCTGTGGATCGAGGATCGTTGGGCACCGTGTCGCACAACTGTGGACTCTCCCAAGATACCCTCGGCCAGACGGGATCCAGCCAGTGACTCTCTAACCCCCCCCCCCCCTCCAGCTGTCCTACAAGCAGTCGGAACCTTCCCCTAGTGTATCCAGCTATATAATCATTCAAGTATCATCGCTATTGTTCCCTAAATATTCCAGGTTGTATATTTGCTTCCTGCGCAATCAGAGATTGGACATTCGATATTGATCTACCTACGAATACTCATTTGCCATAAAAGTGCATACTATTTCAAATCATAAATGTAATTAAGTGATCGTTGTACATACCTTTTGCTATGTATTAAAACTCAAACTTTCGATTTGGTACATTTGTGTTGGATCCGTTTATCAGGTGGGAGTGTTCAACATATTCATACCTAGTACTGGGTGGCCAGAGTCTAAAGTACAAGAGGTAGTGGTAGTAAGTATCATATCTAACCATACAGTCAGGGAATTGTACCCCTCAGTTACAGGTAGGATACTGGTATAGGAGTAGCCTACTGGGGCAGTTATCCCTCAGTGTAGGCAGGCACAATTACTGCACTGAATGCAATGTTTTTAGCACTGTTGCCTCACAGCAAGAAGGTCCTGGGTTCAAACCCCAGCAGGGGCCTTTCTATGTGGTCCCCCCCCCCCCCCCCGTGATTGTGTGGGTTTCCTGGACAGACTGTGCTGTGCTGCTCTGGTGGACTTGTTGTCTTTATGGACAGACTATGTTGTGCTGCTCTGGTGGACTTGTTGTCTTTATGGACAGACTATGTTGTGCTGCTCTGGTGGACTTGTTGTCTTTATGGACAGACTATGCTGTGCTGCTCTGGTGGACGTGTTGTCTTTATGGAGAGACTATGCTGTGCTGCTCTGGTGGACTTGTTGTCTTTATGGACAGGCTATGTTGTGCTGCTCTGGTGGACTTGTTGTCTTTATGGACAGGCTATGTTGTGCTGCTCTGGTGGACTTGTTGTCTTTATGGACAGACTATGCTGTGCTGCTCTGGTGGACTTGTTGTCTTTATGGACAGACTATGTTGTGCTGCTCTGGTGGACTTGTTGTCTTTATGGACAGACTATGCTGTGCTGCTCTGGTGGACTTGTTGTCTTTATGGACAGGCTATGTTGTGCTGCTCTGGTGGACTTGTTGTCTTTATGGACAGACTATGTTGTGCTGCTCTGGTGGACTTGTTGTCTTTATGGACAGGCTATGCTGTGCTGTGCTGCTGTGGCTCTGTGCTGTGCTGCTGCTCTCTACAATATATTAACAGATGCTACATGGGCTATCATACTATCATGGATGCTTTCCAACCACTAGCCATATAAAAGTGGAATTTGGCAAGTGATACTAAAGAGCATCATCAGCTTAAACTCACATTGATGACTACCCTTGACCTAACCCAGGGATGTCAAACTCAATTTCCGCAGGCCAGGAATTATATTTGGCCCGCGAAATGATATAAATTATAATTATATTTGGCCTGCGAGAATGCTCTGCGAGTGCGTTGGCGCGTTATGCGTCCCCTCCTCCTCTGTTGACAATTCATGAGCAACCTCATGCTTCAGTCGGCTCGAGCAAATTTAAGCCATCCCTCCCCAAAAATTGCCAAACAAAAAGTGGACTTTGACAACAGGACTTTTCCAGACAGGTGGGAGGCAGAATATATGTTCACAAAATGTAAAAGACAGACCTATTTGTCTTGTGTGTGGCGCCAACGTGGCTGTAATGAAATAATATAACATAAGAAGAACACTATGAAACGAAACACCATGACAAGTACAAGAACCTGGACATGAAGCAGAATGTAGGTTTGAACTGCTCAGTAATCCGTTCGCAGTTGACGTGGAAAGAAAACACCAACCAACCTCCAAATGGAGCTGATTGAACTCCAATGTAGTGACACACTCAAGTCAAAGTATGAGTCTGTGGGCGCTGCACCTCCTGACCCAGCTCCTCCTGCCCCAGCTCCTCCTGACACAAGGCCCAGCTCCTCCTGACACAAGGCCCAGCTCCTCCTGACACAATGCCCCAGCTCCTCCTGACCCAGCTCCTCCTGACACAATCCCCCAGCTCCTCCTGACACAAGGCCCAGCTCCTCCTGACACAATGCCCAGCTCCTCCTGACACAATGCCCAGCTCCTCCTGACACAATGCCCAGCTCCTCCTGACACAATGCCCAGCTCCTCCTGACACAATACCCCAGCTCCTCCTGACACAATGCCCAGCTCCTTCTGACACAATGCCCACCTCCTCCTGACACAATGCCCAGCTCCTCCTGACACAATGCCCCAGCTCCTCCTGACACAATGCCCCAGCTCCTCCTGACACAATGCCCCAGCTCCTCCTGACACAATGCCCCAGCTCCTCCTGACACAATGCCCCAGCTCCTCCAGACACAATGCCCCAGCTCCTCCTGACACAATGCCCCAGCTCCTCCAGACACAATGCCCAGCTCCTCCTGACACAATGCCCAGCTCCTCCTGACACAATGCCCCAGCTCCTCCTGACACAATGCCCAGCTCCTCCTGACACAATGCCCCAGCTCCTCCTGACACAATGCCCAGCTCCTCCTGACACAATGCCCAGCTCCTCCTGACACAATGCCCCAGCTCCTCCAGACACAATGCCCAGCTCCTCCTGACACAATGCCCAGCTCCTCCTGACACAATGCCCAGCTCCTCCTGACACAATGCCCAGCTCCTCCTGACACAATGCCCAGCTCCTCCAGACACAATGCCCAGCTCCTCCTGACACAATGCCCCAGCTCCTCCTGACACAATGCCCCAGCTCCTCCTGACACAATGCCCTAGCTCCTCCAGACACAAGGCCCAGCTCCTCCTGACACAATGCCCAGCTCCTCCTGACACAATGCCCCAGCTCCTCCTGACACAATGCCCAGCTCCTCCTGACACAAGGCCCAGCTCCTCCTGACACAATGCCCCAGCTCCGTACCCAAGCTGCTCAAATGCTTTGTATGTTCGGAAGCACATATTATGTATGTGAACAACTTTTCTCTGTGATGAAGTTGAACAAAACATCACACAGGAGTCGTCTCACTGATGAACACCTTCACTAAACCCTGAGGATTTCCTCAGCTTAGAGCCTGACTCCAAACATCGATGAATTGGCGTCTAAGAAAAGATGCCGGGTATCTGGCTTGGACCATTGTGCATCAGAGTAAATCAGACTAGCAAACTGAAGTTGAATCAATGTTTTCTGTATGTACTCTTTTCTCGCTAGACTAAGGCATGGCATATTATTATAATTTCTTTATTATTTTGTATTGTTATTTTTCTTGTTGTTGCCTGTTAAAAAAGGTTTCCATTGGAAACAAACTCAAGGCTACAGATAGAGAGAGGGGCATAAGCATTTTATTTTGTTTTATTTATTTAAATAAAAAAAGAGACAAATGCCACTGATATATTTATTTGAAATGTTACTTCTCATGTGTTTATAATAAGCTTTGCTTGTTCCAGATTCAATGTTTAAGTGACACTTATGTTTGTTTCCATATGAAAAAAAAGTGTATCATTATAAATCTGGCGAAAAGGGAAAACATGTTCAATTGTTCAATAAATATTGAGTCTGGCCCGCGCCTTTGTCCCCGTTTTTATTGTATTTGAGTCCTCACCTAACAGAGACCATGGATACCACAGCCTGCCCTACACCAGGACAAGTTAGTCCATTACTGTAAATGTACCATTTTTCTGGCGGATTTTTACCAGTACACCATAGAAAGCATATCACTAACTGCATCACAGTCTGGTGTTGTAACTCTACTGCCTCAGACCAGAAATCACTGCAGAGGGTGGCGAACACCGCCCAACGCATCACCGATACATCACTCCCTGCAATTGAGACCACGGTGTCTGATGAAGGCATTGTCAAGGACACCTCTCATCCCTCTGGAAAGCTGATGGATGATAATTTGACCAGATACTATTCACAAAGGCGCATTGGAGCATTGACGTACATGATATGAATTATAGATATGATGTACAGAGATATCTGGATAATGACGTATACTTACCACGGACTTATATATCTTATATCATGCCAGTTAGGGTACAGACCCTCACCTGCACCGTTGTGTATACGGTTTATTTCTCTCATATTTTTTATTTTCAGATTTAATTGTATTGCAACAACAGACACATTGCACAACAGGCAGGTTACATTGGTAAGCAGAATTTTCTATTTCTCAATGATCCTTCCCTGGAGCAAATGACACAATGTAATTGTGTCCAACCTCACACTGGGAAAAATAAAGGGTCACAAAAACATCCCCTTCTACTATGTGGAATCAAAATAGTGTCATAAATCCAACTGAATGGAGTCCAATGTTAATCTGTTGCCAACCTTTTACACTATAATGTACTTTTGTACAGTAAAACTGAAGTCTCCCCCTCGCTCACAGTACCATGTGAGAGGTTATTTGCATGGTCTGGGCATATTGGGGGACAGTCTGTAATTGTCTGTAATTAAAATGTACTCAGAAATATTTGTCTGAAGAAGTCTGTCCACCAAAATTACATTTATTTTTCTTGATATATGAAGTGGTATGAATGAATGTTTGTACATTTTTACAATTAGCGTTATTATACACTCACTTTGACAGCCCTAATATTTATATTTATCGGGTATATACTCAGTAGTACTCATTTATGTATATATTTATATATACTCCAGTTTAATCACCTGTACACTGTTACATTTGCACTCTGCTTAGATGTCAACTTAACTTCATAGTACTGTACTTGTGCTGTATAATGACAATACATTTGAATCTGAATCTAATTTAATCTAAAGTATCTCCATGGATGCCATGAGCTTATTGGAGAAGGAATGCCAGGCTGCAGCATACGAAACATGTACTCACTTAACATTATATATTTGTCAATCAAGTTGTATGTGATTTACTTGATTTTTTTGCCCCCCGACCCTCCCTATTGGAGGGAAACCTCCCTATTGGAGGACGGGAGGGAGACGGATCCGACCGTGCGAAGAGGAACTCGAGCAACTTAACGCACAGGGTGAGCAGACCGTGGCTTGACCCCACGACTACGCACACGCACAACCCGCATGCCACCAGGGAACGAACGGAAGGAACAAACCTCGGTACCACCCCCAAAATCACGGGGTCAAGAGCAAAGCTCAACCCCGTGGCAAGGCCGTAGCAGCGGAAAAAGGGGGCCCGGGGAGGCCAATGACACGCCCACACTTATGGCCATAAAGAAAGGTCACTTTAAAAATAGTAGTAACATGTCAGAATGCAGGTAGGTGAATTCCAATGGTTGAAGGCAATCACAGAGACAGAGAGTGTTTACTCTTGAACAGGTTCGACTTTAATAGTAAGAACACAGAGTAAATTCTAAGAGAGAACAAGTGCTAAAAGCACAAGTGTAAGATAAGGTAAATGGGAGCTTATTGGAGGTCCACAGTAGAACCGTCCGCGTTATCCCCGAACGCAATTAGTGAAGACCTGACAATGGACAAGCAGAAGATAGGTATGTTAAATAGAGACCAAATACCAACATTCCACACACACCCCCGTGACAGCCAATCAGGAACCACCCCTAAGTGACAGCACTAATTGACAAGGAAATGACAGGTGACAAGCCCAGTGACATATGCCAGGAATGTGGGTGGTCACCGACCGAGGTCGGTGTCCAGAACGTAACAGTACCCTCCCCCGACGAACGGCACCAGACGTTCACCTAGGAGCCTCGGGATTCAGCCGCCGGAAATCAACGATCAGGCTGGGATCTAAAATATCCCTTTGAGGCACCCAAGAACGCTCTTCTATCCCGTACCCCTCCCAATCCACCAAGAACTGAAACCCCCTACCCCTCCGCCTACAACCCAGTATCCTCCGCACCGTGTAAATGGGTTGACCGCCAATAAACCGGGGCGGAGGAACCACAGGCAGTGGCGGGGCCAAGGGCGATGAGAGGAATGGCTTCAACAGGGACACATGAAACGTTGGATGAACCCTCATAGAGCTCGGAAGTCGTAGCTTGTAAGCCACTGGATTAACCCGATGAATCACTTTAAATGGTCCTATAAAGCGAGGAGCCAGCTTCTTGGATTCCACCCGGAGAGGGAGATCCCGGGTGGAAAGCCAAACCCGCTGCCCTGGACGGTAAACTGGAGCCGGACGACGCTTACGGTTAGCCTGCCGTTGGGTACTAACCGAAACCTTCTGTAGCGCCTTCCGAACCTGTTTCCACGTCCTGCGACAGCGAGCCACATGTGCCTGGGCCGAGGGCACCTCCACCTCCTGCTCCTGCTCGGGAAACAGAGGAGGTTGAAAACCATACTGGCACTGAAAGGGAGACATACCGGTAGAAGAGGAGAGAAGGGTATTATGCGCGTACTCAGCCCAAGCCAACCTCCTACTCCACGTTGCCGGACTACCGGCAACGTAACACCTCAAGACCCCCTCCAAATCCTGGTTGACCCTCTCCGTCTGCCCGTTCGACTGTGGATGGAACCCAGACGACAGACTGACAGAGGCGCCGAGGCCGGCGGCAAACGCCTTCCAGAACCTGGAGGCGAACTGAGGACCCCGGTCCGACACGATATCTACTGGCAGCCCGTGGACCCGAAAGACATGCTGTATAATTAAATCAGCAGTCTCCCGGGCCGAAGGAAGCTTGGGGAGAGGGACAAAGTGAGCCGCCTTAGAGAACCGATCCACCACCACCAAAATGGTGGTGAATCCGTCCGAAAGGGGAAGACCAGAAATAAAGTCCAGAGATATGTGTGACCAGGGTCGTTTAGGAATAGGAAGTGGTCGGAGGAGACCCGCCGGTGCCCGTCGAGAGGTCTTACTACGTGCGCACACCGGACAGGCCGCCACAAAGGAACGCGTATCCCCCTCCACTGTCGGCCACCAGAACCTCCTATGGATAAATTCCAGGGTCCTGGTTGCCCCTGGGTGGCTGGTGAGGGATGACGCATGTGCCCACTGTAGCAAGCGTGAGCGCGCCACCTTGGGAACATACGACCGTCCCGGAGGACCCCCACCAGGATCGGGCTCCCGCGTTAGCACCGACCTTACCACCTTCTCTATGCCCCAAGACACGGGTGCCAAAATCAAGGCCGGTGGAATAATGGGATGGGGCTGCTCCTCCCGCCCAGGAAGATCAAACTGGCGCGACAACGCGTCAGGTTTGATATTCTTGGAGCCGGGTCTATAGGAGATGGTATATCGAAATCGTGTGAAGAACAACGTCCACCTGGCCTGGCGAGCGTTAAGGCGTTTAGCCCCTTGGATGTAAGCCAAGTTCTTATGGTCAGTCCAAATAATGAAAGGATGTGCCGCCCCCTCCAACCAATGTCTCCACTCCTCCAGTGCCAATTTGATCGCCAATAACTCCTGATTACCCACGTCGTAATTACGCTCGGCTGGTGACAGACGGCGAGAAAAAAAAGCACACGGGTGCACTTTCCCATCCTTTAAGCATCTCTGAGAGAGCACCCCCCCCACCGCGACGTCAGAGGCATCCACCTCCACAATGAACGGAACCTCCGCGTCATGGCGGATCAATACAGGAGCGGATGTAAAACGACGTTTAAGATCGCAGAAGGCCAACTCAGCCCTAGGCGACCATTCAAAGCCAGGGAGAGAGGCCTTAGTGAGAGCTGTTAAGGGATTGGCTAAGGCGCTAAAATTGCGAATAAAGCGCCTGTAAAAATTTGCAAAGCCCAAAAACCGTTGTAACCCCTTGAGCGACGAAGGCCGTGGCCAGTCCAAAACTGCACTCACCTTGGCTGGATCCATGCGCAGATCGCCCTTCGTCAACACAAAGCCCAGGAAGGACACGGTGTCCGTGTGAAACACACACTTCTCAGCCTTAACGAATAGTTGATGCTTGAGGAGACGGTCTAGCACCTCCCGAACGTGCATTTGGTGTTGCACCATATCGCGAGAAAAAATCAGGATATCATCTAAGTAGACAAATACCGACACCCCAATCAAGTCTCGCAGCACGTCGTTAACCAGGGCTTGGAAGACTGCCGGAGCATTAGCCAAACCAAAGGGCATGACCAAATACTCATAGTGCCCATTGGGTGTGTTAAATGCAGTCTTCCACTCGTCTCCCTCTCTAATCCTGACCAGGTTGTATGCATTACGTAAGTCAAGTTTAGAAAAGACCTGTGCCCCCTGTAAGCACTCAAAGGCCGTGTCCATGAGGGGTAAAGGATATCGGTTCTTGATGGAAACGTCATTCAATCCCCTATAATCAATGCATGGGCGCTGATCCCCATCCTTTTTATCAACAAAAAAGAAGCCAGCGCCGGCAGGGGAAGTGGAAGGGCGTATGTGCCCCGCAAGCAATGCCTCCTCTATGTAGGTGTTCATGGCCAAGGTTTCGGGGCGTGAGAGAGAGAACATTCGCCCGCGAGGCGGGGAGGTACCGGGTAGAAGATTAATGGGACAGTCGTATGATCTATGAGGCGGAAGTGCTTTAGCACGCGTCTTGCTAAAAACGTCCGCCAGGTCCCAATAGATCTCAGGCACCCCTATTAAATCGGGATTAGAGGGTAGATCAGAATCTGCCACGCTCCCCACCATCCTGGAGAAAGAGGGAGGAGACAAAAGAGAAGAGGGGGGGGGGAGACAAGGGTTTGGGCAAACTCCCGCTGACGATCGACTTGACGTCGGCCGCCGTTGAGAGTTCGCCCGTGCTCCAATTAATGACACGAACATATGACGACAACCAGGGATGACCCAACACCATGACAGAATAGGGGGAAAAGATGACAAAAAAAGTAACCCATTCCCACTCCCCACCCTCCACCCGGATGTGTAAGGGAACTGTGCGCTGGGTGACGCTCCCACTGCCCAGGGGCCGACCGTCCAGGGCATAGACTGGTAAGGGAACCCCTAAGTCCTCCACCGGGGTTCCCCACTCCTTCACCAATCCCACGTGAATAAAATTGCCCGCCGCCCCTGAGTCAATGAGAGCCTTAGTTCCCCTAATGTCACCCCCACAGTTGATCGCCACCTCAAAAAATGTGCGAGAATCCGTGGTTTTGGCAGGAATGATCCCACCTGCTGGCGCCCTCTCGAGGCCCGACGGCGCACCTTCCATCCCCAATTGGCGCCGAGCTGATACAGCCTGGACCCGACAGCTGCCGAAGCGGTGACCGGTGCGGCCGCACCGGAAGCAGCGTCGCTCTTTGATGAAGCGCTGCCTCTCGTCGTCCGAGAACGACAGCGCTCCAAGCTGCATGGATTCATCACCCAGTGGCCCACTCGTGTAATGCATGGAATTATCAACACCAGGAGAAGAAGGAAAACATACCTGGGGCTGGGTGTTGTTGACATGCTCCTTCTCCCTCTCCCGGTGCCGATTATCCATCTTGATGGTGGTGTTGATCAGCACTTCCAGCTGCTCGGGGATCTCACGCGCGGAGAGAGCATCTCGCATCCGCGCTGAGAGTCCCCTGACGAACAGAACCACGCAGACGTTCTCCGCCCAAGCTGTCTCCCGAGCCAAGATCCGAAACTTGATAGCATAAGCTGCGACTGTGCGGAGGCCCTGCCGGCAGTCGAGAAGACGACCACCAGCCTCGAAGATCGAGAGTACCCGGGAAGTATCGAATACTCTTCTCAATTCCCGGGTAAAGGCGTCCAGACTGTCGCAGATTATCGCCCCTGCCTCTAATTCCGCCGTAGCCCAGGAGAGAGCTTCGCCGGTGAGCAGTGTGATAATATACGCTACCTGCGCTGTCTCCGATGGAATTGATCGTGGTTGCAGCCGGAAAACGAGTAGACACTGGGTGATGAATTCCCGACAACCATCCGGTGATCCGTCATAGCGAGCGGGCGCCTGCAGATGTGGTTCGCGGGACCGCTCCTGGACCCCGAACCCCCCCCGACTTTCCTCTGCGTGGAGCGCTGCTTCCCCCGCCGCCGACTGCACACCAGCCACTCCTTCTTGGGCTTGTCGAGCTGTGGCCAACGCCGACTGCGCCACCGCTTGGGATGATCCGACGACCCCATTGAGTCGGATTAACTCGGCGCTGACCAGCTGCTGATGTTCCTCCATCCGTGTCTGGGCTGCTCCCTGCGTCCAGAGCATCTCCATGATGGCCTCCATGGAATTCTGATGGTCAGGTCTTCTGTCAGAATGCAGGTAGGTGAATTCCAATGGTTGAAGGCAATCACAGAGACAGAGAGTGTTTACTCTTGAACAGGTTCGACTTTAATAGTAAGAACACAGAGTAAATTCTAAGAGAGAACAAGTGCTAAAAGCACAAGTGTAAGATAAGGTAAATGGGAGCTTATTGGAGGTCCACAGTAGAACCGTCCGCGTTATCCCCGAACGCAATTAGTGAAGACCTGACAATGGACAAGCAGAAGATAGGTATGTTAAATAGAGACCAAATACCAACATTCCACACACACCCCCGTGACAGCCAATCAGGAACCACCCCTAAGTGACAGCACTAATTGACAAGGAAATGACAGGTGACAAGCCCAGTGACATATGCCAGGAATGTGGGTGGTCACCGACCGAGGTCGGTGTCCAGAACGTAACAGTAACAGTGTATTGCACTACCTAGGGACCTAGCATGTCCTTCATGCTCTGTAAATAACTATGTACAAATACCGTGATGTCCCACTATGTTACCTGTTTATTGCACAATGTTGTCTATTGGATTCTATTATATGTTGTACTAGTGTATTGCACATCGTTGCGGGTAAGACCACCCGCATTTCATTGTATACTTGTATGCCGTGACAAATAAAACTCTTGACTTGACTTGACTATACTCAGGCAGTCAGCATGGCTGTAACTCGAAGCACTCAAGAGGTTACACTACAGCGGGAGCAGGCAGCGCACCGGGGAGGGGACCTCCAGAAGAGGCCGATCCCTCAATCCAGGCAGCAGGCACTTGACCCGAGCCTGGAGCACTGCGGACGAGACAGGCGCCAAAGGGGTCAACTGAAAACAGCACCCCGGCGGAAGGGGCGTATGCTGGCATTGTTGAGCACCATGTCAAAGCATCCACCAAAAATCCCTGACGCTCTAGAGGGGCCGAGGCAGAGAAGGCTGACACGATTGGCAGATGTCATGAACGTGCAGGGGCACACTCAAACGGGTAACCCGGGAGTTGACTCCGCTCCAACACACCAGGGAATCAACCACCCTCGTGGTTCAACATGAGGCGGTTGTTCCTATAACCCCTCAGGAGAAAACTCCAAAACACACCTGCGGGTATACACTGGCTATACCGCAGTACAAGTGTTTCAGAAAGGGGTTATCAAAAAGGGGTTATCCCAGGCCTACGGGTCGATGAAAACAACTTTGGACCGGGCCCGGCGGACCGGGACGTACACAGGGATGCCAGAGGAGTTCTATAAAAAACCACCTCAACAGCCCCCTCTCAGCCATGCGTAAGCGGGAGAAGAGAGGGGCGAAAAGAATGGAGAAGGACCAGGCCCCCTTAGCGCAGCTCAAGGTACAACACAACATGGACCAAGCAACAGTGAGGGGTAATACGTAGTACAACCACGAACATCTCCATAATATCAAACCCTGTGACACCCGGGCCGACCCGGCATTTGTCCCCCTGAAAAAAGCACAAGTCCCTCAGGGTACCAGAACAGCAGATCTGCGTCCCCGGCGGACAACGGGTTAACTGACCTGGACCGGCGTGACCAGAACCAGTCCCGTGCCCTAATCACGCCGACATCCCCAACTCTAGGAGGGGGGTAGGTACGCGTGTCGATCTAAAACATTATAGAGGGCGCCACCCAGACGGTCCCGTTCGTACCGCGCTCAGTGGCCCACCCCAAGGGCGTGAGACCCCTCTACCTATGCTTTGATCTATTCCGTTAACATCCCCCAGATATGAACGAGAATTCACCGAGACAAACCTAGTAACTGGCGCTCGGAAGAGACAAACTCCATCCCAGTTGCCCCATAAAAACGCCGTTTTAATGATGAGCAACCAAGGCGCGCAAGCGAGACCCAAAACACATCAATGGATAGCCTAACAAGACACCAGATACCGTTCCTCCAAGCCGCCTGGGGGAACGACAAGAAGCCGCTTTTTTTATTTTACATTTTTTCAGAAAAAAGAAAAAATAATACGGACATGGGTCCCATGCGACGCGGCTGAGGGAAACACCACCCAGTCAACCACACTTCATAAGAGGGGACGGTGAGCGACGTACCCCTATGACGGGGGGAAAACCATGACTCAACAGACCTGTAAGGCGAGGAGTCACGGAAACCCTAAACAATACCCCGTCCACCTACTCCAAAAAGGAGAGGACGGGGAACCCCCAGAGAGACTTTCCCATGTGAACTGTATAGATTGAAAAGACATATTGCAACATTGAGCTATGTAACAATTGGGTTAGGACTCTCCGAGGAGGAGGCTCTGAACCAATACACACTCAATAATCGAATTGAATTGAATCGAATACACATACAACAGAGCAGAACTCCTTTTTGAAGTTCTACTCACCTTGACAATCTGATGAGGAGGCTCTGAAACTCTGAGGAGGCTCCCTCACTGGGAGGGAGGGTCCAAACTCACAGAAGGCTCTGACACTCCCTGAGGAGGAGCTCTGTGAGGAGGAGGCTCTGAAAACTCCCTGAAACAGATCCATAACATGGAACCTGAACAACTCACGGAAGTCTTACCAATAGAAACGCGCTCAGTGACGTACTCTATGGCGGGGAAATTTCCGCGGTGCACACGCCCAATCTTTCAGGGCGTGGGACCAGGAAACTCCCCCCCCCCCCCCCTACCCTGTAACGTGCCGAACCAGCAACGTGACAGGAAGCCCGAAGGACAGGGGGTTTTAACCCCTGACCAATCAGAAAAGGGGAGGAAGGTTTACCAGTTCACCCCTTTACGACCCCTCACCCCTGATACGATGTAATGACAAAGTAGAGCCATGACACCAGTCATAGCATGCTACAAACGCAGCGGTCAAAAATCAAACCAATTCTGCTGCTTGTCTGCTGCTTGTCTGCTGCTTGTTGCTGCTTGTGTGCCACTTAAGTCTAGTACTCAGGTGTTAATTTTTTGGGGGCTGGTGGCTGGGTGAACAAAGGGAGGGTACTTAATTTAAGTGCTTCCCCAGGGAGGGGGTTGGGGGCTACTGCCCTCAGACCCCCAAGATAATTTGTATATGGGCAGTCTGACTTGGGGTACTGACCATATATTTGTGTTGCAATGCATGATAAGTAAACAGTGAAAAAAGCTAAGAAATCGGATGGGGCCGGGACATTTGGGACGAATAAAAATGTAAGATGAAAATCTCCCCAGCCTGTGGCAGGCAGTGGAGGTGTGAAATCTGGCCCGGTCCAGAACAATAGGAGTCACAAAATCAGTTTGTAGTGGAGTGGTGGAGGAGTGGTAGAGGCGCAGGAGAGGTTTGATTTATCAGCGCTGTATCTGTACATGAAGCGTTTAACAGCTTCACATAGCTCATGTGCGAAACCTGCTATCTGATTTTTACAAAGGAAAAACACAGACCCAGAGAAAACAGCCATCTGATTTTTACAACGAAAAAACACAGAACAGAGAGGGCCCCTTTAAGAGCCCTGGTACCAGACTTACACATGTGCTTCTGTGGGCCAAAACCTAACCCAGTTGTGGATCTCAACGACACACACAACCCTTCATCACAACAAAAAAGGCAAAAGTACACTCTCACTACAGAGGAACGCCGTTTTTCATAACGAGAGAAGACATAAGTCCTCGATTATGTATTGGCCACAGGCCTTGCTAAGCACATATGACAGCGACCAAAACAACCTTTTCCCTAGGAAAAAATCGTTTTCTCAAGCAGGAGCACAACCCCAGCAGCTTAAGCTGAGGATTACATCGTATCCCCACAAACATAGTGACACAATATATTGTAAACAACCTGTTTGAGAGGAGGGGGGAAAAAGCCCCAGGGAACCTGGGGGGGAAATCACCCCTCCCTACCTTACCCTTGATACGACTAGGTTGAACAGGTACTGCCCTGTGAACATGTGAACACGCTACCTGTTTATTTGTCATCACAGGCTGAGAGAAGGACTTACTCCTCAATCACATGTCACTAAGCATAGCTTTGCAGGTTAAATAACCCACTAGTTGTGAGCCCTTGAGATAAGGAGACGGAGGTTAAGATGGCTCGGCCATGTATTGAGGATGCCCAATGAAAGGTTACCCAAAGTTGCCTTGAGATGGACCCCAGTTGGGAAGAGAAAGAGGGGTAGACCAAAGAACACCTGGCGAAGAACAGTGATGATGGAGCTGAAGGAGATGGGTCTTTCCTGGGACGAAGCGCAGGCCAAAGCACGAGACAGGATTCAGTGGCAGTGTATGATTGCGGCCTTATGCCCCAACCGGGACGAAGAGGATAAGTAAGTAAGTAAGTTGTGAGCTCAAACACGTCACTAACGGTACATGAACACACATGTTCTCATCACAACTAAACCAGTTCATTTTTACTCACGTAAAAAACAACAGCGATTTTCTAGGTAGAGAGAACCTATACCAGTGACACGGCAATTCACACACAACACACGTCGTATCCTCAATGTATTGCAGCAACATACGTTTTGGAAAACATCGTTATTACAAAACATTTAGAAGGGAAGGAAAGAAGAAGTGTTAAGTCCAGCGGGACTCCTACCTACACCTTGAGCGCAGGCTGAGAGGACTGCAAAACACTGGATAACGGGGACAGCCGAAGTCAAACCCGGCATCTCCTGCGTTGGTGACGAGGGCAATGCCCGACGCGCCACCCAGCTGCCGTTCTCCATGTTGACAAAGTCCTCGCTGGCAGGGCACCCGGTGGCGTGTACCTGTTCCGCAACAGTAAGTGACTTCCGGGGTAGGCCTGATTGGCCCCGACAGGCACGTGACGCGGCAAACTCAGGACGCGCAACGAGGCTGCTGAGAGCTGTCGCGCGGAAATAGGCTGTCTATTGCCATTCTCTAACACAAACTCTAACCTTAACCAGCTCCTTAACAGCGCCTAAACTTAACCGTTCTAACCTTAACCAACTCCGAAACAATGCCTAACCTTAACCTTAACCTTAACCATGCCTAACCTTAACCATAGAAAGAATATTGCCATTCTCTAAGACAAACTCTAACCTTAACCAGCTCCTTAACAGCGCCTAAACTTAACCGTTCTAACCTTAACCAACTCCGAAACAATGCATAACCTTAACCTTAACCTTAACCATGCCTAACCTTAACCGGCGAAAGAATACACGTTAAAAAAAAAATCACGTTAAAAAAAAAAGATTTGATGGGATTCGAACTCACCAACAACGGACCGCAGGATCGCAGGACCGCTGCTCTGCCAGGTGAGCTATAGCGCCGAATGAGAGTCATGGCGTATTTGGACGGTTACGTAATTCCGTAAGCTCTGCCGCTCGGCTCCGCGGAGCGTGCCGCGCGGCAGAGAAAGTTGCGCGTCACGTGCCTGTCGGGGCCAATCAGGCCTACCCCGGAAGTCACTTACTGTTGCGGAACAGTTACACGCCACCCGGTGTAGGGTCGACTAACATCCTCTGTCAAAGATGACGTCGTAGTCAGAGTGTTAAGGCTTGTTATTCTCACAGTAACGTTCAACAGTGTAGCATTAAGCTAACAGTCACTCCCGACTGAAAGCAACAAGCTAATGTTCCTAGCCTAGTGAACACAACGAGCTAGCGCCGCAGCTAACAGCTAACTGGCTAACAGGTAGGCCCCACAACTAGCACGCAAGCTAAGCAGCTATCACCTGAACTGTACACAATAACATAATAAGCCACACTTCAGACAGGCCGCCGTCTGAGTCCCTCCTCATCCTAAGAGAGAAGAGAAAAATAAATGTCAACACAGTTCTCAACGGTGATTTAACAGACACACAGCAGAGTTGGCACAATTCCCGTATGGGCTGCAGCCGACTTGAGCATGGAACTACCGAAAAAGAAGATCCAGACCCACTTTTCCTCGTGATTATGGTTTAATCTTTCATTCATTTGAAAGAAGGGGCCTACACGGGACAGAGAAGAATCCACTCGGAGACCCCGGGTTTAAACCAGATCTCGGTCGCGGCCCACTAGTTTGACATTATGGGCTTCAAACCAGGATCCTCCGTCCGTCGTCTAAGAGGCCGAACAAAGGACCCCTAGTCTGGGGCCGGCCTTCGTAAAATTGTGCAGCTAACCCCCATAGCATTAGCAATACAACCGGCGCCCGCATCGCAAAACATTACTCACCCAGCCCCGAGGCAACCAATGTCTCACAAACAGCCGGTGTGCAGTCCAGCTGTAGAACCGGAGGTTCAATACCTATCCAGCCGCAGCTTTGGAGGACTGCAGGTGGGGAGTAGACCAGCGACGCGAGCCCTAATATGAAAAAGCTGGTGGAGGTCAGAATGATCATCATCTTCCAGACACCCCAGTGACGAAGACATTATCGCCGTATTTTCTCGAAAATAGTGAGAGAGAAAACAAAGATATAACGTCAACGTATATTATGGATGTCGGTAAAGGGATTTATCAAGGATTTCACTATGGTCTTTGCCTCCAAACTACGCAAGAATCGTTGTTCAAAATTGGTAGAGCTGGAAACGTTTTACTCATCGTTATTTTCCTCTTTACAATACAACTACTCGGTTCGATTGGAATCTCAAATTAATGTGTTAAAAAAAGAGATTAACGCCATTTTAAGACAACAATCTGAATTTCAAATACGTAGCACAAGACAACATTATTACTTTCATGGCTCTAAACCAAGTCACCTACTAGCTATGAAGATACGAGCCAACGCAAGATTTGCAGATATCCCTACTATTAAGGTCCAACAAGGACTTGTCACAGACCCCAAAAGAATTTACGAGACATTCAAAGAGTTTTACTCCAACGTGTACAAATCAGAAATGGCTTTCGATCAAAACAAAATGGATATATATCTTAATCAAATTAACCTACCTAAACTATCAGAGGAAGACGCTAAACAGTTAGAAACACCTATCACACTAGATGAACTTAGGGAGGCTATATCTGAAATGCAAATTGGTAAGGCCCCTGGAAGGGATGGTATCCCACCAGAATTGTACCTTTCATGCTGGGATGTAATTGGACCCCTATTACTTAATATGATTTTATACTCAATCAAGGAGGGGAATTTCCATAAGATCAACAATATTGCACTCATATCTGTCCTCCTTAAAAAAGACAAAGACCCCACAGATTGTGGTAGTTATAGACCCTTGAGCCTCCTCGGAACCGATATCAAGCTGTATTCCAAGGTACTAGCCATCAGACTTCAAAAGCATATGACATCTTTAGTTCATCCTGATCAGACTGGCTTCATAAGAGGCCGCCTGATCACGGATAATATAAGACGGTTACTACATGTGCTAGACGCCAGCAAGGATGCCATTCCACCTATAGCGATGTTGTCCTTGGATGCGATGAAAGCCTTTGATAGGTTGGAATGGTCTTATTTATGGGCAGTACTTGAAAGGATGGGGTTAGGAAACGGATTCATTGATATGATAAAAGTATTATACAAAGACCCATCGGCCATGATTATAACAGGTAAAATGACCTCCGAAATCTTTCCTGTATCACGCTCCTCCAGACAGGGTTGCCCTCTTAGTCCCGGACTATTCGCTTTATCATTAGAGCCTTTAGCACAGTATATAAGACAATCCCAATACATAGAACCAATTGCAATTAAGGGCACACAACATCATATTAGTTTATATGCGGACGACGTAATATTGTTCATGCAAAACCCTACCACCTCACCTTCTCAAGTTGATTGATGATTTTGGCAATTTATCGGGATTTAGGATAAATTGGCCAAAGTCGGCCTTCCTCCCACTTAATGCCCCTGCAAAGGATATATTCCTTCCAGAAAAAATACCAATGGTAAAACACTTTAGATGTCTAGGAGTTGAAATATTCCCTACTATATGCCAAACGATGAAGTATAATTACACAAAACTCCAAGATAAGATCAAAAATGACTTTGACAGGTGGTCCAAACTTAAAAACTCAGTACAGGCCCGAGCATCAATAGTTAAGATGGATGTTTTACCTAGAATCAACTTCATTAGCTCAATGTTACCGTTACCCCCCCCCCCCCCCCTGATGGTTACTGGAAAAAATGACACTCCACCGCATATACATTTATTTGGAACAACAAACCTCCACGAATAAAAAGATCCACCGCACAGAGAAACAGGTTTAGCATTTCCAGACTTCTACCACTATTTTAAAGCGTACTCTTTAAGACCACTGATAACCTGGTTTGACTCCCAAGCATCTGTATCCTGGAGAAACTTAGAAGAAAATATAGTGGCACCACATAGACTGCAGGACATAGTATACACCATATTATAAATTAAGCAATGCAAATTGAAATTTGGCCCTCTTATTACACATGTGATTCGGATATGGCGTGAAACACAGAAAAAAAAATATTCTAACCAACATAAATGGCATAGCCATTCTCCCCTATTCAATAACAATGCTCTTCCCAAATGGGAAAAACAGGGCATACATACATTGGGAGATGTCTTCAACAAACGGGGTTTCTGTAGCTATCAAGAAATACGTAACAAATTTAACCTCACCAGTTCCACATTTTATTTCTACGCACAGTTATTGGAATGTTTGAAGGCTCATGGAGTCCCATTAAAGATACCAATTGAGCACCACAGATATCACAAATTATTCTATGAAAGAGAGACATCGAGAGGCTTTGTATCTGACTTTTATCATCACTTACTAACGTCTTCGTATGGAATCCTTCCCCTAGACTCAGTCTGGAGGAGGGATATACCAGACTTGGAAGTAGATTTTGATTGGCAAGAAGTCTGGGCAAACGTTCAAATTGCGTCACGCAACCCGGATCATCAACAAATTAATCTTAACTGACTGACATACCTGACTCCTATAAGATTGAACAGAATGGGACTTAGACAAGATTCTCTATGTTCCTTATGTACAAACGGTGATTGTAACTGAGGGGTACAATTCCCTGACTGTATTGATAAGTATGGTATCATTAAACCACTACCGCTTTATGTACTTTAACTACTGGCCATACAGTACACGATATCTAAATATGATGAACACTTTCCACAATGAAATCGGTTCCAGTCAAAGGTAATAATCAAATATTTAATGGAGCAAAAGGTACATAGAATATTTATCTTACATTTATCATTTGAATGCACTTGTAAGGCAAATGAGTACTCGTAGGCAAATCAACACTGAATGTCCAATCTCTGGTTACGCAGGAAGCAAGTATACAACCTGGCTCTTAGGGAATTATATCTATGGTACACTTAATGATATAGCGGGATATACTGGAAGGGGGTCCTCCCGGTTGTAAGCCGGTAGGGGGGGTAGGAGAGCCGTCGGTAGTAGACCGTCTGGTCAACGATATCTATGGAGACTTCAAGTACAGAAGACAGTGCAATAGACTCTTGATCCGTAGATGAATACACCTTGGTTCTCTTGTAGGCTGTAGCTCCACAATGAAGAAGAAGCTAGGCGACCTCAGTCTCTCTGAGCGCCGACTCAACTTGGCTCCTCTCGGGGGTAAATCCAACACTCACAGGCGTCGGCGATTATCCGCTCCACAAATCACAGTACCAAAGCAAATATATATTCCAGCCGCATAGGGCTCAGCAGTCGTCGGGTAGGTAATCCAGTGTACATGTCCCTCGGTCCTCGCCTAGATCTCCTCGGATGAAAGCGCCATGTGGTCGGCCCAACCTGGATAAGACTCTAGATAACACGAGGAAGCGTTGGAGATGCTGGTCACTTTAGAACTCTAACCGCACGATGCACCATACACGATAGACTATTATTACTTGATAGAAATACGTCGCACTCGACGGTACAGTGCCAAACTCTGACAATTCAGTTATTAATTCGCACGAGGTCTCAATGCTATTCTAAGGCCAAACAGGCCATACTTCACGCACGTCGTATCGTGGGTGAGGCTTCACGTTCTGTTACTAAGTTGGGAAGAAGGGTAAGGGACTTCTACATTTACTTGCGCCATATTTATATGCACGGTGAACAAATAGTGCCACTCTCATTTCGGTAGCCGTATCCCTGAGCGGAGCCGGGGCTAGTACGGACATGTCTCGTCGGTACCTTTGAACTTGACGCCAGGGGCTGGTCCCCTGGCGCCTGGTCCTTTGTCCAATAAGAGAATGAACTATTATGGGCTATAGTAGGCTAAAGGGATATTCCGTGCATATGTACAAGGAATATACAAGGGATATCAAACGACATACAAATACTATTCAATATATATCCATAAATAAATATATATATTCGGTTTAATCTGATCCTTCGTAACAGTGATGATGGTACATTTATGCATATGTATTGGGATTGCCCATCTGATTGATTGATTGATTGAAAACTTTATTAACAGATTGCAGAATGGGTACAATACAGTACAGCTCAATACACACAATTGTTAAGGGGATGCAGACCAGAGAAAGACTTTCGTCTTGTTTACATCAGGGTCCCCCATTTTCAATTCATCAGGACATATATGACATACATGACATACAGATAGTCAGTACTGCTACATCTATACATTTATGACATACCAGATTTGCAAATACAGTACTGTTTGTGATACAGAAGGAGTCAAGAAAAGGGAGTATATACATTTGACGTAGAAACTGTACATTGGAGGAGGTTGGGTGGGGGGGGGTTGGGTACATTGGGATATTGACAACCATACTGGGTAATTTACATTGGAGGTGGTTGGGGGGGGGGGCACACTGTATAAACAAGCAAAACTGTACATTGAGGGGGGGGGGGGGGAGACACTGTACAAACAAACAAAATTGTACATTGGACTATTGACAAAACCATACTAGGTAAATGACTGTACATTGGAGGGGGTTGGGTTAGGATATTTACAGGGGCCAGTGTTGAATTGCAGTCTCCCGTAGGTGTCCCTTGAGAGAGGTTTTGAAAGTGGGTAGTGATCCACATTCCTTTACAGCTTTGGGTAGGGCGTTCCACATTGATGTGGCATAATTGCGAAACGTGTTTAGTCCCTTATTTGAGCCAAATCTGGGTTTAACATGATTTGTGGAGCTCCCTCTGGTGTTGTGATTGTGGTATTCACTGACCTTTGGGAAGTATTTTGACATGTACATGGGTACCTTGGTCGTGTAGTGTATCTTGTAGACCAGGCCCATTGCAAGTTGCTGTACTCTGTCGTCTACTCTAAGCCATCCTAGGTTGTCAAAGTGGGCAGGGGTGAGGTGGGTTCTAGGAGTAAGGTCAAGCAGTAGTCTGACCAGTTTGTTTTGAGATGTTTGTAATTTTGTTTTTAGCGCCTTTGAGGTGCTTTGGTACCATGAGGTGCAAGCATAGTCGTAGTACCCCTGAATGAGTGCTCCTGCCAGAGTCTTCAGGGTATTCTTGTTTACCAGAGAGGAGATCCGGTACAAGAATCGAGTTTGTTGGTTGACTTTTTTTATTACATTGGATGCCATTTTGTCACAGGAGAGATTAGCCTCTAGGATGGAACCCAGGTAGGTAATTTCATCTTTCCTTGTGACAATGTTAAGATATTCTGGGAAGAAGTGACCCTGCAATTATCAGAATCTTTATTTCTGAACATACCTGTACACCCCTCTGTATTGCTGTTGAATGTTGTTTCTCAGTTTGCAGCCCCTATACAGCTAAAGAGACTAGTTTTGTCCGGTCTCACAGCTGCTAAAAAGCTGATAGCATCACGATGGATTCAACCGGATAAAATGTGCTGGAAGGTATGGGTTCTTACCTATCTCGATGTGATTTATCTAGAGATATCTACAGCAAGAATTTTAGGTGTCAGTGAAACCAGCATTGCAATCTGGTTAGAAGTGGTGGAGAGAATAAAGGCTAGCATATGAATTGTAATTCCTGGTTAAAAACGAATGAAAATGGATGGATTATCCAAGGGGGGGTCCTGGGGGGGGAAGAAGAGCGAGTAAGAGCATATGTATGTATTGTATTGGATTGCAAGTATTAGGTATATATCTCGTAAACGACATTTATATTGAATCAAATGGAATGTATAATCCTGTGACTTACTGTGGATAGTTACTGTTAATGCTTGTGTATCTAATTTTATGTCATGTTTTAAAAAAAAAATATATATATATATTAGTGCTGTCAAACGATTAAAACATTTAACTCGATTAATCGCATGATTGTCCAAATTAATCGCATTTTTATTTTTTATTTTTTTTTACCTTAAACAGATCTTTTTCAAGTTCCAAGTTTTAATACTCTTATCAACATGCGAGTCAACAAATGCTTGCTTTGTGCAGCCATTTAACACAAAAGGATGACCCTCATGCATTGCAAATTTGCATCAAATTCAAAACAGAGTGATGCACAAAATAACTTAAAAGAAAATAATAATTTAAAACAATGAATAAAGTGTGCATGAAATAATAGGGGAAAGAAAACGTTAGGAACTTGTTACATTCACACACACAAGGGCTGATTAATCACACACCCCCCTCTCTCCCTCACACACACACTCTCCCAGCTCTTTTTCTCTTTTGCCCCTTCCTCATCTCTCTCACCCCCCTCTCTCTCTATATCTCTCACACACACACACACACACACACACACACACACACACACACACACACACACTTCAGAAACAAACATAGTATCAATGAGAGCATCAATAATACACCTGAGTGAAGTCTAGTAAAAAAATTTTTTTTTTTTTTTTTTTTTGTTAATCTTGAGTTAAAGAAATTAGTGGCATTAATAGAATCGGGAGTTAACGCGATATTAACGCGATATATTTGACAGCCTTAATATATATATATAACGTCACACCCCTGCTTATATAGGTGGCAGATGGGGGTGTGGCCAGACGGATGTTGGTATGTAAAGGTACATTGTGAGTTTTTATTCAGTGCACAGCACTGGAGTGAGAATATGTGCAATAGACGCTGAGCGAGAGCTACACGAAATAGAACTTCAAGGCCTTGCTTAAAACCCACCTTTTCACTCTAGATGATCATTGAGTTACTTTGCTGTTGTGTTGTGTGTCTGAGGTGTTCTTAGGTTCCCTGTCCTGTCTATTTATTCGTATTCTTTTTTCCCCGGGCTGCGCCCCGGAACGTTGTAAAGATTGGCTGGGGGGCGCATTATTAATGAAAATATCATATCATATCATTCGGCCCCATCTTTGCTTTAATATCACTTAATAAAAACATGAAAAATATGGCATTTGAAAACAAACAAGTCAGTTAATGAGTATATCATTCCAAGTGTTTTATGTCTGTTGTTTTGACTATTTAGGCTTTGTCCTCTCAGCTCCGCAGCGTTCACTAGAGACCGGGACGTGACATGCAATTAACGCTTTCCTGGAAAGATGTAATTCTGCATTAGGTACACAGTGTCCAAGTCTGCTCCTGTCAAGTCGGTCAGGCCGATTGAATACGTGGAAACGTATAAAGCTGCTACTGTACCTTGAGAAACTCCTGTGGCAGAAATGAGTCCGGAACCAGGCGGATCATACCGTCACGTGGCTCCCTGGGTCTATAGCATGAACCAGGCGTGTCTTACCGTCACGTGGCACCCTGGGTCTATAGCATGAACCAGGCGGATACCGTCATGTGGCTCCCTGAGTCTATAGCATGAACCAGGCGGGTCTTACCGTCACGTGGCTCCCTGGGTTTATAGCATGAACCAGGCGGATCATACCGTCACGTGGCTGCCTGGGTCTATAGCATGAACCAGCCAGGCGGGTCTTACCGTCACGTGGCACCCTGGGTCTATAGCATGAACCAGGCGGGTCTTACCATCACGCTGCTCCCTGGGTCTATAGCATGAACCAGGCGGGTCTTACCGTCACTATACCCAGTGGTGCAGTGGTGGTGCCACGCGGTACCACGCCATCCCAGCACTTTTCTGACAAAAATGCGTTCACAACTTTCACTCGACTCGTCGTCCGTATTTAAGTACCGGTATTCAGCTATCACCTAGTCTTTGCATAAGAATAGCATAGCAATAGCAAAACAAAGAACGAGAAGTGCAAAACCAAAATACAAGCCCTGTACCAATTGGTGGGGGTTTGCTTGAGCTGTGGAACCAAATGGTCCCGACTGGAAGGATGAGACATTTCGTTGTGCTTCAGAAGGAAACTGTCCTTCTGTAAACTATAAGTTACATTGTTAATTTAGTTTGTATTTACTTTTCTAGTTTAACCCTTGTGCCTTGTTAAGTAACTGACAGAGTTGTCACCTTAGTGCATGAAAAGATTGCATCACGTTCAAGGTCATAAAAAACTTAATTTGTAATATTTCGTTCCAATTCTTTTTTTAAGAATACCACTATGAACCTAACTCAACATATCTATCAAAGATTCCAAATATTTCCGTTTGTAGGGTTATGGTTAGGGTTAGGGTTGGGGTTGGGGTTAGGTTAGGGGACTGTTGAGCAAGTGTTGGGGTGGGCACGGGCACAGGGATGAGATTTTACCTTCTCCTAATCTTTCTGTCTGGGTAACCCTAACCCTAACCCTAACCCTAACCCCCATGGCAAGAAATAAACCACTATGGACGGTTTGAAAGCTAATATTGTTAACTTTTGTGTTAGAGGGTTTCAAAATCTAATTTTTTCAAATTCTGTGAATATATGGAAAATAAGCAAACGGACACAATTTCATGACATAATAATCAACACAGCCATCGTTGTACACAGAAACACAAAAAAATATAGGCAAAAAACACAAAATAGTCACTAAGGGGGCAGAAGAGTTAAGTTAATTCAATAAAAAAAATGTAACTACAATATTGTATCTACAATTACATTTAAAACAGTTTGTTTTTCAACCATATCTGTTGACAATATAATTTCTTTATATATTTGTTGAGAGTCACAGCCAACAAGTGACCCTGGTTATTATGACATCCTGTTCTCTCTGTCAATTGTGGGATGTAAAAGGTTTAAGCATATGTTTATGGTATATATCTGTTTTAAACCTGGGCATATGTTACTGTATGTGTCTATATGTGATATGTATTCTTATATGACCTGTATATTCTTTATACACTTATAAACTATACTACAGTTAATGGAATATGCAGTCAGAATGGAAACAGAGGCAGGGGGGTGCTCCAGTCTCCGTTAGAGTAAGTCAAAATGATGGGGGCCTCTGGGCTGTACAAGAATGTGTAGGGAGGTGAGCACTGAGCTCACAGCACTAACTTAGACAGAGCAGCCTGCAAAATTAACCCTTGCCTGTCTTGTCAGAAGAGAGTGCCATCATAACACTTTAAAAACCACATGTATGATGTATTATTATGATTATGATATAAATGATTATGTATATATATCTGTATATGTATATATAGGCGTGTTAGGCTATTCATGCTAAAAAGGACCATGTACAGCAGTCTCCCTCGTCTGTTTCTCTTACTGTTAGAGTGGGAAGGAATGTGCCGAGAGGTGGTGACCTTGGGAGACGGCACAGAGAGACAAAGGGAGATTCCACCATATCATACTCTGTTACTGTTACAATTACTTTATAAGTTACAAACCAGTGGAGTAGACGGGAGCCAATGGCAACTAGAAGAGGAGACGGGTTCATTCTTATGTGTTATACGTTGATTGGCTAGTGAAATTACATCACTGTATTTAAACTAGAGGTGGGCATAGATAATTTTTTTTAATCTAGATTAATCTATCTGCAATCCTGGATTTAATCTAGATTAATCTAGATTAAAATGGCCCAAAAAAAAAATACCTGCCGAAGGCATTCAAAACATGTGTGTTCTACCCAAATAATGACCAGAAGTAAGTCCTTACTTTTTCTTTCCTCCTTATGTTTCTCAGGCCAGGTGGCCCATTACACCATGAGCCCATCTCCCGTTTCCAAAATGCATTACAGACTGTTTGAAAAAGCTGTTTTGCTATGATAATTGGTAATGAAATATCAAAATAATGTTCAATAAGATGTACTTGTGTTTAATAAGTTGTTTTATTCAGAAGTTAACACAAATAAATAATATTGCCAGTACAGTACAGTATCTAGCACTCTCAGGAGCAAAACAGAAAGAATCATTTCAAACTTGAACTATGTGACATGGCTTGAATCAACTGCTCCAGTGGAGTTGCTCAGTGGCCAATGGTGTCAACAGTGGTTGTACTGGGCAGCTCCCAGGTGTGAATGGAACTGTGTGAATGTGAAGCAGGGCGTTCCTGAAAAAGAGCATCTGTGCTCAGCGAACCTACCCTGGGTAAATAAAGGTTAAAAAAAAAAAAAATTGAAAATTGTAGATTAATGCGTTAATTATATTATCGCGCGATACTAGTATAGCGTTAACGCAGCACGTTAACGCCGTTAACGGCCCAGCTCTAATTTAAACCAATAGCAAAGAGATATTGAGGGATTTATAAAGACCAACTCGCAGGCTCCCGTCAGAGATGTTGAGATTTTCAGATTTTGCTTGCAGACACCTTTCTTCTAGCGGCCGATACCGTTGCGGTGTAAGGAACGGAATCGGTCTATTTTTCAAAGTGGAGTCCCCATGACAAAGCTTTGTTTTTTTAGCTCAGTTGCTCATTTGCTCAAAATGACAAAGAGAGTTTTTTTTGCTATGAGATAGATAGATTTTGATTTTTGGATTTTGACATGTTTACTGCTGTAAGAGATTCTTTGGTATTTTTTGCATTCTTATGTAACCCTTGTATTTGTAATTAAAACTTTTTTGGAAAATACTTCGTGTTACTTCTTCTAAACATCCTGGTAAGCTTTAAATATGTTGCACTTTTAAGAACCCATTCTGCATGATAAAGGAAAGTCGGCAGGAACGCTGCTCCGTCGACACATTATTTATGATGTAAAGATTTTAGCGGTAATGATTACAGATGTCTTTCTTCTCACTACAGAGACGTAAATAAGAAGTAGATAATCTAGTCTTATTCAAATGATATAGAATAATGACTCTAGACAGTAAGCGTTTTATAAGACATTTAAAACAACAGCACACTCATTGAGGCTTCATCGAGTAACTCTCCCCAGCTGCAGTGTGACGGATTAGGGAAGTGGAAATCATCTGATTAATGACAGGGTCATACTTGTCAGATAAAAACTTCCCGGTGATAAAACAAAGTATAGATCTCGCAACTTCTATCACTTGACCTAGTCAATGCCGGAGGGGGTCGAGACGTGCATTCGCTATTTTTGCCGGTCAGTTGTAATTTGATAACAACCACACATTTTGAGACCCACTGGATTCTGAATGTCAAAAACATCGCAGGACGCTGCTTGATGTCAAGATGAGCGGACCAATGAGTTATGGGGTTATCAATCTGACCTGAGATCTAGCGTGGCATATATCGTGGCATATATATCATATATATATATAAGGCTAAATCCTGCTACCTTTTTCAGCTTCTGGAGTCTATTTCAAGGCAATATTTACAAAAATTAAACTAAAACTAGTAATTTCCTATACAAACATGTTTCCTACTATTTATGAATAATAATCATCTGTTCTGTGCGCACGCGAGGGACCATGTATGCGCATGTGCGCGCGTGCACGTGGCGTCATTTAAACAGCGTACAGGCACTTCTGATATTACGACTGCACAGTGCACCCCTGACTATAGCATGAACCAGGCGGGTCTTACCGTCACGCTGCACCCCTGACTATAGCATGAACCAGGCGGGTCTTACCGTCACACTGCACCCCTGACTATAGCATGAACCAGGCGGGTCTTACCGTCACGCTGCACCCCTGACTATAGCATGAACCAGGCGGGTCTTACCATCACGCTGCACCCCTGACTATAGCATGAACCAGGCGGGTCTTACCGTCACGCTGCACCCTGGGTCTATAGCATGAACCAGGCGGGTCTTACCGTCACGCTGCACCCTGGGTATATAGCATGAACCAGGCGGGTCTTACCGTCACGCTGCACCCTGGGTCTATAGCATGAACCAGGCGGATACCGTCACGTTGCACCCTGGGTCTATAGCATGAACCAGGCGGGTCTTACCGTCACGCTGCACCCTGGGTTTATAGCATGAACCAGGCGGATACCGTCACGCTGCACCCTGGGTCTATAGCATGAACCAGGCGGGTCTTACCGTCACGCTGCACCCTGGGTCTATAGCATGAACCAGGCGGGTCTTACCGTCACGCTGCACCCCTGACTATAGCATGAACCAGGCGGGTCTTACCGTCACGCTGCACCCTGGGTCTATAGCATGAACCAGGCGGGTCATACCGTCACGCTGCACCCTGGGTCTATAGCATGAACCAGGGCGGGTCTTACCGTCACACTGCACCCTGGGTCTATAGCATGAACCAGGCGGGTCTTACCGTCACGTGGTACCCTGTGTCTATAGCATGACAGTTTATGAGGGAATAAATCTCCTCAATGACTTTTAACAGATCTTTCAGAGACGTTACAAAAAGCGAAATAATGAGGCAAAGGGATACTTGCTCTGATTGATATGCATGGTGTGTGTCATGCTCATTCACTGGTTATCTACAGAACCGCTAGACAGCAGGCAGCTGTTAAACCGAGGACGACATTTATAACTGCAAGATGGATGTCTGCAGAGACCTCTTCGGTTGCAGTGAGCAGTATAGACAATGACATCCCATATGGTTAATTTACCATTTCCAATGATAACACCATCCTTCCAATCACACACCCAAAAGACTAAACAATTATGCACAATTATGTCTTGTCTTTACCTCAGATGGTATGGCAAGGGTGTCTCTAAGGCAGGCACATGCAGAGGGGGGGGGGGCTTTGGGTGCCCAACCACTTGCTCATGTGTTCCTTGATGATCAAAGTGCCCTTTTTCTTTTTTTATTATTATAAAAAATGTATTGTAAAGGGCAATGCCCATGGTCCTCATCAAGAATAACTTTAACAATTAATAATATTATAAATAAAAATCAATATTTGAATGTCTGTCTGAGGTGCATGGTTTTCTGTTATGTCTCCCTCTAACATTTTGATACATGTGCCCTTTTTAAAATTTGAGCACCTGCCCCTCTAAAGGTCTCTGCACGGCCCTGCTATAAGGGGTGGCCAGAGAAACAGAGGCTGGATGTCACAACCGTGACAGTTTCAGAGGCGCTAACCAGCTCAGTTTTAAAGCTACACAAATATGGGTATCATATGAAAATGGAGAATCTTGAGAGAATTTTGTCAACGTTGCAACATTTTGATGAGAAGAAAAATGGTGAGGCCAATTAGCTACAATGGGGTCTTTTAACCTCTTGCCTAAAGACATATCTTGATGACAAAGGGGGTGATGGCTTATTTATTTGTCATTGTTAATGTCAGCCTGTACTTAAGACTATAAAGTATTTCTGCAGCCACAGACAGTGACAGTCTATTTGTTATGGTTTGACACCGACCCCAAACGCAACGACACAAGAGAGTTGGATTCAGAGTTGCCAAATACAAGGGCTTGTTTATTTGGTGACTAGAATAAGTGAAACAGGGAAAGCAGGTCAACAAGAAACAGGTACAATGAACAAGGGGCAAAGTTCTGCTGCTCCGCAGCTTCTCCCGGAAGGGTAGTCTTGGGAAGCAGGAGCAGACCTCTGTACCGCTCTGCAGACTCTCACGGCGGACCTCTCAGATGTTGTGCAAGACCGAGAGAGGGAGAGAGGGAACGGGTCAGTGACAGAGCAGACTTGAAACGAGCTGGAGGACAGGGTGTTATATTCTTCGTGTTAAACAACACAGTGATGAGCAATATTCCAAAAACAGCCCAAGTGAATATCTTCATGTAAACACACAGTGAGCAAAATCCAAACACCGTCCAATTGTGAAATACTATCTTCGTGTAAATACACAGTGAGCAAAAATCCAACACAGTCCAAATGTGAAACAATATCTTCGTGTAAATACACAGTGAGCAAAAATCCAAACACAGTCCAAATGTGAAATAATATCTTCGTGTCAATACACAGTGGGAGGTGGAAGATCCCCAAAATATTATTCCAAAAAAGGAAAGAGCAAAAACGATAATGGCTGGGTGAGTGACTGTCTGACAAAAAGGTGGTAGACTTCAGTGTAAAGGTTTACACACGAAAATCGGAAATAGGTCAAGACAGTCAATCTAGATAAACTCACCCAGACGAGCTGCGTAAAGGAACAGGACAACAGTGGAGGCGAGCGCGCGCCACGGAGCAGGTATCCAAGCGGAGGCTTCTAGGAAAGCGGAGGCTTCTTAGGAATTCCTGGAGAATAGCACAGTGAAACAGCAGCAACGGGGAAAAACATCCAGCGACAAATCAAGACGAACCAACAACTTAGGGTGGGGAAAACGGGGTATAAATAATGAAGGATCGATTGATTGAAAGGCAGAGACAGCTGGGGAATGTGATTGAAAAGCGTGGGGAAGTGAGGGAACCAATCAGCGACGTCTCAGATGACGTCAGCGGGGAGAAACGTGTGAACGAGGGAATTGAAATACTTGACAGAAAAATTAATGAAAACAAAGCGAGGGTGGTTAAAGGAACAGAACGAGTGAGAAGGCAAGGACAGAAACCTCACACTATTAATATATATTATAGCCATTAGTTAGGGTATCTTGTGTACACTGTTTACTCTCACAGTATATATTCAGATAAAAATTCTCTATTGCCTATATTTATATTTGTAACGTATCTTTGTTTACACTGTTTATTTGTCCTCATAATTGTATATCCAGAGTTAATTATATAGTTGCTATGATGCCCAAATGTCCCCAAGGGGATTAATAAAGGAATATCTTATTGTATCTTATTTTAGTAGACTATTAATTCATATTGGTTTTTGTTGTTTATTCCACACATGAAACAATAAAAGACCAAAAATAACCCAAAATAGATTTTGCCAAGATACAACACTTGTATTCCCCTTGGCCACCGCAGTTAATTAAAGAACCGCCAACGCCTATTGGATGAATTGTGTGAGACAGACCCAAATCAATTCTTCAATACTATAGCCTGCTAGATATAAAATGATAGAATATAATAAATAGACTATTAATAGATAAGAATAGATAGGATTAAGCAAACTAACCCCCTGTCAGATCCTCTCACGTTCACTGAATCCCCCTCGGAGCAGGTGTTTGAAAGGCTTCAGAAGAGGAGCTTTGGACACCTCAAGCCAAAAGCATCATGTGTTGTTGGGTAAATGTTGGGTCTACCTGACGAGTTAAGTGAGGCCATCATTAGTGATCGATTCATTAGCAAGGCAATCGAACTGGAGCGCCTTCTCATGGAGTTCCCCTGAATCATTCATGAGTACATGAGCTCAAAGGGCTTTAACCTGGATTTAAAGCTCTGCCAAAGGCCCCAGCTTTGGTCCTAATTACTGTGAAAAAGCCACAAAGGGGATGTCATCCGCCAGGGACTCTGCGTGAGTCACGGTAGAAAACAACTTTCCTCATTAGAATTATATTTGCCATCGGTTCCTCCATCGGGTTTCTAACGAAGGAAAAGCTTCACCTCACATAAGAATGAGGAGCAAATAACAAAATAATGTCACTCCTCTATGCTATAACAGTACAGTAAGTGGAAAACGTGACAATAAAATCTGAATCGGAATGGTTTTTCCAGTTGGGCATAAAAAAAAGATATATATAAAACAAAGGATTTAGTCCTATTGATTGATTGATTGAAAACTTTATTAACAGATTGCAGAATGGGGACAATACAGTACAGCTCAATACACACAATTGTTAAGGGGATGCAGACCAGAGAAAGACTTTCATCTTGTTTACATCAGGGTCCCCCATTTTCAATTCATCATAACATATATGACATACACGACTGTATCAAATATATTTAGTTTATGAAATTAATGTAATCAGATTAATGGACTTAGTTATGCAATTAAAATGTATTAATTATGGTACAGTATGACATTCAATCAGAAAAGACAACAGAATCATCCACATAAAAAACAACAACAATCCTCTATCCCCTTGGTCTTTTTTTAACTTTATGTATTTGGGTCAGTGGGCAAACAGACTTGTTCTTGTGAAGTCATTGGGTCTCATTTCCCAATATTTCCCAAAGACTTCTCTTGGAAGACTTATCTTGGAACCGACTGAGACAGAATCGACAACAAGTTCACTCTGAGTCGCCAACGCGTGGGGAAGATGTCTTAAGTGGCTCAAACGATCACAGCTGAGATACCGGCGATGAGGAATGTCACCATTAAACATGAACGTGCGTTCCCGTCCAGGTCGTTTGCATACAAAACAACGCCTCCAGAGCTCCTTATAAGGCAGGTTCTGTGCCGTGTGCAAATTAAATAGAGAAAAGTCGCGTTATTTTTTTTTCCGTAGCCGCATTTTGCAGAGACGCTCTCTGATTGGCCACTTCATGTGACATGTGCGCCCAATCGTGTGACGCCTGTTTCTACACCGGTTAAGCTTATAGGCACTCTTTCGAAGTTGGTTAAGGTTAGAGTTTGTCTTGGAGCAGGGCGATAGAACACCAGCCCTGATTCCAAACTCTAACCTTAACCAACTTCGAAAGAGTCGCCTAAGCTTAACCAGTTATAAACTAGGCTTTATGTAGTTTGCAGGCTGTTAGACCCGGAAATGGGCAAAGACACAGCTCGTCACGCGATTAGGCGCACATGTCAGTGGCCAATCAGAGAGCCGTCTCCGCAAAATGCGGCTACGAAAAAAAATAACGCAGAAAAGTCGAGAGTTTAGACACACCTGTCCAGCTCATTAAATGCAACTAATGATGCAGCCGTGTGAAAATGGTGGCGGAAGTGCTTTGCGACTGATCAAAATGAGATTAGATTAATGTATCGTCATCATTATAAAGGCTACTACTCATGACCACCTGCCGCAGCGCACCCCCCCCCCCCCCCCCCCCCCCCCTCCACACACACACACACACGCTCGCAGTACTGTATAGTCTAAATGCGTAATGAATGAGAATGCTATTCATCGACTACAGCTCGGCATTCAATACCATAGTCCCCTCCATACTCATAGCCAAGCTCAGGGACCTGGGCTTGAACTATGACCTCTGCCAGTGGGTCTTGGACTTCCTGACGGGCAGACCCCAGGTGGTGAGAGCAGGCAACTGCACCTCCTCATCCATCACCCTCAACATAGGGGCCCCCCAGGGCTGTGTTCTGAGTCCCCTCCTCTACTCCCTGTACACACACGACTGTGTGGCTCAGCGGAGTAGCAACACAATCATCAAATTTGCTGACGACACAGTGGTGGTGGGCCTGATCTCTGCCAACGACGAGAGGGCCTACCTGGAAGAGGTCAAGGTCCTGGCGGGATGGTGCCAGGAAAACAGCCTCTCCCTGAACGTCAGCAAAACAAAGGAGATGATTGTGGACTTCAGGAGGTCGGGGGTCAAGGACTACAGCCCCTCAGCATCGACGGGGCACCGGTTGAGAGAGTCAACAGCTTTAAGTACCTCGGAGCCTACATATCCGAGGACTTGACATGGACCACACACATTGACAGTGTTGTGAAGAAGGCACGACAACGCCTCTACTTCCTCAGGCGCCTAAGGAAGTTCCAAGTCAGTCAGAAGATCCTTAAGAACTTCTACTCATGTACAATAGAGAGCATCCTGACTGGCAACATCACCTCCTGGTTTGGGAATAGCACTGCACAAGACCGAAGCAGACTACAAAGAGTGACACGTTCAGCCGAACGCACAATTGGAGGGGGGCTCCCCACCCTCCAGAACATTTACAACAAGCGGTGCAGGGGCAAGGCTAAGAGAATCATTAAAGACTCCAGTCACCCGAACAACTGCCTCTTTGAACTGCTGCGGTCAGGCAAGCGATACCGGAGTCTCAAGGCGAGCACAGAAAGACTCAGAAGAAGCTTCTATCCCCAGGCCATCAGGCTGCTAAACGAACAATGAACACTACACAACAACAACCATCAAACGCACATAGCACACACATCCACACGCACACACTCACTTTAAACAAACACACTGTAGCACCCACTCCACACACTTTATAGCACACACTCACTTTAAACAAACACACTGTAGCACCCACTCCCCACACTTTATATTTATTGATGAAGGATTGCACTACAACTCGTACACCTTACTGTAAATTGTACCTAAATTGTACCTCATCCCATTTCTGCTTTGCACTATATAGTATTGTACATTAGTACACTGCATAGTATTGTATATTATATGGTAACTCAGTTACGTCTATTCTGCATCGAACATTGTACATATGTCTATACTGAACACTGTGACCTCATTTTCTACTTCTAATTTACATGCTATACTATGTTATTTGATACTATCTTGTCTAGCACAGTCTCTGGAGCGTAACAGTAAGAAGCATTTTGTATGAAAGTATTCTGTACTTCTGTATGACAACTATTAAAGAAACTTGAAACTTGAAACTTGAATGAACGCAGTAGGCTTATATTATTCTAATGACTTGTTTTATTAGGAGATCGCAGATGCTGCGCTGCATAGTACAGTCCACCAGTCCGCTGCCCGACTCTGGCGGCCTTAATATGTGTACTGTACTTACTGTACGTATAGGGCAGAGCATATATATAGTATCTACTAAATCCTAATGAAACAAGTATAATTAGAATAATATAAGCCTACTGTTCATTCATTAGACACGTAGGCTATACTGTCGCACACAAGACTTATGGAATATTAATGCAGTCTATTTCCACGCGATTAGCTTTAGTTCTTATTTATTTATTTATTTATCCACTGTCATTTGCAGTGTTGGTGTAGTAGGCTACATAGTGTATTTCAATATCTGTTTTATTGATTAATGATATTGAAGGAATGCAAGTTATAGCTATATCAAACAAATGTCTGTCCCATTGTATACCAATCATGGGATATATTGCATGTTGGCTATAACCTGCATTCTTTAAAAATGTCACAGAAGGCATTACATAATTATTATTTTCAATAATTTCACAATAATTGCATAATTGTGTTTGAATATCTGAGTAATTAAAGTAATTATACATTTGTCCAAAATAGCTGGTTCAGATATGGTTAATCCAGCTGCCCTGTGATCAGATGAATCCATATTATTTATTTTTCCGACATCCACGTAATTTCTTATTGTACAAATATTGTCATATTTATTTTTATTATGATTAAGTAATTAATTCCAAGGAGGCCATACGTGCAAAATGAATCGCTCCAGCAAAGTACTGTAGGCTTTGTCAATACTGAACGACAAGCGTTGTCAAGAGCCAATCGCACAGGTTGCCACTCATCTGGCTCTGCAAATAGATCTAGAGTCTGAATATCTCCGCATATATATCCTGATGACTGGCAGTGCGCATAGTACAGTGCGTGCTCCAAGTCAAACTGGATGACACATCTCTCTCAAATCCATTCTGAGAAAGGAACACAGTGCCCACGACGCAGGTCTTGATTGATTGATTGATTGAAAATTGTATTAACAGATTGCAGAATGTGTACAATACAGTACAGCTCAATACACACAATTGTTAAGGGGATGGAGAACAGAGAAAGACTTTCGTCTTGTTTACATCAGGGTCCCCCATTTTCAATTCATCATAACATATATGACATACTGTACATGACATACAGATAGACAGTACTGATACATCTATACATTTATGACATACCAGATCTACAAATACAGTACTGTTTGTGATACAAAAAGAGTAAAAAAAAAAAAAAAGGAGAGTATATACATTTGATGTAGAAACTGTACATTGGAGGAGGTGGGGGGGTTGGGTAGGTGGGGGGGGGGGGACTGTACATTGGAGGTGGTTGGGTGGGTGGGGTGGGGTGGGGGGGGGGGGGGGTAGGCGGGTGGGGGTAACTGTACATTGGATTATCGACTAAACCTACTTGGTCCAAGAAGAGGGTCTCGTGTATTACTGGTTTTAAGTCAGTTGTTTATTTATTTATGTTTTACTGTTTGCATACGAGGTGGTCCGCAAATGTTCTTGATAACAATCTCGTGGTCCACATAAGCAGTAGTTTGGGAACCACTGATATAGACGATCTCTAAATATGCGTTCTATGCTACGTATACAGTACTGCATATCTGTATGTCATGTCATAAATGTCATGATATATATCTGTATATCTGTATGTTGGGTATGTCATAAATGTCATTATGAATTGAAAATGGGGGACCCTGATGTAAACAAGACGAAAGTCTTTCTCTGGTCTGCCTCCCCTTAACAATTGTGTGTATTGAGCTGTACTGTATTGTACCCATTCTGCAATCTGTTAATAAAATCTTCAATCAATCAATGGCCTGGGCGGCCAGAGCATAACTGTTCTAACAGCAATATATAATCCATTTCAGACAGAACGCACGCAATAAGTTATAATAATAATAATTATTATTATTGAAAAGTTCTGTATTTTTAAAGTTGGGGGCAATTAACCAATGGTAGGCTTTTTTTTTTTTTTTTTTTTTTTTTGTGGTAAGAATTTCTTATTTCGGTAAGAGTGCTCTCGACCACTCTTATAATTTGTTCTTGCCTGAGAAAAAAGCAACAATAAGAAAACTTTGCTGAATCCCAGGTAAGAACAAAGTAAGAGGAAATGCTAGTTAAGAACGAAATCTGTTCTTATATCGCTTCATGCATGAGGCCCATTGTTCTCTGCATGTAGGATGAAACCCACATTTCACCTCCGCTGTGCCACTTACAGTACCAACACGTCAGTCAGGAAGGAGACAGGTGGCTTAGTGTCACAGTTGGGTAGAGGAGCCAGATCTGTAAGCAGTAGAAGGCTGGGAGGTGGAACAAAACACCACAGGCTATCAATAAATTATCGGACAGGTTTTTAGTCAACCATCTATTTATCTAACGATCTTCCCCTGAATAAAGCTTTTATAGATTTGTTTAGTTTAGTTTTTTAGGTCATTTTCAACGTATACAACTCAAATGCAGTACACATGTACTGTAAATAAATGATCAAATCATAGTAACAATCACAATAACAAATGACAAAAATCCAATCAAAGTTACTGACGAGAAGGTGTAGGCTGAATTATTAGCCTTATTACACCTAGCCTTTTACATTCGTTATTTTGTACAGATCCCTTTAGATTAGATTAAAATGTATTGTCATTATACAGCACAAGTACAGTAAAACGAAAAGTTTGGCATCTAACCAGAGTGCAAATGTTACAGTAAAGTGCCATAGTATACAATGTACAGGTGATTAAACTGGATATCAAATATATAAATCAGTACTACAGAGTAATAGTGTGAATCAGATGTATGTACAGAATTGTAGTATTACTATGTACAGTGATACAGGTATAAAGAAACTATGGTAGTACTGTAAGTGGCCAGCAAGAGTAGTTTATATTTATACACTGAAATTTGTATGTATTTCTTCTACACATGTATATTATATATACTCAAAAGTCCCAAACTAAATTTATATACACACAAGTGTTCATACATCAGTTTTATATTTGTTAATCATCTTATTTCAAAAGTGTTTAGTGTATTACACATTTTCAAAACTATTCCACAAATTCCACTCCTTTAACTGATACACATCTTTGTTTTGGATTCTGGATCTCTTGTTTTTGTAAACTCCTCTCAGTTCATACTGACTCTGTCTAATTCGAAACAACCTTTGAGTCTGGATACAATTAGGAGGCATCTTTTACTTTATTTTACTTTATATATAATTTTTTTTATATATAGTTTTAAAGTTTTAAAGTCCACCCAATCTCAATATTTGAGAGCATGCGAGTTTATAAATAATATGTTGGTTCATTCATGGCACCAATGTAAACTACTGTAGGCTTTTTAATGGTAGGCTATAACTTGGGTATAACAAGTTAAGCTTTACATTTCATTCATTAGATAGTAATAAAGTATAATAGTTATGAGATGTTATAGTTATAGTATAGATAGTTAAGACAGTTATATTTCGTATGGCATCGCTCCCGCTCTGAGCCTTACGAGATACCCTATATCGCCTGTGATACCTAATGTATCTCCCACGAACAAAAACACATGCACCCCACCTGTATGGGGCCCCGCCCCTTATGGTGGCACCACCCATATAATCATGACTCTGGTCATGACACACCCTTCCTCTATTTTCGTCCCAGCGCACTGGATGCTTTGCACCATGCGAGCTAGCGGAATGTAAAAGATTAAGGAAGATTAATAATGTTGGAAGCTTACCGGAGGTTGCTGGCCCCTGGCATCTTCGACGCATGTTTTCGGCGACACGACGGGCCTGTGATGTTCCTCGTTTGATGACTGCACATCGAGGTTCAGCTGTACAAGGCTGGCTGTCGGGCCAGCTTGTACTCAGGTAGGCCCTGTGTCTTCAGGCATGGGTATTAGTGTTAGTAATGCTGGTTTGTGTTGTTAACACAACCTTGTTGTGTGTTGGCGCCAGGGGCAAGATGGTTTGGTGAACGTTCTCTGCAGGGAACGGTTTCCAAGCTGTCTTGGGCGTGCTGCTAAAACATCTAAAGCTATGCTAACATGCTATCGCTACTGCCGCATGCTATCACTACTGCTAATTGCTATGCTGTTTTAATGTCTCCGCCGTGAGATGTTGTCACTCTCCCGCCTCTTGCCCGGTTCATCAATGAAGGTCAGTCGGTAGCTGTTGTGGGGTTTTGAGTTCTATTTACCTTTTTCGGGTAAATGGGTTGACAACGGGGTAGGTCGTGGCTAGGTTCTAGCCAGGTATTACCTTGTGTTCCGGCGGGGTTTGTTGAACGGTGTTCCCATCTGGGTTGGCGTCGGGTAGTGGGGCTATGGGTCCAGCCGACATGGTAAACATGTTGCGTGTCTGTGCACAGGCAATTGTTGTCTTGGGTTCCACATTGCCTGGCGTTAGGCTGCAGTAGTATAAGGGCAGGGCCGCTTGGGAGAAATGTGAGGCCCTGTGCGTTTTTAGACGCGAGGCCCCCCATCTCCTGGGGCGGCCCTGTGTAGGGGGCTATTGTTTCATTTTGTCACTCTGCTATGAGAAGGTCTGTCTTGCTACAGCTTTCTCTCCTCTCAAACCATTCATACTGACGGTCAATCGGTATACTGGGGGAGTAGTGCGGGGGGGGGGCTTTGTTTACCTTTTTTGGTAAATGGGCTAAACTAGGGCTGGTGTTCTGTTGTGAATATTTTGAATGAAGACGGGTCTGGTCCGTCTCCCCTTAAACTTGTGTGTATGGGTTTGCTCATTCTACAGTTTTTGTGGTTTAGCTCTTTTTATTCATTTAACCTTTTCATGGTCCACACCACAGTGGAGGGTGCTGTTTGCAATCACCACTGGTGCTCCATGTTAACGTCAGTCCTTTGTTTTTGATATATTGAAACAATGCCCCGCCCGGCCGACACCATGGGTCGGCCTGGCGAGATGGTGTCTGGTGGAGGGGCCTTGAGGGCCGGCCGACGTCGACACATCGCGCACGGTGTTGGTAAACCACTCCGTCGAGGATGTTGACGTTATTAGCTTTGACCCAGCCGCAAGCTATAACTGCTCAGGGTTCCCCTCTCCGCAGGGGATTTTGGTCTTCTGCTGGAGCGCGGGCGGTATTGTCCTAGGCCCTACACCGCCTCACACCGCGCAGCCAGAAGAAGAGAGAGCACGGCCTCGTCAGCGGCGATGACGGGGCCCTCGACAGGCGGCCATGTTTCCCCCGCCAGTGGTGCCCTGGTTGGAGAATCGACAGGGTATCGCGAGGCCGACAGTCTTGGCGGCCGAGGGATCGGCCATTTTGGGTGATTTCGGTGTTGGTAAACCACTCCGTCGTCATTTTGCCGCGAGCAGCCCGCTCCCCGTTCAATCCTCTCTCTGGTATCCCCAGAGGCGGGGCTCTGAGCATTCTCCTTTGGCTGCGGGCCGCGAACCTTCATTGAAGCGTATGCGGCCCCATTCTTCGCTTCTCATGGAGACAGGGGCTGACACCCAGTTGATGGCTGAGCCTGGGTCTGTCCGTGAGAATGTTGTGCTGTCAAGCGGCTCCCACACCTTGAACTGTGTTGGTTGAGCCTGGTGTTACGTCTGTCAACTTAAGTGTTGTCAGCAGGGGGGCTCGAAACCTTTTGAGGCACACAGTGCGGGCTTCCCCGGCCTCGCCTTCGCCAGGCCAGGTATCATGTTGGTGCTCCCACTCCTGGAATATTGGCAAGTGGTCGCAGCTCACATGGTTTGGGGTGGTAGTGATATCACTGCAGGGCTACGGTGTGTAGGAACCCATGGGGGCCTTACACCTTGCATGTCCGGCTGCGGAACAACTCCTTCAGCATGTTCTGGAGGGGTGTTCAGTGGGGGGGCTTTTTTGATCGGAAGCCCCCCGTATCAGACAGGCCCTTTTCTGTCGGGGTTCCCCCTTGGGTGCGATTGCCTCGTGGGTGGTGTCAGGGTCAGGTGTTCCGACACGGAACGCGCTCCTCGCACGATTCCAGGGTTGTCTTCGCACAGCGGGGGGGACCGGGCCAACTATCTACAGTTCCTGGCGGACCTGCGCCACGTGACGGCGGGTGCGTTGGGAGTGTCGTCACATATGACTACGGCAGTACCATATGTCGAGGTAGATGGAGAGAATGGTGAGGCGGGGACTTGTGTTTACACAACCCCACCCGTTTTCAGGTTTGGTACAGACCCTGTTGTCGGGGTCTCCAGCAGGGACAGCTCTGGTCGACGAGATCCAATCTCTGTGGACGAAGCAAGCCATCGTCGTGGCGTTCTCCTCCCGGTGTTCTCTGCCGAGAAGTCGGGAGGGAGGGGTGTAAGACCCAGGCTGGACCTGTCCCATGGGAAGGTTCAGCATTTTTTGGATCGTCTCCTACCTGTTGAACACTGTCAGGTGGGGGTCTGGTTCTCCTCCATAGACCTGTAGGATGCGTATGCGCATCCCCGATCTTCCATCCTAGGGCTTACCTACGCTTCCTTTGCAGGGTTAGCGTATGAGTACCAGAGGCTGCCGTTCGGTTTTCTCTGGCTCCCCGCATCTTCACCAAGTGCGTGGAGGCCGCACTGGGGCCTCTGCGTCATCCGGGGTTACGGAGTGTTCTGCCCTGATGGCGTTCTGGTCCTTCGCGGTCAAGGTGGATCGTCAGGTCTCGTACCAGGCAGGTCTCTACCAGCCTGGGGTTGCTGTAGACTGGATGTAGAGTATTCCTCTTCCCAGTCAACGGTTGGAGGGCTATGGGCATCCATCTCGGAGCGTGTTGTCAACACGCTCGGGAGGTTCCGTCCTAGGACGGTTACGGCGCTGTCTCACGTCGCGTTTTCACCGACGCCTCCCTCGCTGGTGATGCGTCGGGCCAACGCAGTAGGGGGCAGCTGGCAAACCATGCTGCCCGGTCTGCGCTACGTTCAATGTGTTGGTGTTGAAAGCGGTCCTTCTGGTCCACAAATGGTGTTGATCAGGACGGACGATACGACGTCAGTGTCGTGTATCGACAGACAGGGAGGAGTACGCTCCCCCTGTCTGCACCAGGCGGCGGGCGGCTGGCTATGGGCGTCCTCCATCTGCGCGGCCTAAGGGCTCCCCACATCCCCGGCAGGGAGAATGTGGGTGCAGGTGTACTGTCGCGGGGCGGCCCTCATCCTGACGGGTGAGGATTGCGTCTGGACATGGCCAGGCAGGTCTGGGACCGATGCCGTGCCGCCAGGGATTCTTCCCCATACATCTGTTAGGTCAGTTGTTGGGACGGGTACGTTGAGGGGTGCAGGTTCTTGATCCTGATGGTGTTACCATCTGGAATGCGCATGCTCCCTCCACTGTCGCGCTTACGGCGTTAAGCCGGTGCAACGCTCCTTGGCTCCGACTTGGGATCTTCAATTGGTCCTCGGTCGGTTGTCCTTGGCCCCGTTTGAGCCGCTCGAGCGGGCGCCGTTGGGACAGCTGTCCTTCAGGACCGCGTTCCTTCTGGCTGTCACTTCCGCTAAACGCGTAGGTGAGCTCTGTGCTCTCTCGGTACGTCCAGAGTGCCTGTCTTTTCGGACCGATTGCGGTGTCACTCTGCGACCTAATCCTGCTTTCGTGCCTGAGAATATCCGGAGTTCTTTCCGCTCCCGGGATATTGTGGTTCAGCGCGTTTCGTCCTCCTCCCTCACACTGGTGAGTTAGATGCGGGCCTTCACCTGTCATGTCCAGTCCGTGCTTGGGGATTTACCTCAGCCGTACTCAGGATTTCAGGGTTACCGACCAGCTTTTTGTCTGTTACGGTGGGGCTCGTGCTGGTAAGGCACTGTCGGAGCAGCGCCTGTCCCATGGTTGTGCGAGGGTGTTACCCTCTGCTACACGCTGGCTGGGCAGGATCCCCCTGGGGGCTCAGGGCGCACTCCACTCGTGGGGTGGCTGCCTCTGCCGCTTCCCTGGGTGGGGCCTCGGTGGAGGACATCTGTGCTGCAGCTTCATGGTCCTCCCCGGGCTCCTTTGTAAGGTTTTACCTCATGGACATGACCGGGGGTTCTGTCTCCCAGGCGGTCTGGGTCTGTGGCCTTTCCTGCCTCCCGTCCTTTGGTCGGGTAGCGGGAGTGTATGGGTATGGGCCGCAGTGTGTTGAGTCACACGTGGTTCCGCCTGTACGGTGTGTTCAAGGGGTTCTGGCTCCCTCTTGTTCGCATTCAGGTGGAGTTGACTGCGCCCCCTTCGTTAGGAAGGATGGGGTGACAGGGCTCCCCGCACCCCTTGATGTGGCTTACGGGTCCTCAGGGGGTACATCTGTCGGGTCTCGCACCCGCTCTTCCCCATTATCTCGTAAGGCTCAGAGCGGGAGCGATGCCATACGAAATTAACGATAGGTTATGTAGATAACCTAGTTATATTAGTTATAGGCTAAGCTCCGCTCTGCGCGCCCTGAGTTCCCTCTTGAGGGATCTTTTCCTGGGACGGGTTTTGGCGAGGAAGGGTGTGTCATGACCAGAGTCATGATTATATGGGTGTGCCACCATAAGGGCGGGCCCCATACAGGTGGGGTGCATGTGTTTTGTTCGTGGGAGATACATTAGGTATCACAGGCGTATAGGGTATCTCGTAAGGCTCAGAGCGGGAGCTTAGCCTATACTAATAACTAGGTTATCTACATAACCTATCGTTTAAGACTTCAATACAGGGGAATCAATACAAGACAGAGAAGATCGGGCAGTGGTGTACTCTGTAATGGTTAACCTTTCTCAAGATGTAATCAAATCCTATAATCTAAACCAGTGGATATAATAAATGCACAAAAATCCAGTAATTCTGAATTCATTAGCCCTTCCACTACCACACTACAGAAGGTTAACCTTTCACTACCAGACTACAGACGGTTAAACCTTTCACTACCACACTACAGACGGTTAAGAGCGAGAGAATAGGGGTGCCAACCAAGATGGCGGTACCGACTGGGTGCACGGTACTGCTGCTACCGACCATGAAAGGTGTCCCCACCACCCTAATGGACCAGAGCAGACAAGGGGAACAGGGAAAACACACTAGGAACTAATATAAACCTACCTAGCAATTAACTTACCTATCCTTAAAACACATGATGGGGAGTGGGAAAGAGATGAACACAGGAGACAGTCTATAGCAGTAGGAATAGTGTTGGTGGTATACATGGTCCAAACCATAGTAACAAACTGCACCAGAGTCTGTGCAGTGTTATTATTAAGTCAGTAGTCTAATTCTCTCGCTAACACGCTAACCACACACACACACACACACACACACACACACACACACACACACACACACACACACACACACACACACACACACATGTAAATGCTTGCAGCCTTGCACACATAAACATGTATGATATACATGCACACAACTAACAATCATTCCCTTCAGACACACACAGCACAATGTGCACTCACAGCCATGTACACACATTATGTACACCAACCCCCCTCCACACACCTCTGCATTGCAGTGGGATTCCCCCTCCTGCCTTCCTCTAAGAGACGTTGATATTCTCTCTCTCTCTCTCTCTCTCTCTCTCTCTCTCTCTCTCTCTCTCTCTCTCTCTCTCTCTCTCTCTCTCTCTCTCTCTCTCTCTCTCTCTCTCTCTCTCTCTCTCTCTCTCTCTCTCTCTCTCTCTCCTGTTGTACTGTGTCTGTTGTACTCTGTCTGTTGTACCTGTCTGTTGTACCTGTCTGTTGTACCTGTCTGTTGTACTCTGTCTGTTGTACTGTGTCTGTTGTACCTGTCTGTTGTACTGTGTCTGTTGTACTCTGTCTGTTGTACTCTGTCTGTTGTACTGTGTCTGTTGTACTGTGTCTGTTGTACTGTGTATGTTGTACCTGTCTGTTGTACTGTGTCTGTTGTACCTGTCTGTTGTACTCTGTCTGTTGTACTGTGTCTGTTGTACCTGTCTGTTGTACTCTGTCTGTTGTACTGTGTCTGTTGTACTGTGTCTGTTGTACTCTGTCTGTTGTACTGTGTCTGTTGTACTCTGTCTGTTGTACTCTGTATGTTGTACTCTGTCTGTTGTACTGTGTCTGTTGTACTCTGTCTGTTGTACTGTGTCTGTTGTACTCTGTCTGTTGTACTGTGTCTGTTGTACTCTGTCTGTTGTACTGTGTCTGTTGTACTCTGTCTGTTGTACCTGTCTGTTGTACTCTGTCTGTTGTACTGTGTCTGTTGTACTGTGTCTGTTGTACCTGTCTGTTGTACTCTGTCTGTTGTACTGTGTCTGTTGTACTGTGTCTGTTGTACTCTGTCTGTTGTACTCTGTCTGTTGTACCTGTCTGTTGTACCTGTCTGTTGTACCTGTCTGTTGTACTGTGTCTGTTGTACCTGTCTGTTGTACCTGTCTGTTGTACTGTGTCTGTTGTACTCTGTCTGTTGTACTCTGTCTGTTGTACCTGTCTGTTGTACCTGTCTGTTGTACCTGTCTGTTGTACTGTGTCTGTTGTACCTGTCTGTTGTACCTGTCTGTTGTACTCTGTCTGTTGTACCTGTCTGTTGTACCTGTCTGTTGTACTGTGTCTGTTGTACTCTGTCTGTTGTACTGTGTCTGTTGTACTGTGTCTGTTGTACTGTGTCTGTTGTACTGTGTCTGTTGTACCTGTCTGTTGTACTGTGTCTGTTGTACTGTGTCTGTTGTACCTGTCTGTTGTACCTGTCTGTTGTACTCTGTCTGTTGTACCTGTCTGTTGTACCTGTCTGTTGTACTCTGTCTGTTGTACTGTGTCTGTTGTACCTGTCTGTTGTACCTGTCTGTTGTACCTGTCTGTTGTACTGTGTCTGTTGTACTCTGTCTGTTGTACTGTGTCTGTTGTACTGTGTCTGTTGTACTCTGTCTGTTGTACTCTGTCTGTTGTACTGTGTCTGTTGTACTGTGTCTGTTGTACTGTGTCTGTTGTACCCGTCTGTTGTACTGTGTCTGTTGTACTGTGTCTGTTGTACTGTGTCTGTTGTACTCTGTCTGTTGTACTCTGTCTGTTGTACTGTGTCTGTTGTACTGTGTCTGTTGTACCTGTCTGTTGTACTGTGTCTGTTGTACCTGTCTGTTGTACTGTGTCTGTTGTACCTGTCTGTTGTACTCTGTCTGTTGTACCTGTCTGTTGTACTGTGTCTGTTGTACTGTGTCTGTTGTACTGTGTCTGTTGTACTGTGTCTGTGGTGATTAGATACTACTGCTGCATTCTGACAGGTCCCATTTTTTTTGACAGGTGCTGTGTGTGTGTGTGTGTGTGTGTGTGTGTGTGTGTGTGTGTGTGTGTGTGTGCGTGCGTGCGTGTGTGCGTGCGTGTGTGCATGGGGTCCTGACATGCACCCCCACACACACATGGTGCAGCAGGGGAACCACAGGGGAGTGTAAGTTCTGCTCCTGGAGAACCTCCCCTCTGGTTCCCCTCTGCCTGCCGTCCTCTCTGTCCCGTCCGTCCCGAGGAGCCGGGCCCGAGCGATACAGTGCTTCTGGTGCAGATTAATGGGCTGGAGGTGTCCCAGAAAATGTCTTTTCCCAGTGTCTTCCTGCCGACGCCAAGAAGAGCCCCGAGATGCATCCCATGAATCAACCCCCCCCCCCCCCCACCCTCCTCCTCCAACACCTGCACCCCACCACCTCCCTCCTCCACCCCCTGCATCCCACCACCTCCCTCCTCCACCCCCTGCATCCCACCACCTCCCTCCACCCCCTGCATCCCACCACCTCCCTCCACCCCCTGCATCCCACCACCTCCCTCCTCCACCCCCTGCATCCCACCACCTCCCTCCTCCACCCCCTGCATCCCACCACCTCCCCCTCCACCCCCTGCATCCCACCACCTCCCTCCACCCCCTGCATCCCACCACCTCCCCCTCCACCCCCTGCATCCCACCACCTCCCTCCACCCCCTGCATCCCACCACCTCCCTCCTCCACCACCCCCTGCATCCCACCACCTCCCTCCACCCCCTGCATCCCACCACCTCCCTCCTCCTCCAACACCTGCATCCCACCACCTCCCTCCTCCACCCCCTGCATCCCACCACCTCCCTCCACCCCCTGCATCCCACCACCTCCCTCCTCCTCTTCCTTTGTTTCTGCTGCCAAATAAACTCAGGAGTTTAAAATACAGTATTTGCTCATGCCCAAGCGGCGGGACAAAGAGTACAGCTACGGTACACACGCACACACAGAGTTAATTATATTGTTTACACTGCCTTTTTATTCTATTTAAATGTGTACTTCTCCACTGTACTATAATTATGCGACCTGTACCTGTATGTCTTCTACTACGCGTACCTACCCTCCCCCCTCCCCCATGCTGCTATGATACCGAATTTCCCCAAGGGGATCAATAAAGGAATATCTTATCTTATCGTATCTTACATACACAGACACACACACAGGCATCTCAGCAACACCTCGTGAGGTGCACTTTGTTTGAATTTGTGTGTGAACCCCTAATCTTTCACGACATCGCTGTAAAAAGACCTTTTTTTTTCTCTCGTCGCCGTCGTCACGACTGCCAGTCTGTCCGACAACAACACAGACAGATGGAGCGGAGCAGATGTTCAGGATTACTGAGAATAGCAAATAATTCCGGATTTCGACATCATTAGTAAAAAAAAAAAAAAAAAGGGAGATGGGGGTGATGAGCACAGACTCCACAAAACAAATAGGAATGCGCTTCCCGTTTTATTTGGCATTTATTTTTCAGACGGACAGAGGCAGGGGCCGGTTGATGTAATCACCGAGTGCTTCGTGAAAGAGCACCCCCACCCCCTCAGTCCAGATGTTGTTATGTAATAGCTTATTGAAAAGCTTAAAGCCCTGTTGTTTAGCATTGGCTTCCAACCCCTGGGAGCGGGCCGTGCCAAGCCCTGGCCGTACGGAGCTGAGCCGGTGCCCTCTGCCAGCCTGGAGGTGAAGCCCCGGCCGGACTGTCAGTAAAGCCAGAGCGATGGACGGACCACGCTGCCCAGATAACAGAGGACTTTAGCGCCGACTTCAGACTCATTTTGAGCACTCCGCAGTAGGGGTGTAAATATTTGACCCCACAACGATTCGATTCGATTACGGTTCTTCAGGCAACGATTCAATGCATCACAAAATCTCTTCATTTGACCACGATTCGATTCAATACATTTTCGATCAGTTAATTCCCCCGAAAAAAATGTATACACAAATGTGGCTGGGGGAACTGATTCACTCAGCATGAATGGACTATAGGTCAATACAAAATCATCCTATTAAAAATTATAATAATTATAATCGATTCTAACATTTTCAAATCGATGCAGTTGAATCGATGCATTGTTACACCTCTACTCAGTAGAGATGACATATTACCATAACATGGACCCCAAGCTGGATACATTTTGAGTGGACAATCTCTTTAAAGGGGAACGCTCCTGAATATCAGCATTTAGATTGATATTTACCTATATTTATCCATTTCTTTTGAATATGTCCTACAATTCTGTTTGTATTTACTGTAGGGAACATTCTCTAGATTAGATTCAAATGTATTGTCATTATACAGTACAACGGAAATAGGTTTGCCATCCAACCAGAGTGCAAATGTAACAGTAAAGTGCAATAGTAATATACAATGTACAGGCGATTGAACTGGGTATAACATAAATTAGGACTACTGAGTAATAGTTCTAATCAGATGTATGTACAGAGTTGTAGTATTAATATGTACAATGATACAGGTATAAAGACACTATGGTAGTAACTACTAGTAAGTCATACTGGCCAGAAGCGTTAGTAAGAGTAGTTTATATTTATACACTGAAATATGTATTTCTACACATAGTATATTATATATCCTGATCCTGATGAGGGTGCACAAACATGACCACATCACCCCCACCCTCAGATCACTACACTGGCCCCCCGTGGAACACAGGATCGAGTACAAGGTCTCTCTCCTCACTCCCCAGTGTACACGGTGGTGCCCCTGCCTACCTCAAGGAACTCCTCACCCCCCAGTCCTCCTCACGCTCCCTCCGCTCCGGCACAGCCTACCTCCTCAAAGCCCCCAGGACTAAGCTGCACACCATGGGTGATCGAGCCTTCTGCTCGGCCGCACCCAGACTGTGTAATGCTCTCCCCATCCACCTGAGAGCACCACAAACTGTTGACACTTTTAAACGTGGACTCAAGACCTACCTCTTTAGAAAGGCCTTTTATTAGTTTTTATGAGTATAGGCAGCAGAGTTCAAAGGTCGTATATGTCTGCTATGTGTTCTTCTTTTTTTTATATATCTATTTCTATTTAATTCTTTTAACTCTGTAGCACTCTGATATTCTCAGGAATGTAGGGTGCGTTACAAATTAAATGTATTATTATTATTATTATTATTATTATTATTATTATTATTATTATTATTATTATTATTATTATTATTATTATTATTATTTATGCTCAAAAGTCCCAAACAAAATGTCATACTGGTCAGCAGTGTAACTAAGGTCAAGGTCAACTTTATTTATATAGGACATTTAAAACCAACCGAAGTTGTACCAAAGTGCTTCACAATATAACACAGAGAAAATACTAAAAATACAATATAAAAACTGAGAAATACAAAAGAAATATATATATATATATATACAAAATACAGTATACACACAATCAGAAGCTGCAATACATTAAAACAATATTAAAAAACGAAGAAATACAAAAAATTACAAATACAGTATACACAAAATCAGAAGCTGCAATACATTAAAAACAATCACGACACGACCAGGGATATATGGCTTACTAAGCCTCAAAACGCCAAAGAGAATAGGTGAGTCTTTAGCTGAGCCTTAACATTTTCTAGGGTCTGAGCAGACCTAATTTGTAATGGAAGACTGTTCCACAATTTAGGGGCAGCCACTGCAAAGGCTCGGTCACCTTTTGTTTTTAGCCTAGACCTTGGGACATCTAAAAGTAATTTATTTGATGACCTCAGTGCTCTAACTGGGGTGCAAACATGGAGAAGTTCAGCTAAGTACTGAGGGGCCAGACCATTTGTTGAAGGCAGAGGTTCTGTGTAGGATTGTTAGTAACTGTCTAACTGCATATACTGTATAACTGTTCACACTATTAACTGTCTACCTGCATATATAACTGTGTCCACTAGAGGGTGCCCTAGGCGGAGACACTCAGGAGTACTACCAGGTGGCGAGTATAAGTAGCTTTGTCTCCTCCCACTTCTTTCTCTCCCCCCATGTCTCTCAGTGAGAGAAGACCTGTAGAACTGCTGCTCTTCATGTGAATAAATAAACCACGCCAGTTAAGGCTCAAGATAGAAACCATGCCTCTTGACCACATTATTGTCGCCCTATAGCCGAATTCTGTTAACACCATTTAAGGCTTTAAAAACAAACAACGCCATTTTAAAATCAATCCTGAAACGAACAGGGAGCCAGTGCAGGGAAGCTAGCACTGGACTGATGTGCTCACACCTCTTAGTGCCAGTCAAGAGGCGTGCAGCAGCGTTCTGCACTAGCTGCAGGCGTTGTAAGGAGAGCTGGTCGAGACCCACATATAGAGCATTACAGTAGTCCAGCCTTGACGATATGAACGCATGGTAAGCATAATATATGACGATATGAACGCAACTAGTAAGAGTAGGTAAGGAATATGTACAGATATAGTACAGATATGGAAAAGGATTATATGCAGGTATGTACAGACAGATATACAGTATATATAGGTAAGAATATATATATATATATATATATATATATATATATATATATATATATATATATATATATATATATATATATATATATATAAATGAATACATAGATATATATGGTATATACAGCATTATTGTACATGCTATCATACAGAGTTATATGGGTTATATGCAGGTGTATATAATTGCAGTACATGTATGAGGTAGGTAGTTGTGATTACTATGATTGCAGTGTAGGGCAGTTGTAGACAGTGAAAGCAGTAGGTAGGTATCAATTGAGTATAGGCAGCAGAGTCATATAGTATTGGTAACAGACCCTAGGGTATAGGCAATGGAGTTCAGAGCTTATACAGGAGGACCCCCCCTAGACCCCCCCCCCCCCGCCCCACACACACACACACACACACACATATACACACACACAGGATGTATTATATGTCACACAAAACACCTCCACTAACATTAATTGGAAAAGAAGGTGTAGCAGAATGCTGTGAGAGCTCCCAGCAGCAGGTCGGTCCCTGGGGGACATGGAGGTTCCATTCTCTGGCTCCGGTCAGTTAAACACTGGAATGGAGCTCATTGAAGGGTAAAACCTCAGATGTTTTCAACGGCTCCTCCAGGTGATACAATTTAATGCCATCGCGGATTACCTTTTTGGTTCAGTGATTTATAGCTTGAGGAAAGAGCTACTTAATGTGCATACAGTATAAGGAATAGTGTATAAATGCAATCAAATACAATAGTTGTTCCGCTCAATGGCCACATCAAACAGGAAGTTGAGGTGATCAGTTAAATGCAAGGGTGTAGTCTAACTGGTATGCAGCAAGCAGGAGAAAAAACAACCAGGTGCTCAAAAGGGAGAACTTGGTTAGCTCAGTTCAATAGAGGTTAAGGTGCTCTTGGATCACCGGGAATGCAGAGTTCAGAGAAGAGAGTCGATCCAGGCACTCAAAAAGATGTAAAATCCAGAGGGAAGAAGGTTAAAATAAAAAGCCTTTATTAAAAGTGGCTAATTCATTTAAAATCTAATCAACATGTTTCGACCATAGCGGTCTTCATCAGGATTGGAGTAAAATGTACAAACACATCACCCCCTTAAATACCCACAGGTGAGAGTCAGGTGAAACAATAAAGCAATAAACACCAAATGATTGAAACGAGTGATGATTGGAAGGCACACGCAAGGGCGGAGCCATCAATCAGTGACAGTGTAGAAAAATAAAAAATATATATCAAACAGGCTATAAGTATACGCATAGATAAATAATCAGTAAGCAATATACAGAAAAATATAATAGCCTAAGTAGCCTATGTAAGGTACAAAGAATACACACAATACAATGGCAATAAACATATAGGATAGAAATCAAAGATAACACATGAAGTCAATATCCTCATTTAGCCCAGGGGCATTAAGAGCGTCAAGGCTATGAATCCAGAATGTTTCCCTCTGATTGAGTTTGCGGATGCGGTCTCCGCCCCTAATAAGAGGTTTGATATGTTCAATGCCCACAATTTTCAGTATAGAATCGTTATTATTGTGTACCTCTGTGAAATGTCTGGCTATGGGATAAACATGATTTTTGGTTCTGATGGCGTATTTGTGTTCAGCTAAACGATCCCGCAGACGCCGCTTGGTACGACCTACATAGAAGATGCCAGGACAAGTAGATGACAAGCGATAAATGACATGAGTGGTATTACAGTTAATAAAGTCATTAATCTTGTATGATCGCTGAGATTTAAAGTCAGTGAATGTCTTGGTTTGTATGACGTTGACACAGTGTGGACAATTCATACATTTGTAGGTTCCAATAGGTCTCCTAAGCCAAGACTCCTTAGTCGGGGGAGGAAGGTAGCTATGAACTAATTTGTCTCTTAATGTTGGAGCACGTCTGAAAGAAAAAACTGGAGGTTGAGGGAACACTTTTCTGAGAGTGGGGTCACTATCAATAATGGGCCAGTTCGCATTAATGATGCGCTTAACGTGTCCCGCTTAGGGGCGGAGACCGCATCCGCAAACTCAATCAGAGGGAAACATTCTGGATTCATAGCCTTGACGCTCTTAATGCCCCTGGGCTAAATGAGGATATTGACTTCATGTGTTATCTTTGATTTCTATCCTATATGTTTATTGCCATTGTATTGTGTGTATTCTTTGTACCTTACATAGGCTACTTAGGCTATTATATTTTTCTGTATATTGCTTACTGATTATTTATCTATGCGTATACTTATAGCCTGTTTGATATATATTTTTAATTTTTCTACACTGTCACTGATTGATGGCTCCGCCCTTGCGTGTGCCTTCCAATCATCACTTGTTTCAATCATTTGGTGTTTATTGCTTTATTGTTTCACCTGACTCTCACCTGTGGGTATTTAAGGGGGTGATGTGTTTGTACATTTTACTCCAATCCTGATGAAGACCGCTATGGTCGAAACATGTTGATTAGATTTTAAATGAATTAGCCACTTTTAATAAAGGCTTTTTAACCTTCTTCCCTCTGGATTTTACATCTTTTTGAGTGCCTGGATCGACTCTCTTCTCTGTAGTCTAACTGGTGTTTAGGTGATCAGTTAAATGCAAGGGTGTAGTCTAACTGGTGTTTAGGTGATTAGTTAAATGTAAACGTGGTGGTGGTAGTAGTAGTGGTAGTTGTAGTAGTAGTGGTAGTGGTAGTAGTAGTGGTGGTACTGGTAGTTGTTGTAGTGGTAGTGGTGGTAGTAGTGGTAGTTGTAGTATAATAATAATAATAATAATAATAATAATAATAAATAATAATAAATAATAATAATAATAATAATAATAATAATAATAATAATAATAATAATAATAATAATAATAATAATAATAATAATAATAATAATAATAGATTCAATTTGTACCGCACTTTATATTGTGAGAATCTCAAAGTGCTACAGGAGATAAAGATAAAAAGTTAAATGAATAAAACAATTAAAATGAATAAAACAACCAATGAAATAGAAGAACATAAAAGTAAAATAAAATAATAATAAGATGAATAGGAGTAAAAATAAAAGTAAAATAAAAATTCAGGCAAAAGCCTTGTTAAAAAGAAATGTTTTTAGGCCCCTTTTAAAAGCCTCAACGGATTGTGGTGCTCTCAGGTGGATGGGGAGAGCATTCCATAGTCTGGGAGCGGCAGAGCAGAAGGCTTGATCACCCATGGTGTGCAGCTTAGTCCTGGGGGCTTTGAGGAGGTAGGCTGTGCCGGAGCGGAGGGAGCGTGAGGAGGACTGGGGGGTGAGGAGTTCCTTGAGGTAGGCAGGGGCACCACCGTGTACGCACTGGTGAGTGAGGAGGGAGACCTTGTACTCAATCCTGTGTTCCACGGGGAGCCAGTGAAGTGATCTGACGGTGGGGGTGATGTGATCATATTTGCGCACCCTCAATAGTCCAGCCTGGAGGAAATAAAAGCGTGGACGAGTTTCTCGGAATCTGCCAGGGTGAGTGAGGAACGGAGTTTAGTGATGTTTCTGAGGTGAAAGAAAGAGGTCTTGCAGAGGTGTTTGATGTGTGTTTCGTATGTGAGGTGGGGGTCCATTTTCACGCCCAAGTTGGTGACAAGGGTGGAGAGGGGAATGTCCTGTCCGGAGAAGGAGATGGTGGTGATGGTGGATGACCGGACCTGGTGTGGGGTACCGATCAGCATGGCTTGAGTTTTGGAGCTGTTGACCTGGAGAAACCTGTGGTTCATCCACGCCTTAGTCTCCTCCAGGCAAGCGGTCAGTGTGGGGGGTGATGAAGGTGATGATGGTGTGATCTGGATATACAGCTGGGTGTCGTCAGCGTAACAATGGAACGACACACCGTGCCGGCTGATGATGCGGCCGAGGGGGAGCATGTATAGGGTGAACAGCAGGGGGCCGAGGACGGATCCCTGGGGGACACCGCAGGTGACGGGGTGGTTGGAGGATGTTGCGCCTCCAGTAGTAGTAGTGTAGTACTCCAGTGGTAGTAGTGGTAGTTGTAGTAGTGGTAGTGGTAGTAGTGGTGGTACTGGTAGTTGTTGTAGTGGTAGTGGTGGTAGTAGTAGTGGTAGTGGTAGTACTAGCTGGACATGCTTCTATGCTCTTTACCAGAAGATGGCACCCCCCTCCTTCTAATGGGCAATTTCAACCTGCCTGACTCATCTCATTCAGACACAGTGGTCTCCCTCCTACAATCCTTTGACCTGACTCCCACTGGCATGCTTCCCACTCACAAAGCAAGCAGCTCCTTGGATCTCATGTTCGCCCATAACTCCCGCATCATTAACACCACAGTAACTCCCCTTTATGTATCTAACCATTTCTTCATATCCTTCTTCTCCTAAATCTCATGCTTAATCCCAAGCCATCCACTTCAACTCAAATCGTGTCAGCCAGACGCAACCTGTGCTCTCTATCCCCCTTCACTCGCTCCTCTGACATACTATCCGCTCTACCTTTGCTTTGAGTGACAGCTTCTCTGCTCTCCCCCCAGATACGGCAACCTCCACCCTCATCTCAGCCCTCTCAACCTCATTCGACAAGCTCTGTCCCCTCGCTGAGAAACCTGCCCACCGTTCCCCACCCAGTCCATGGCTGATGAGAGAAGAAAGACAGGTCCTGAGACCGACTCATCCTTCACTCACATCTGTCTTCTTTCTCTCCCATTACAGATGCAGAGGCCTTGACACTGGTAACGTCAAACCGTTACATGCCAGCTGGACCAGTTACCCTCCCCACTCCTCCAGACCATAGCACCAGACATCCTCCCATTCCTAACTGCAACCATCAACTCCTCCCTCAACTCGGGGGTGGTCCCCACCTCCCTAAAACAAGCCAGAGTCACACAGCTCATAAAAAAAAAAACCATGAACCCCACCGTCATAGGCAACTATCGTCCTGTCTCACTTCTCTCCTTCCTTTCTAAAACACTTGAACGTGCTGTATCCAACCAACTTACTGATTACTAGTAGAAGTAGAAGTAGAAGTAGTAGTAGAAGTAGTAGTAGTAGTAGTAGTAGTAGTAGTAATAGTAGAAGTAGTAGTAGTAGTAGTAGTAGTAGTAGTAGTAGTAGTAGTAGTAGTAGTAGTAGTAGTAGTGGTCGTGGTTATAGTGGTAGAGGTCACAGGATGGTCACTATTTCAGACTACACTCCACCACTGATTAAACACAATGCAATAACACCTAATTAAAAGCTGTGATAGTACTTAGTGGTCATTGACGTACTGTGAGCTAATGGAACCTAATCAATTACATGCTTTATATATGTTTTATTAAGGAATCATAAGGAATGGGTACACTTTGGTGTTCAACCAATGTTTTACTTTTCCACCATTCCCACCTTCCTAGCTCAATTCGACTATGCAAATAGTACTAGCTCTCGGGTAAGTAATGAACAGAATGCCATTAATAAAATGTTTTATTTAACTTTTTACCTCAGAGGAGCCAGACAGAAGTCCTTTAATCCAAAGACGGGTTGTTTCCAGACACACTGGTCCAGGAGATGTGAGGAGATTCTGTTGCCCCTTCAGACACTGTTGCATTATTAATTACAGCAGCAGCCTCACCAGGTGTCTCACACAGAACCACTTAAATCCTCCCAGATTCAATTCACACACACACACACACGCTAACACACACACACACACAGACACACACACGCGCACAGACACGTACACAAGCAGACACACACACACGCAGACACACACACACACAGACACACACACAGACACACACACACAGGCCATTTGAGGGCAGCTGCAGCTCAAGAAAACACTGGGACAAGAGGGTTGATGTTATAAGAGCCGATTGGGGTAAGATGAGGGGATTTCATCACCTCAAAAGCCCAGTTTTTCAGAAAACTACAGGGCTTTTGAGATGAGGAAATCACTGCGCCCAGGCAGCAGTGGTTCAGCAAAAAAAAATTCAGAGTATATATCTGCTTAGAAAATGTCAAATTATTTTAAAAGAATTTAACGTGGTAAATACACAGGTCACAACATCTTTACAGGAACGGTTTGGAGTTGTATTTGGAGTGTATTTCGTGATTGATTTGTTGGGAACTAGGCTACACTGGCACACCTACATCCAGTGAATGATGCTAAGCTAGGCTAACGGTGCGGCTGTTCCCTAAGCCTAATGCATGCACAGAGAAGAAAAGGGTATGTATCTGCTTCAGGGTAGATGGCAAATAAGCACATTTTCCAAAAAGTTGGCGTGTTCCTTTAACTCATTGACCGCCACGCTGTTTTCCCATCTCTACTCAATGGCGCCAGCGTTATTGACCATTTTAGCGATGTTTGCGGAGCCATCGTGTGTTCTGTATTATAGCTATGGAGACAATGGCGGGCGCCTTCTTGTATGCTGTGACCTGCTGGGGCAGAGGACTGAGAGCAGGGGACACAAACAGGCTGGACAAGCTGGTCAGGAAGGCCAGTAGCGTGATTGGGGTGGAGCTGGACTCCCTAGCGAGGGTGGCGGAGAGGAGGAGCCTTGCTAAACTCCAGGCCATCAGGGACAACCCCTCCCACCCACTATACACAGACTTGGCTGACAGGAGGAGCATGTTCAGTGCTATGCTCACACTACCGAAATGCAGCACTGAACGGCACAGGAAGTCCTTCATTCCAACAGCCATCAGACTATACAATGCATCACTGTGCCTCACTGCATCACTGAGCAGAGTGACAGTTACCATCTTCCTGGACTCTTACTTTTGAAACAGCACTGTGCAATATTACACCTACTGTAGACTTCAGTATATTTTTACTGTATTTATTTAATGTATATTTTATTCCATTTGTATTCTATTCTTATCCTAGGCAATTTGATTTGTTTTGTTATTCTTATTCGTGACCTGTTCTGTCTAAATGTTTAATGTTGAGCGATTTGCAGTGTAAAATTTTCTTCGGGATAATAAAAGTATTTCTAATATATTCTATTCTAATAGTATGGCTCAGGCATTTGACAGGCATTGTTCATAGTCCAACACTGACTAACCAGTTAATCTCTACATACTTTAGTTTGTGCGCTATTCCATGCTAAACATCGCCCCTTTCCAAAATAATCCAGTATTTTTTGATAGATCGCGAGATATGACACGTTATATGCAATATGCCCAAATTGTTCGGGTTGCTCGCCTGAAACCCCAAATACTTCCAAATCAAAAGGTATATACAATATACATATATGTCTTCACAAAATCATCAAGGGGGGGGGGGGGGGGGGGGTCGTCTTACCCCGAAACTGCGATCGTTACCAAAAGCATGTTTTAGGTCCGGTAAAATACGACACTGTGATCGGTAAAAAAGCATGTTTTAGGTTTAAAAAATACCAGCAGGTTACCTAAAATAGACCTTACCTCAGTCAGAAGGTACTCCAAAATGTATAAATCCCAGTTGCCCCATGGCGATCGAAATTACTCGTGTATATTGGGCATGGCTATGATACGGGAAAGAATAGGTCTGAGGCACCAAATCTCCGACCAATTTGCTATGTCCTGATCCACTCCGAGGCGGAAGCAGCCGGAGGTAACTCAGTACTGGAAGACAACTGATATCCCCAGTTCAAAAGGTAGGCGATACTGTCACCTGGCGGGATTCGATCGTCATTGCAATTCCAACGTAGGCAGCTGTGTCAGGGAGACACAGGCAGCTCCGAGCGAGTGTTTAGAACGGGGATCAAAGGAAAATTATCAAAGGATCCAAAAATGTGTATACTCGTTTTTGGCGCTCAAGCATTGGTGACGAAACGTGAGTATACTCGTTTTTGGCACCAATGAGTTAAGAAAAACCCAAGATTTTGACTCAGAACATCATTGTTGCTGAGAAAACGCTACATGTATTTCCATATCAGCTGAAATGACTCGTGTCAGTGTAAATTCAACAAGGTTTGAAAAGATACAGAGTACATGTTAATGAACTACCATAGTATACATTTACATTACATTTTAGTCATTTAGCTGCATGACGATCTTAAGTCAGCAGGAAGGGTACAACTCTGGCAGCTAAGGCTAAGTGATATTGTTCATCAAACAGTGTTGAATTTGAGTGCTACAGTCTTGAGTGCATAGTAGTATAGATATATTAGCATAGTAGGTAGTAATGTAGGCAAGCTAGATTACTTAGTAGCAAAGTGCATAGCTTAGTAAGATTATACCGCACATTTTTCAAGAGCACATACTTAGTACTCCTTGGGGCGACAGTGCAGGTAGAGCAGTCGTCTGGTAATCCGGAGGTTCCCGTTTCGATTCCCGCTCCTCCCGGGCAGCGCGTCGAAGTGTCCTTGAGCAAGACACTTAACCCCCTAATTGCTCGGGTGTGTGGATGTGTGAGTGAATGGGTAGAACGTGAGGAACAAAATTGTAAAGCACTTTGGATAAAAGCTGCTATATGAACGCAGTCCATTTCCCCCCCTTCTCCTCCTCACCCTCTCTCCTCTATCGGGCACACGGGCCGGTTGCCTGAATGTCAGTCGGTAGAGAGTGGCAGGTATAGGACCGCAGCACGTCACTGGAGTGAAACCGAGCCAGGGGCTTTAAGAGGCCCAGAGGTACACAGGTTACACACACACACACACACACACACACACACACACACCGCCTGACGCCTGTCCTGTAACGGGAGAGGAGAGGGGTGCCAGCCAGGATACTGTGTAGAGAGAGAGACAGCTGCCCATCACATCACTTCACCAGCCCATTTTCCTTTACTGACCCGCTCCCGACTGCCCTTATTTCAGAGAGGGCCCCGCGCCACGTTCACTGGCCCTCCTCTGATTTTGGAGGTGATCGGGAGGGTGGCAGAGAGGGATGAGGATGAGGGTGTGTGTGTGTGGGGTGGGGTCGTGAGAACAGGTGACCATCCCCTGTCAGCCAGTAAGACTATGTAGGTCACACCCTCATCTGGCCAATTAAATATTCAGTATGGAGAGAGGGAGAGAAAGAGCCCCCCCCCCCCCCATCCTCCTCCAAAGAGGAATTAAAACATATCTTAGTAAACTGAAAGACAATGAATTAAAGTATGTGGACAAAAATATATATATATCATTTTAATACATACAAATGTTTTTTTTCACATAAGGATTAGTCTTTTAGTCAAAGCCTAATGAGGTGAGAGGGAGGGAGAGGACAGAGAGAGAGAGAGAGAGAGAGAGAGAGAGAGAGAGAGAGAGAGAGAGAGAGAGAGAGAGAGAGAGAGAGAGAGAGAGAGAGAGAGAGAGAGAGAGAGAGAGAGAGAGAGAGAGAGAGAGAGAGAGAGAAAGAGAAAGAGAGAGAAAGAGAGCGAAAGAGAGCGAAAGAGAGCGAGAAAGAGAGCGCTCTGAATAGACTATACTATTTTGAGAATGTACATTTATGCATTTGTACATGTCTCTGCATTTCTGTGTTGTTTCAGTATATTCTGCATCAGCATATCAGCATCTTTTTATACGCACCATGGGAAGTCCAGAGACAGCACAGGTTGGTTTTGTTATTCTAGGTACACTGCTGATGCCCATGTTACCATGAGAACAGACATCTTACACACAGGGGTAGACAGTGACTCAGCTAATAGAAAAACTAAAGTCCATTTTGCATTTATTTCAGCTGCTGCAGTCAGTCAGTCGTGAGACACTTAAGGCCGAGATATGCTTCAACATCGGCTATCTCCGATATTTTGCGCGTGGGAGCTAGATCGACATACTTCCACGTCAGTGTGGGTTGCAGTACACCACCGAACCACTAGGTAGCCGTGCTGCGCTGTGTTGTAAAAAAAAAAACACAAGTCCATTAATTCGAGACTTTATAGTTAATCAAAATTAATCACATTTTAATCGCATACCATTTTTTATGTGAAAAGCAAAATTTTTCAATTCAAATGAATTTTGGTATACGAGTGAATCAATGAATACATTATACATACGTTTAAGCAGCAAAATCCTGTATTAGCTACTACACAGACCAACAGATCAATGCAATTTTTAACAAAGTGCAGCAATTTTAGGAATAATATATATATAGTGCAAAGGACCTTTTGTAAACTCAAGCACTTTCGAGGTAAAAGTAAAACGCAGTAGGGGAGACCGTGGCACAGTGTATCAGAAATCTTATATTTCAGCATTTTTCCTGGCTTGATGACAGCATGGTTCTGGTCTACTGTGGAATTGATAGCAAAATATGTTCTCTATAAAACATGTCTATCATATCCTGCCAACTGCCAAATATGAGATGCTGAGATGGGGTTGAATGTAAAAATATATTTGATCCACTGTGCCCCAGTAACGGGGTACAGTGGATCGCTACCTGGGGCACTGTGAATCAGTCCAGATATTATCCATAATTTTTCTGAAACCAGATAAAGCATGCAATAGTATGGCAGATTGATATAATATATATAGTTATATTTGGAATAAAAAATTGTTAAATTGAGGAGTTAATATTGCCGTTAGTCAACAAACAAAGCAACCTCCTTTTACCGGGGCACAGTGAATCACTTAAGAAACCCGAAATTTTACATTTGATGGTACAAAACGGGGATTACAGTACCTTTCAATTCTTCACAAAAGTGTGTTGCCTGGAAATTAAACACATTTTCAGATATGGATTAACCAGATTATACTTTTATACTTATTATATGAATGCGATAAAGTCCCAGCCCTAAATAAAAGGCTATATTTTCGAACTTCCTTGGCCAGTCTTTCTTCGATTTGGTTAGATTTTTGGACAGCTATGTAGCTATGTAGTTAAAGACTAGCTATGGTTATTTCAATAGTACATGCACTATAGACATTTATGTTATGAGTGGGCGTGCTACCTGTAGCAAGATGGCCGCCATGTGGCAACGGCAGTCTCCGTTGTCCAGCAGCGCGGGTGAGTTATCTATCTTTATATGTATCTATGGTTCATAGGCCCCGCTGGTAGGCACGGTAGGCTCGCCGCAACCTTCGCGACCACTTTGACGTCCGAGTATAAATCGGGCATCACGCCAGTGAACTATAAAGAGCTTGTGCCTTCACTGGTGGCACCAGAGGAGGTAATTAGAGGGTACAGAGCAGTGATCACTCCACCGCCGTGGCTTCGCCCACCAGGAGACAGGATGACCTTAGCAGGGAGAGAGCGCTGCTCCGTCTCTCAGGACCTCTTGTTGTTTGGCAGCGGCACTGTAGGCTTTGTTCTCGCAGCGAGGCATGACGCTACCCAGGGCCGGGCCATCGGGGGAGGGGGGGGGGGGGGTTCACAATCCTTTTTCCCCTGATATCAATATTTATTACATGGTGTTTTAACATTCGCCGAAATGCTTGATTGTGATTGGTCAATAGCGCTCGGTTGCCCATAGCAGCGGTCCGTTATTACTCGATAACGGACGGCTGCCAGGGGCAACCGAGCAATAATGACCGCTGTTCGCAGCTGGAGCAATCAAGCCCACTGACACACACTGCATCAGTGCAACCGAGCAATAATGACCGCTGTTCGCAGCTGGAGCAATCAAGCCCACTGACACACACTGCATCAGTGCAATCAGACACACCTGCCGGCTGCCGGCGATAATAATAATAACTTTATTTGGGCTGACAGAGCCACAGAACAACTGCGTCTGCATTTGATCTTGTCTTGTCGATGGTGTAAAATGAATTAGGTATATTGTTAGTAAGTTAGCCATGTAATAAGCGGGATAATGTATAGCCTATACTCGGTCATTGTCGCAAAATAATTGACCTTCACTACGTTTAGAAAACCTCGGTGAGGCGCCTCAGTATTCTAAACTCCGTGTCTGTTAATTATTTTTTTGTGACAATGACCCCGTAGCTATACATTATCCCTTACATATAACGACATCACACAACATACTTTATTTTTTTTCTAGTTGGAACTGTACATAGCCATTTTGTTATTTAAATTTGATATAGTAGAGTATCTACATCTGGCACTGCACACTTTTTTAGAACTCTATATAGTCATCTTTATTTTAGTCATATTTTATTTTATTTATATTATTGGATGCTGCTATGGTTGAGGAACCATACCAAAATGAATTTCACTCTTTTTTTGCTGTAAGGTACTGAATGTCATGACAATAAAGGAATGTGAATCATCTGCTTGTCAGATAATCGTTTGTCATAATTGGTCCTGTACGGTGAGGGGCAGTAAAGTGGATACATTGACTTATATATTTATATATTTTTTTTTACAACACATTCACACACCGACGGCGGAGGCGACCATGCGAGGTGCCAACCTGCTCATCAGGATTAGGGGTTAAGTGTCTTGCTCCAAGACGCACACCACCGAGAGGAGCCGGAATCAAACCGGGAACCAGGCGACTGCTCTACCTCCTGAGCCACTGTCGCTGTGTATCACTGTGTGATACAATCAATTGAAACTGTTATTTTCAGATCACAATTCTCAATATGAAAGGGAAAAAAATCACAGTTGGACAGTATTCGATATATATCCATATATCCCAGCTCTAATGCTGCCATCATTTATTTAGTAAGTACAGTACGTGAGTTTTATTTCTAAAGCACATTTAAAACAACTGTAGTTGTAGTTGTTATACTGTAAGTAAGTAAGGAATAACATGCAACGGGCGTCAAAGTCAAAGGTCTTGTTTTCGTATCTCTTCTAAAAGTCAACAGGACGCTGTGTCAACGACGCACTGAGCTCTCTCTCTTATCTAAAATGGAACGTCTGATTCATGGAGGTGAGCCGACCCTCTCCATGCATTTTAAATATCAATCAATCATATGAATGGTTCCGCTCTGCCAAGGAGGACGCAAACAGGTCTCAATGACTACAGACCGGTGGCACTCACCTCTGTGGCCATGAAATGTCTCGAGAGGCTGGTCAAGGATCACATTTGTGCCTCCCTCCCCAGTGATATGGACCCTATGCAATTTGCATACAGGCCAAACAGGTCCACTGATGTTGCGGTCTCCCAAGTACTGCACAGCACCCTCTCTCACCTAGACCGCCAGAAGGGGGGCTATGTGAGACTGTTGTTCATTGACTACAGCTCAGCGTTCAACACCATAGTCCCCACCAGACTGGTGGACAAGCTGATCGAGCTGGGTCTGAGCTCCGCTCTGAGCGCCTGGATACTGGACTTTCTGAGTGAAAGGCCCCAGGCGGTCAGGGTGGGGGGTCAGACCTCCAACACCATCACCCTGAGCATCGGGTCCACCCAGGGCTGTGTTCTGAGCCCCCTGCTGTACTCACTATACACACATGACTGTGTGGCCAAGTTCAGCTCCAACTCCATAGTGAAGTTTGCGGACGACACAGTGGTGGTGGGGCTGATCTCGGACAACGAAGAGAAGGCCTACCGGGATGAGGTTGAGGTACTGGAACGCTGGTGCCAGGACAACAGCCTGCTCCTGAACATTGGTAAAACCAAGGAGCTGATCGTGGATTATAGGAGAGGACAGCAGGAGACACACACACCACTGAGGATAAACGGGGCTACCGTGGACAGGGTGAGCAGTAGGGGTGGGAATCACCAGTTTAATCACGATACGATACGATATCGATTCTTTGGACAACGATACGATATTATCCGATATCACACAGTCTGCCACGATACGATATGATACGATTCGATTCAGGTGCCTGCGATCGATATGAGACGATATTATGTGCCCATTTAATACAATCAGTAACATTTAAATCAACAAAAAAAAAGGCAATGGAAATATCATGACATTTTTATTTTTGAGCTCTTCCAGACATTTAAATGAAAAACAATCTATTGTTTTTAATACAAATAGACCTCCTGTTCACTGTTTTTGGTTCATTTTTCTTTTTTTTCTCTCGATATTAATATCCTATTCACTGTCACAGAGCTGTATTTTGGCTGGAAAAGCATATTGGGAGTCCCAAGGTGCAGTACCGGCCAGATCCTGTTAGTGGGGCTATCCCCGAGAATGCACCCTCCCAGTCCCCACTTCTCTCTGCCTATGGCGCTGGGTTAGCTTGTTAGCTCACGCTAAAGTAACGCTATCTTCGATCTTTAACGCGATGTGGGCATAAGTGTGAGAGTGACGAGGATTGCAAAGCAGGTTAGATGCATTGGACCCGTTGTGGAATAAAACAGCAGGGACATGTTTTGGGTCACAGAATAGGCACACTAGTGACGCTCTAGACGCTACTGCTGTTGATGTTAACGGAGTTTGAGTTTCACAACACTGGGCGCGGGGCGATGACGTCGCCGTCGCCGGATTTTCAAAATAAGAGTATCGCAATATGAATCGATCTTTTTACGTGGCATCGATCCTATTTGATTATTGATAATAGATCGATATATCGATCTGGATCGATGTATTGTCCCACCCCTAGTGAGCAGCTTTAAGTACCTGGGGGTCCACATCTCAGAGGATCTGACATGGACAACACACATAGACTCAGTCGTAAAAAAGGCGAAGCAGCGCCTCTACCACCTGAGACAGTTAAGGAAGTTCAGAGTATCTGGGAAGATACTCCAGTCCTTCTACTCCGGAGCTATAGAGAGCATCTTGACTGGAAACATCACTGCCTGGTATGGAAACAGCACGACAAGAAGGCCCTACAGAGAGTGGTGCGCTCAGCCGAGCGTACCACGGGTATTGCACTACCAACCCTGCAGGTCCTATACAACAAGAGGTGCAAATCCAGAGCCTGCAGAATAATGAAAGACCCTCACCACCCCAACAACAGCCTGTTCAAGCTGCTGCGGTCAGGCAAACGCCTGCGAACACCAGCAACTAGGACAGAGAGACTTCGGCTCAGCTTCTTCCCCCAGGCCATCAGAGCCTTGAACACTGAACTCTCCACACACAAGCACACATGAGCACACACACAACACACACTGTACACGCTCACACACTAGCAGCCACTTTAACATGAGCACACACACACTCATGCTGCACACGCTCACACTTATGGTCACTTTACAAAAGGAAAGGTCACTTTAAGAATAGTATAGTATAACTTGAGATTGTATAATATAGCATTGTATAGCAGTGTACATAAAGACCCAGTGCCTCATCCGTAGCTAACAGTGTATTGCATTACCACAGGACCTAGCATGTCCTACCATGCTCTGTAAATAACTCATGTACAGATACCGATATGCCCTACTTTGATTACTGTATTATTGCACAATGTCGTTCTATTGGATTCGATTATATTATTATATATTATTATTGTATTATGCACAATCGTTGCAGGCAAGACCCCCCGCATTTCATTGTATACTTGTATGCCGTGACAAATAAAACTCTTGACTTGACGCGCTCCATGCTGAGGAGGACACGCTCCATGCTGAGGACACGCTCCATGCTGAGGACACGCTCCATGCTGAGGACACGCTCCATGCTGAGGACACGCTCCATGCTGAGGACGCGCTCCATGCTGAGGACACGCTCCATGCTGAGGAGGACACGCTCCAAGCTGAGGACACGCTCCATGCTGAGGAGGACACGCTCCATGCTGAGGAGGACACGCTCCATGCTGAGGACACGCTCCATGCTGAGGACACGCTCCATGCTGAGGAGGACGCGCTCCATGCTGAGGACACGCTCCATGCTGAGGACACGCTCCATGCTGAGGACACGCTCCATGCTGAGGAGGACGCGCTCCATGCTGAGGACACGCTCCATGCTGAGGACACGCTCCATGCTGAGGACACGCTCCATGCTGAGGACACGCTCCATGCTGAGGAGGACGCACTCCATGCTGAGGACACGCTCCATGCTGAGGACACGCTCCATGCTGAGGACACGCTCCATGCTGAGGACACGCTCCATGCTGAGGACACGCTACATGCTGAGGAGGACACGCTCCATGCCGAGGACACGCTCCATGCTGAGGACACGCTCCACGCTGAGGACACGCTCCATGCTGAGGACGCGCTCCATGCTGAGGACACGCTCCATGCCGAGGACACGCTCCATGCTGAGGAGGACACGCTCCAAGCTGAGGACACGCTCCATGCTGAGGACACGCTCCAAGCTGAGGACACGCTCCAAGCTGAGGACACGCTCCATGCTGAGGACACGCTCCATGCTGAGGACACGCTCCATGCTGAGGACACGCTCCATGCTGAGGAGGACACGCTCCATGCTGAGGACACGCTCCATGCCGAGGACACGCTCCATGCTGAGGACACGCTCCATGCTGAGGACACGCTCCATGCTGAGGACACGCTCCATGCTGAGGACACGCTCCATGCTGAGGACACGCTCCATGCTGAGGACACGCTCCAAGCTGAGGACACGCTACATGCTGAGGAGGACACGCTCCATGCTGAGGACACGCTCCATGCTGAGGACACGCTCCATGCTGAGGAGGACACGCTCCAAGCTGAGGACGCGCTCCATGCTGAGGACACGCTCCATGCTGAGGAGGACGCGCTCCAAGCTGAGGACACGCTCCATGCCGAGGACACGCTCCATGCTGAGGAGGACGCGCTCCATGCCGAGGAGGACGCGCTCCATGCCGAGGAGGACGCGCTCCATGCTGAGGAGGACGCGCTCCATGCCGAGGAGGACGCGCTCCATGCCGAGGAGGACGCGCTCCATGCCGAGGAGGACGCGCTCCATGCTGAGGAGGACGCGCTCCATGCCGAGGAGGACGCGCTCCATGCCGAGGAGGACGCGCTCCATGCCGAGGAGGACGCGCTCCATGCCGAGGAGGACGCGCTCCATGCCGAGGAGGACGCGCTCCATGCCGCAAGAGTTTAACTGCACAGACCGTGCTTAGATGATGTTAATAGCCTATTTTGATTAGTTATTATTTATTATTTATTTAATCCTGGGTCAACCTGTGCAGCCATCTGCACGAATATACTGCAGTGCAGGCCTGCTCAGAGCTGGCAATTTTGGCAATTTTTTAAGAAAAAAAAAATTCACTGGAATTATTTTTACATAGGAAAACATTTATAATAAAAAAAAATAATAATAATTAAAAAAAAATATATATATATATATATATAAATTAATAATAATTATGAATTATGAGTACATTTGTGTTTCACGTGTTGTCATAGAGAAACCTCCACTGGTGTGTGTGTATGTGTGCGTGTATGTATTGTGTGTATGTGTGTGTGTATGTGTGTGTGTGTGTATGTGTGCGTGTATGTGTGCGTGTATTGTGTGTATGTGTGTGTGTGTGTATGTGTGTGTGTATGTGTATGTGTGCGTGTATGTGTGCTCACCAATGTCCCAGGACAATTAAAGGAGCCAAGGCTTCACGCGCCTCATGGACTCACATAACCTTGTCACAGCCGAGTCCCTCGACGGGGGGACGGGGGAGCAGCTTGACTTCCTGTGTAAGTGAACCCCGAGACGCTCCCTGCAATATGGACTGTGTACTTGTGTGTCCGTCTGTCTGTGTGTGGTTGCCTGTTTACCTGTGTGTGTGTGTGTGTGTCCCTCTGTCTGTGTGTGGTTGCCTGTTTACCTGTGTGTGTGTGGGTGTGTGTCTGTGTGGTTGCCTGTTTACATGTGTGTGTGAGTGTGCGCTTGTGTGTGTGTGTGTGTGTGTGTGTGTGTGTGTGTATGTGGTCATCAACAACACCTAGAACGGCCAAAGAGAGCAGGACCATTTCATTTGCATCGATCACATCATATGAAGCTCAAGCTACAGTAGGACATCAGGGTCTCCGTCTCTCTGCTCTCCGTTCCTCTCTGAACACGCCGTGCTGCGGTACACCAAAACCTCATTTCATTCCCGCAAGATTTGCTTCAGGAAATACTCGACTCGACTTCTTGCTCTTTTTTCCGGCGATTTCTCCTCGGTAATAACAGTGTCCCGTTGTACGCTGTTCAGAAAGAACAGAGGAGAATAACACCATGATGAGATTGTAATCAGAATCACAGGCGTCATGGCTGTTTGAATTTCCCTCGGCGTAATAAGGATTTAACGCAATAAGACAGAAGTGGGACAGGGTGCATTTGCATGGGAGTGTTGATTACTGTTCCTCCTCGCACACACGCGCCGTTATGCTCGTGGCTCGATTATGGTGGTTCTGTATGGAAATGGGTCAAAGCTCTGAGCAAATATCATCTTGGTGTAATTGTGGACTGAGACAGCTGCGGTTCCGTGGTAGAAATGTTGTGAGTTCACGGACAGGTCAGGTTCATGAGCTGTGAGGTGCTGCGGACAGATGCTGGAGAGCCTGTTGCATTATGCAGGTTCAGGACTGTGGCAGATACTGTCAGCTGGAATGCAGGAGAAGTTCAGAATGTTACTTGAAAAAAAAGGCCTATACTGTTTACCTGCTTTCTGTACTCTAAGAGGAATTCACCTATCTCAAACCCTGCCCTCTTCTCTTGATCCTCCAATCACAACATTAGTCCTTTTCGAGAATAAATACAGATTTCAATCGAATTGAACAGTTGATGGGGGCATGACAATTCCATTCGGAGCCTTTATAAGGCTGGTTACTATGACCACACAAATCCACTGTTTATAAAGTAATGTTATGAAATTGAATGATTTGGTTTATTATAAAATGATGCAAAATAATGTAGAGCTAAAGCAAAGTTACTCCCGGACGGTGTGAAAAGGTTTTTTCAATACATGAAAGAAAATATGATTTGAGACACATTTGTAAATGTACTGTTCAAAAAGCTAAGCAAGGGATTAAAAGGAAATGTATTTCTATTGTTGGGGTTAACTTGTGGAACAATGCTGATATAATGAGTAATTCACTTTTGGTTTTTAAGAAAATGGTTTGTATAGCTATTTTTGAAGATTACAAATGTGAATAATATTTTTTTTGTTATTTTCTTTTAGAATACTGTTTTGGAGTCTTAATTTTGTTAAGAATAATAGGACTGGCATGTATAAGCATTATGCTTCAGTCTGTACCTTTTCAGTCACGGCCAAATCAAATATTATTGAACGATTGTGCATATTGTATTGTGTGTGACGACTGAATAAAACTACTACTACTACAATGGGAGTGGCCTATGGTAAAAAGGTTGCAGCTATTGCACATTTGCACTCGTTATTGTTATTCTCATTATCCTCCTATTCTCACCTGTACCTCTGCTTCATTCTCTTTGATGTGGCTGCTTTGATACCTGGACGGCCCTGCAGGAGAACCTCTCTTGATCTCCCTTCATAGCCGCTCCCTCTCCCCCCCCCCCCCTCCCCCTTTCTATCTCTCCATCTCTCTCTCTCTCAACAGAACAACGTTTTCATGTTCTTGACAGAAACCTCTCAGCAGCCACAGAGGGACCTGATCCCGGGACGGTTGCTTGTTATCACACGTGATGGAGGATGACCGTTGATGCCCCAGGCTTACAAGGGCTATAGTCTAGTGGTCCGGGCTATCCAAAATGTCTGTTCTGTTATTCTCAGTGGACGTGATGTAGCCAGAGTGCACAGAGCGCGGAGATGAACCAGGGGCGGGAGTCACCCTGCAGGCTGCTTTCAGGTTCAACACACATCCCTAGGATCACCTGAACAAAACGTGGTTAATGATTAGTCCGACGGTACTTCAGGGGTTGAACTTTCTGCCGCGTTGCACCTGAGGAGGACTATTGCTTTATTTAACACAAGGATCGGTCATAGTGGGATACTTTCAACCTTTCTAGAAGGACACACCTGAGCCCTGTTAGCTTGAGCTTGGAGTAAGACTTTCAGGTAAAACACGATTAATTTTCTTTTATAAATGTAATATGTGAATAGGTGGTCAGGTCCTGTAGGAGTGGGTGATCAGGTCCTGTAGGAGTGGGTGATCAGGTCCTGTAGGAGTGGGTGATCAGGTCCTGTATGAGTGGGTGGTCAGGTCCTGTAGGAGTGGGTGGTCAGGTCCTGTAGGAGTGGGTGATCAGGTCCTGTAGGAGTGGGTGATCAGGTCCTGTAGGAGTGGGTGATCAGGTCCTGTATGAGTGGGTGGTCAGGTCCTGTAGGAGTGGGTGGTCAGGTCCTGTAGGAGTGGGTGATCAGGTCCTGTAGGAGTGGGTGAT
>NC_140175.1:88949157-88971657 GCF_963971535.1 Notolepis coatsorum
CACACACACCCACACACACACACACACACACACACACACACACACACGCACGCAACAGGTGGGTTCATCATTATTAAGTCCAGTGAGTAACATGCAAATTGGTGTAGACGCAGAATGCTGTAGTGCACAGAGAGAGAGAGAGAGGAGAGAGAGAGAGAGAGAGAGAGAGAGAGAGAGAGGAGAGAGAGAAGGAGAGAGAGGGCGAGAGAGAGAGAGGCCCACTGTGCAAGGAGAACATTTAAAGCGCTTCCCACTGGAAATGACAGATGACAGGTGCAGCTGTGTGCATGAATTTGAGGCGGAAAACGAGAAAGAAGAGTTATTATTGCGAGATCATTCTGGTAGCAGGGAAATGGAGATGGGTAATGGCACGCATGCTGGGCTGGGGACTGGGGCTCGCCTGGGCAATATCTCAGCCCCCCCCCAACCGCCCCAGACTAAAGATGTGGTGTTCAGGAGTCGTGACACTGAGGATTGCTGACATTTGGACCCCATGGTGTGCTGATCTCAGAGCGGGGGCAATGTGCATGAGTACCAGAGAGAGAGAGAGAGAGAGAGAGAGAGAGAGAGAGAGAGAGAGAGAGAGAGAGAGAGAGAGAGAGAGAGAGAGAGAGAGGAGAGAGAGAGAGAGAGGGGGGGGGGGGAGAGAGAGAGAGAGAGATGGAGAGAGAGATATAGAGAGATGGGGGGGGCAAGATCCTGGAGCAAGCATTTACAGTCTGCACTTCCCAGCAGGCTTACACCTCTCCCCTATACTGCCTTATGCCCTCTGAGAGGAGAACTGGCCATTTGATCCCAACTCAGAGAGAGAGAGAGAGAGAGAGAGAGAGAGAGAGAGAGAGAGAGAGAGAGAGAGAGAGAGAGAGAGAGAGATAAGGGACAGTGATACAGTAGCGTGCAATACTGAAAAATAAAAGAAAGAGGTTGAAGGAAAGAGAGAGAGACTTGTTGTGAGGGAAGATGTAATCAGATTTGTTACGCTGCTAGAGTAATTGATACAAGGGCTTCTCCATGTCCTTGAATTTGTAAGCATGGAAAAAATGCACCACAAAACTGCCCAAATAACACTGGTAGATGTACTGTATCTATTGTAGCACTGGTAGATGTACTGTATCTATTGTAGCACTGGTAGATGTACTGTTTCTATTGTAGCACTGGTAGATGTACTGTATCTATTGTAGCACTGGTAGATGTACTGTTTCTATTGTAGCACTGGTAGATGTACTGTATCTATTGTAGCACTGGTAGATGTACTGTCTGGTAGATGTACTGTATCTATTGTAGCACTGGTAGATTTACTGTATCTATTGTAGCACTGGTAGATGTACTGTATCTATTGTAGCACTGGTAGATGTACTGTATCTATTGTAGCACTGGTAGATGTACTGTCTGGTAGATGTACTTGTAGACACCTGAATATGTCTAACAATAATTCAATGTGTCTAACGTTAATTCCTTGCATTCTCTGTGCTCGCGATGACGTTGTGTAACTTGCTGACCGCTCTTGATCCTCCCTATCCTAACATTGACACTTAACTTGCTGACCTCTCTTGATCCTCCCTATCCTAACATTGACACTTAATAGTGGGACATGATACAGGTACCGCCAGGGGGAGCTGGTGGCGACGTTGGGCAGGGATACACAGGTGAAGAAGGATGGGCTCAGGGCGCGGCGCCGGTGGAGGAACTTCCTCTTCATCGTTTTTCCAGAGAAGGAAGAGGTCGCATGGAGCTGGAGCTCCGGACATCAAGCATGCGAGATATAAACCCAGTTACGAAGCGGGTTAGTAATGAATATGCGATAGCTTAGCTTTTAGTTATTGCTAAAGGGACATTGTGAACGAAGAAGCAGACGAGCTACTGCCGAAGAGTGTATTAGATATTGCCCACATTGCGTTTTAGCTGAAGTATAGGCGTCATGACAGGGGGTCGTCCCGACCCACAGCTTAGCTTCAGTTAGGCTAGCACCACAGTTTAGCCCGCGTGTCGCCCCACCCCTTCAGCCCAGCAGCGGACGTCACTGCACTGCACGCCCCTCCAGCCCCTCCGAGCCGTTACTCCAGCAGTCACCTGCCCAACGTCTACCCAGCCCCGCCGCCTGCTATCACGGGACCTCTCGACGGCCATCTCACCACACGGACGTTTGGTGGTGGGAGCAGGCCCGCCACTTGGTTAAGTACACTCAAACCAGTTACCAGTTACAGCGAGCGCTCCGAGTGCTGAAACTTTATCGGTAGACATTCTCTCTGTGCGGCGCGGGCCCTTTAAGGGCGAAGAGAAGCAGTGCTTTGAACTGACGCTGGTAACAGTGTTTAGGGGCGCCCCGACTTTTATTATTTTGGGGAAAGCCGGCTATAGATAGGACTTTTATTTTCAACGTGGGCCCACTGCCATTTTGGTTGAATGTGGTGATAATGTGTGTTCTTTTATAAAATTCCCATTGAATAGCTCCTGTATCCCTCTCCCTCTTCCTCCCCTCTCTCCCCACCTACGGGGAAGCAAACCAGTATCTAAACCCTTAAAGGGACGGGTTTATCACTGTGTCTAGCCCAGTGTGGGAAGAACTTTAGTCCTTACTGTAGAGCGAGAGCACTAGGTGCCCAGTGCGGAAAGAGCTTTCATTCCTGTGTAAATCCTTGTAAAATGAATAAGACTTTCAGTAAAAGAGAGCTCAATGGGACCACTGTGTGCGTGTCTGTTAATGTGCATTCTATCTAACCCTTTCCTTTCCGGGTAATGCTCATTACAGTTTAACCCTTTCTCCACCCCCTGCCTTTAGTTCATTGGGAAAGGTCTCTACTCGCCAATCAGGAAGGGTACTGCTTTGGGGAGCGAATATATCATCCATCATTACTGCCATCGGGTGTGGGAGGGCACAGGAAGGATTGGGGGAAGTGTGGGTGTGTGGGGAGCTACTGCTGATCACCCTGGAGGGCAAGAAGGACCAGCGCACCATCCCTAGGTTAGTGAATCCTAGGCCCCATCCACTCTCGCTGCTCAACCTCCACTTCAATACTCCTGGGCCCTCATTCATCAATGTGTGCATAGAACATGTTCTATTTCCACACGTAAGCACGGAATGTAGAACCAGTGTACGCACAGGGAAGTCGGGATTCATCACACGTGCGTACGCAGGCTCTACGCACACCTGTCATGATGAATCCCACCTTGGCTCTGCGCCGAGGCTCGTGCACACTTTCACGTATTTGCATACCAGAAACGCCCCGATTAACCATATACGGTAATGGAATACACCCATGAAATGTGGAAAAATGGACTAAGCCGAGGGAAGCGTGTCATGATGAGACAGGCTGACAGACGTGTACACTTACGGTGATGTCGGATATGATATCTATTAACCATTGCTGCCTGGGCAGCGCAAACACTAATAAATACCGCGCTGGAATATGACTGCCTTTTCCCGTGTTGTTTGATTAATACCCAGGGATTAAAGTTCTCCTCAATTTTATTCCAAATCGCGATGGATCTCCCGTCAATTTTCTACCTGCTGCATATGATTTCTAGAGGCATACTACAATCTATTTTGATGTCAGTATTGGGTAGCCTATATAAACAATAATACGAGAGCATATACAAGAACAATGAATCTCACTGCATGTATGATGTAGCCTGCCTTTCAATACATGAACTTGAATTCCATCATGTTTGTGTGCGGGACTCACAAGGCTGTTGTCACAATGGGTGGTACCGGTACAGTAATAATAACAGTCCACACAATATCACGATCCATGCCATAGCCTATGTTCTATTACTAGGACATGATCTGTGACGACAAATGTTCTAGAATGTTTGATTAAGATATCATACTCTGACAGCATGCCTATGATCAACAAAAACGCGAACTTGAATCCCATCATATACATAGTCTGTCCACTATCTGGTGTCATTGCAATGCGTTTTCTATTCTTTCTTATACAGTAAAAAGGGGGAAGAACACTATATTCACATGACTTGTATTCTGCTTACAGCTTCGAAATTCCACTTGTTTCGTTTAACGTAAAGCCTTTTAAATATAATCAAAACGTTCCCGTGTTTCTGCGGTCTGTGCGCAAAATAATAACGAGTTGAGCTTTATGATTTATGATGAATTGAAAATGGGGGACCCTGATGTAAACAAGACGAAAGTCTTTCTCTGGTCTGCATCCCCAATTAACAATTGTATGTACTGAGCTGTACTGTACTGTACCCATTCTGCAATCTGTTAATAAACTTTTCAATCAATCAATCAATCAAGCTACGCGGAGCGCGGTCAGTCAGTAGCCTACACTCCGTATATTCTGATAACGCTATATAAACCATGCTGCATTCATTCTGAGAGAAAGATCTATTATTCCAAATGCTATTTATAGGGTTTTGACCATAATTACACTACTGTTGCTATTTTACAATGAACTATAATGAACTACGGTTCATACAGAACATGCCAGTGTTATTATGCACAGAAGCTCATTTCCTTGTTGTAATAATATATTCTACCACTGGGCGTCAGCTAAGTGTGGTCCGAGCTGTGCGTAGACATAAGCACGAAGTCAAGTTCAAGTTGAAATTGATGAATCCCACTCTTTGCTTAGAAATGATCGTACGCACAGGGTAAGCACAGATCTGTGCGTAGAACACGTTGATGAATGAGGGCCCTGGCCTACAGTCGGGGTCTCAGCCGGACCCAGCTCTGCTGCGTTCTCACTACCAGGTGGCCGTGTACATCCACTCCCATAAAGCAGGGATAATCCACCCTGCTACATACTGTATCTATTGTAGCACTGGTAGATGTACTGTATCTATTGTACCACTGGTAGATGTACTGTCTGATAGATGTACTGTATCTATTGTAGCACTGGTAGATGTACTGTCTGGTAGATGTACTGTATCTATTGTAGCACTGGTAGATGTACTGTATCTATTGTAGCACTGGTAGATGTGCTGTATATATTGTAGCACTGGTAGATGTACTGTCTGGTAGATGTGCTGCATATATTGTAGCACTGGTAGATGTACTGTATCTATTATAGCACTGGTAGATGTACTGTCTGGTAGATGTACTGTATCTATTGTAGCACTGGCCGGCACAGACAGATAGTGATCCGATTATGCTCCAGTAATACCATTGCCACATTAACATAATTAATCTAAATTGATGGCATGGTTTTTGCTTTATTTCGCCTTTCTGTGAGGGACAGCTGTCTATTTCGTCTTCCTGTGAGGGACAGCTGCCAATCACTGGCCTCTGTGGTTAATTGCCTCATGGTAGGGCAGGTGTGTGGGCTTGATTGCACCTGATTTAATGCAGCTGTGCGTATGGTAGCTGAGTCTATTTAAGTTTGAATCTTGCAGCAGTGTTAGCTGCTTTCTCATTTACTTTCGGGTTGGCTACCCTCCCGGCCAGGCTTTTCTATGTTAAAGTGGAGTGCTGATCTCTGCCCTATTCAGCTTTTAGCCTTTTTCTGTAGCCATTCTGGTTTTAGGCTACTGGCTTATTTTAGCACTTTATTTTCTAGTAGCTGAGCCTTTTATTGTAGTGTGTTTCTTTTTATGACAGTTTTGTTTTGTTTCCTTTTGAACTGCCATTAGTCCACTACTATACATAAACTCCCTTAGTGGAGGTTTATTGTTATTTATATGAACTCAGTTATTAGGAGGTGCCTTTGTGGCTAATTTCAGTTATTTCTATAGTACCTCTTTATTGAGTGTTGTCCTGTTCTTTGGACTTGATTTATTTTCTTAAAATACTCATGTTGAGGCTTCGGGATCATCCCTATGTTCCCCGGGTCCTATGTTCCCCGGGTTCTATGTTCCCCGCTTTGATTGATTAATAGATTGAACATTTTATAAATTTTATTAATTATTAATGTCCGCCTTGTTTCGAACGGTTAAGCTTAGGCCCTCTTTCGAACTGGTTAAGGTTAGAGTTTGGAATCAGGGCTGGTGGTCTAAAATGTTCAATCAATCAATCAATCAAAGCGGGGAACATAGAACCCGGGGAACATAGACATGCTCCCGATGCTTCCACCTGTAAAGGTTGTTTTTTGTTGTTTACTTTCCCCCTTCTCCTTAACACTTTTGCGGCCACTGGGATCCATCTAATCTCACTCTATACGGCCAGCTTATCATAACAACCTTTCATTGTGCGTGAGGCTGTTTGTAGAGCTAAATCTATACTTTATATTATTGCTATCTGTCCATTGTCATTGTCAATTGACACTATACACCGTCCCTTCAACATGCCTTAAATAAAAAAAAATTCATCAATACGTTCCCATTTTATAGCGTCGTGAATATGAACTATATACCGCAATGTTCTCGGGTATTTCCTGGAAGGTGAGATACAGAGCGCTAAGCTAATAACGTTAAATCGAATGGCGTTTCGGCTATACACAAGCTAGAGCTAAAACTCAAAATGCATATTATCTGTATCATGGTCCACCATGAATGCATGAAAGGGGGGGGGGGACGTCGTTTCTGATTATTGATTACCAATAACGGCATTAGCCTCATTAGCCTCATACGCTGATCGGCTGGTTGGCTAACAAAGCAAGGCCCGATCGGGCTGTAATTTACATGAAAAAGCTCTTACCGTGGGCCGGTTGGATCCCAAAAAGGATGTCCCAGTTATCGATCGCCGTCTGGTAGATCGATATGTCCATTGGCTGATGCTATATTCCTTTACTGCATACTGAATTCAGCGTCCCAAAAGGTATTCCAGGCTACATGCTAGAGGCATAGCTTCAGGCTAACAAAAAAGTCCACCCATGAAAAAAAATAAAAACACCGGTCTGTAACAGGGAACACTGCATTATCGAGACAGCGCCCCTACGAGGATCTGGCCGGTAATGCACTTTTCCGAATTCCAAGAGTAGGGTACATCTGCAGTGCCGCTCTGTGACATTGAGTAGGATATTACAATGGAATAAAAGCTTACCACGTATATAAGTGGTTGGCCCTCAAGCGTTGGATCCGAAACACGTATATATACGTGGTTGGCCACGAATGTGTTAATGTCTGCTTAGCAGTTTAGTGGTTATTCGTTACACAAATAACTTAAAGAGTCCCTATTATCTGCTCGTGACCCAAACACAATGGCTTTTCAAGTACTGCGCATACCGAACAGAAGGCATTGTGGTATCTCTGTTATCGTATGCTCTTTTTCTATACAAGAGGGAACACAGCAGGGGATATACATGTGTAACTGTAGCACCGCTATGAAAGCACAAAACCACAAGTGTCATCTTTCATTCTATCGTGACGTACAGTCCTGCTGATACGGCCCCCGCTGGCTGACCCAGGAGCAGCCAGCGCCACCTCTCATCCGTCTCTTCTATTACCTTAGCATTTTAATTGTTTCATTAAACATGATATATTCCCTCTGATGTGCTTTTAATTGTATTAGGAAGAAAAATGTATCTTCCCACACCAGACAGCTTCTTACATGCAGGGCCATGCACAGGGGGGGGGGGGGGGGGGGGGAGGTCACCCACCATACCAGCAACACTGTCTGAGTCTATTATACTTGTATATGATTCATCACGCACCCCATTCAGTATGCTACTGTATGTTAAAGTTACATACCTAATATTGTTTATCTACACTTTGGAATCAACCAGAGTAAAGAAATGTGGCAATGTGAAAATATATTCAAATGCATGTGTGTGCGTGTGTGCGTGTGTGCGTGTGCGTGTGTGTGTGTGTGCGTGTGTGTGTGTGTGTGTGTGTGTGTATTTGCATGCCATCCCACGTGTGTGCATTTGCATTTTGGCTAATTCCTTGTTGATACAGTGCGAGTACAGGTACTGACAGCCAGGAAGCTGTAATTGAGTATTCACCGAGGTGGATCGTGTGCACTGTACTTGTACGTTTTCATATAATGAACAAGCCTTGTCAGAAGGATTCAGTGTTGCAAACGTTTAGACCAATAGTATCAGACACTGGCTTCCTATGAGGATTTCTCAAGGCAGCGTCTGCTGCTGGGAAGCGGCTAAATGAGGCTCTCATTTTGGGCCAATCCCATCACAGCAGAGACCGCCCGGAGTAAATCCCTACACTTTCTGATGGATTTTCAGCTCAAAATCAGACACTAAATCGATTTCCCCAAAACATCACAGGAAAATGAGACTGTATCTCTGTCTCAGGCCTGCACACAGGTAAGCTCCTGGAACATATCACACTGTAACGCATCACAATGTAACGCACCACCAGGGGTGTAAAAAGTACCCATAAATTATACTTAAGTGAAAGTATGGGTACTGTCTCAAAATCTGACTCAAGTAAAAGTCAAAGTATCTGGCTAAAAACACACTTGAGTAAAAGTCAAAAAGTCCTACTTTTAAACGTACTTAAGTACTAACAAGTAAAAGTAATTTATTTTTTTGAAAGGGATAGACCAGGGGTCTCAAACTCATTCCATAGTGGGCCAAGTTTTCATTTTAACTATACATTTATACAAATGTTTTAAGGCAGAGATTTCATGGCATCGGGGGAGGTAAAGGAGACACTTCATTTTATAAGAATCAGTGTTGACTGCGGCCAAAGAGAACAGTTTATGTAGATAGGGCCATGGATGCTCGTCTTGTCCGTCCACGCCGTCGCCGACCGTTTCGTCCTCTTCATCATTCATTGTGGCCATCTTCTATGGCGTGTCACTCTGACTGTCTATTCTTCTGATAGCAGGTGTTTAATCAAAGATCCCCGCTTTCTAGTCTTGCACAAGGACCAATCAGCATGGGTATGGGCGGGTTAATTTTCCATTGATGGGAATTTGATTGGCTGTCTTCAAATAAAGTTCAGACGCAGGATTAATAACGTTAACATTAGTTCGGCCAGAGAAACAAATATACTAATTAAAATAGTTGGACCTGTGAGATTTGTACTTTGTACTTTGTAGGTCTGCATTTTAAATGTAAGGAATAAAAAGTATGTTTTTTTTCTCTGAAATGTAATTGAGTAAAAGTACAAAGTATACAAACCTAATAATACTCGAGTAAAGTACAAATCCCCCTAAACAGTATTTAAGTATTGTAATGAAGTACAATTACTCAAGTACTTTACACCCCTGCGCACCACCACCGCATCAAATTGACACCGGGTCCTGTTCGATACACAAAGCTGTCAAGTTCAGCCGGTCCTGATGCGAGTCACAGAGAAGAAGACTGCTGCTTAATTGACGTGTGTGCAAATTAACAACCAAACAGAGGCTGTGAAATCTCCAGTGCTGAGGAACTCCCCAAGTTGGAATGCTTTCATTTCAAACCTTTATTTGAACTCGAAAGGCAACTAAGGTTTCCCTAATTTACAGTCAATGATGTAGTATAAGGAGGTAGCTTACCAATAATGATGTAGTATAAGGAGGTAGCTTACCAATAATGATGTAGTATAAGGAGGTAGCTTACCAATAATGATGTAGTATAAGGAGGTAGCTTACCAATAATGATGTAGTATAAGGAGGTAGCTTACCAATAATGATGTAGTATAAGGAGGTAGCTTACCAATAAGGGCCTTAAATATTAACAAATACCTGTGTTTGTTGTGCCAACAACCAACCTTCTCATAAAGGACACAGTGACAAGTAGTGATGAATCTGAGGGCAGAGTGATACACAGAGTGCAGGGATGTAAGGGTTGATGCTGCAGCATGCCTATGAATTGCATCACCATAGTCCAAGACTAATAAGAAAACTGCTTCAAAAACTCTCTTACTAATCAAAGGAAAGCTGGTTCTGTTTCTGTACAGGAAGACAATTTTACAGAAGACACTGTTGCAATCTCCCTTCACGTCATAGGCTCAGCTAAAGAACTGTTAGAAATATGATAAATATGGAATGAAGCACAGCTATTTGGCGTAATCCATTATGGTGCATTAATAGTGCATTCATCCTTTTGAGCTGGGTATGATTTTAGAAATAATCTGATCTTTGGGAAGGGAATGAGCCCAGAGAGCGGCCTACTACCTCTGCACCGACTGTAAGGATTACCCACAGAGATGGTTGTTGGTCTATTACAGCCATCAGGAGATGAAAACAAACAGCCCCTACTATGGTCATAAAGCAACGCTGTGTTCATTTGGAACCGCGCCATGCCAATAGTAGAGAGAAACAGGTGGGTTTGAAGTCCTGAAGGGCCACGCCTTCTGTCTGACTCAACTTGTTGGGACTTTTGCCCAATTTTTTACCAAAAGTTTCCCCAAAACGGGTTCTTTTAAAACAGAATTGAGCAGAATTGTACACTATAGTTAGACTCCATTCCACTGACTGATTCACACAAATGCCGACACACCATAAGTTGCCTCGGCGGGTCCTTCATGCTGGTAGCCGTCAGACTTCACAACCATATAGGCACGGACTGCTGCCAATAGTTGGAGAACTAACAGCTGGAGAACTTGATAACTGTACAGTGCAGAAGGCAGTGGGAACAGGAACAATCAGCAGGGGTGTAAAAAGTATAGGCCTACCCAGAAATTATAATTAAGTGAATGTATGGGTACCGTCTCAAAATCTTACTCAAGTAAAAGTATCTGGCTAAAAACACACTTGAGTAAAAGTAAAAAAGTTTCTACTTTTAAATGTACTTACCGGTAAGTACTAAAAAGTAAAAGTCAAAACTTTTTTTCTGACTGTCTATTCGTCTGATAGCAGGTGTTTAATCAAAGATCCTCGCTTTCTAGTCTTGCACAAGGACCAATCAGCATGGGTATGGGCGGGTTAATTTTCCATTGATGAGGAATGTTTTTAAATAAAGAGCGGCCGCAGGATTAATAACGTTAATGTTAGTTTGGCCTGAGAAACAAATATACTAATTAAAATAGTTGGACCTGCGATATTTGTACTTTGTACTTTGTGGGTCTGCATTTTAAATGTAAGGAGTAAAAACAAAAGTATGTTTTTTTTCTCTGAAATGTAATTGAGTAAAAGTGCAAGTATACAAACCTAATCGAGTAAAGTACAAATCCCCCAAAACAGTACTTAAGTATTAACAAAGTACAATTACTCAAGTACTTTACACCCCTGATAATCAGTCATAGTGCGACCAGTGCAGTGCTCCAACTCCAAACATCCTCACAAGGACTGAAGTACAACTTTGCTTCCCTGGTTTCCACCTCAGCGTTCCCTGAGCGTTGGCAGGATGTTCTGTTCGGTTCCGTCCAGTGACATTCCATGATTCCACATCATTACATTCCAATTAACTCCAACTCACGTTCCACAAAATAACAAACAAAAAAGAAAAGAAGCGCGTAATACTTACAACCATACCGTTTAGCGACACCCAGCAGTCGGGGGGGAAGTCTTGGAGGAGAGGCACGAGAAACTGCAGACAGCCGTCCCAGTGGCAGAGCAGCAGCATCATCCCTATCAGGTTAAAGATTCTTACCACAGCACTGGCCAGGTCATACGTCATGTGGAAGATCTGACAGAGAGAGAGAGAGAGAGAGAGAGAGAGAGAGAGAGAGAGAGAGAGAGAGAGAGAGAGAGAGAGAGAGAGAGAGAGAGAGAGAGAGAGAGAGAGAGAGAGACAGAGAGAGAGAGAGAGAGAGAGAGAGAGAGAGAGAGAGAGAGAGAGAGAGAAAGATAGAGAGGGCAGAGAGAGCAGAGAAAGAGAGGGAGGGAGAGAGAGAGAGAGGTCTCAGTTAGTCACCTTGAAAGACATTTGATCACTCTCCTTTTGTTGTTTGATAACGTTATGAACCTGTAATGCGGCAGCGATCATAAATGTTTTGGGATATAGTGTGTGCTGGTGACAGAAAGTACATGACTGTTAGTAGGTGAATTCTACACATCTGACAATATCATAATCATATGTTTTTAATTTTATATTATATCCATAATCCAGTGTGTTTCATGCCCTTTTCACGCATTTAGTTTATTTTGCATATGCTTAGTAAGTAGTGAAACAGTCTTCTCTGTGTGAGTTCCCATCGAAGTAATAGCCAGGCCTTGGATGGAGAGTGGGCTTTAACTGGTGAACTTAGTTTATTGCACCAACAATTGCTATCTTGAGGGACAGCTGGCATCCTGCTATCTTATCTTAAATATCAAAGAATGTTTTTTTTGTATCTACTTTTTCTCCCCATTTTAAATTTTTCTCCCATCCCAATTTCGTATTATCCAATTCTAACCTCCCCTGTCTCGAACGTTGTTAGACCATGCCTCCCACTGGTTGGCTGTAGTGAGGACAGAAGCCTTGCATCACGTGTCCCCTCCGGTACACGAGGAGGCAGCCGTCGCATCTTTTCACCTGTACAGCGCGATCTCTCAGTGGCGAGGAGTAGCGCGTGGGAGGCTGCCCCTGATACTTCCTGATTCTGCTGTACAGGCGCACCAACCGACCTGTAGGAGTCGCTGTCCACAACGTCCGATCCCCACCCACCGGCTTTCCCACCCCCTAATACTGCCAATTGTAGTAGTATGAACGACCGGCCAAGCCGGAAGCAACGCCAAGAGCCGGGCTCGAACCCAGCATCTCCTGGGTTAGTGGCGAGCGCCTTACCCACTGCGCCACTTAGCCGCCCCTAAATATCAAAGAATGTTAAACATCTTGTTGACTTCTGCATCTCTAAATGTAATGACTGTTTTCCTGCTCTTTTCTTGGTGTAAGGGGGCTAAATGATTTCACTCTGGGCCATGTCTTCCACTTCTCACTAACCCCTTCTCACTCCTCTCGTTCCTTCTTCCTTTAAGATTTTTTAGACTTAATCTCGATAGAACAAACTTTTGACAATTGTTTTTGTATTTCTGTATGGATCCATACTTGTAATAAACTACCATATTGATAAATCGTCTCATGATCATAATTATAATTTCAGACAGCAATTAAATATCCTTTTTCTAATAAATGTATATGTCGGGAATATACAATATCCATCATTACAATGACTCTGGTTCAACAGGAGCCATCACGCTTTGCTCAATAGCTGACGGCACAACATGGTAAATGGTGCATTTATATTGCAGCTTTTATCCAAAGCACTTTACAATTCCTCACATTCACTCACACATTGACACACCGACGGCGGAGGCAACCATGCAAGGTGCCAACCTGATCATTTGATTTGGAGCAATCAGGGGTTGAGTGTCAAGGACACTTGAACACACTGCCCGGGAGGAGCAGGAATCTAATCGAGAACCGTTCCGATTACCAGACGACCGCTCTACCTCCTGAGCCACTGTCGCCCCAGAACAGCACAACACCTGAGATTCAAATGTTATGCTTGTTGAATATACTGATAATTAGCAGTATTCGTCTTGTCTAGTGTGTTTGTCTCTCGCTTAACCCTTTCACTGCCACGCAACAAATGGTTAACCCTTCCACTGCCACACTACAGAAGGTTAACCCTTTCACCACCACACTACAGACGGTTAACCAGATTCTGAACAGCAGAGGCTTTTAATATACTTGTGCTGTTCAAGTAGGTCATGAGCAGTAAAACTCCTATTTTTATACATAAACAGATTGTTTTTAGTAATACTGTGCATGAGCATTACACTAGAGGTTCCAGTAGTGGGCAGCTTGAATTGCCAGGTCCAAAAACCAACGCTTTAAGGAGATATTTTATTTTTAGAGCATTAACTCTTTGGAATAACGTGCCTCAAAACCTCTGCTGCATTTACAGTAGATTCACTTTTTAAAATAATCTTAAATTGTATTTAACACTCTAAAGTATTTTTTTTTCTGTGCTTGCATGTAGCCATATTAATTGTTAGTTTCATTATGCATTGTGTGTTGACTGACTTTTAATAATTTTGTTTTGCAATAATAATTGTTTTTGTATGTTTTTTTTGTGTGGACCCCAGGAAGACTAGCTGGTTGCTATGGCACCAACTAATGGGGATCCGTAATCAAATCAAATCAAACCTGTACAGGTAACAGCCGGGGCCACGTCACCTAGCTGTGACTCACTGCTAACTCTGAAGTCACTTTTGTAGTGGTGAGGGGTGAGACCTTGGTCTGGCGCCAGGCAGTGTGTCTGGGCTCACAGATGTTGAGCTATGCATAATGCAACATGGCCGCCATCCAAAACAAACTGGCCGGTGGAGGGAGAAGAAAACAGGTACTGTAATGGTGTCGGTCAGGCTCCCCGGCATGAGGGGTGTTCTGGGAAATACTGAGTGAAGGGGGAAAAGCAGTTGTGTCTCAATACATAACAATATCTGTCAATGAACAGGGGTGTGCAATGAAAATGTATGAAATTAAACATCTGAGAGGTTTCTGAATATATGTGTGCTTGTTATCATTCATTTAGGCCAGTGGTTCTCAACCTTTTTGATGTGTGGTCCTAAAAAACAGAGCAATGTATTTGTGTGACCTCCAACATACACTATAGTCAAGAGTATGACTGACTTTTGGTGAATAATGATTATTCTCATTTTCAGGCCAATTCATGGCACAACTCAAACAGGATCAAAACATGATTTGCTCGCCAGTGACTACCATCGTACATATTTCTTCCCAAAAGCGGGTCTCATGGTGGTTACCGGAGGTTGAGAACCACCACATCAGAGTACTACCACAATATCATACTATCATCACTTCATTGCAATAAATTACCTCATTGAGAGACGATAAAGCGATAAAGTAGAATTATTTCCCAACCCCTGATTCACAATGAGCAGGGGTTGGGTAACATTTATAGATGTCTGGCTATTAAAGGCAGATCCTTGCAGGAGTGTACTTTGTGTGGTATAGTTTAGATGTACAGTATACCCTGTTATGGCGTAAATCATGCCAGTTAGGGTACCTTGTGTATACTGCACTTTGTGTATACTGTTTGCTGTTACTCGTATATATTCAGATTCAAATTCTTTATTGCCTATCTTTAATGTATAATACATATAACCAATAGGGCATACAGACCCTCATCTGAACCTTTGTTTACACTGTTTATTTGTTCTCTCTTGGTAGAGTTAGGACAACAGGAGTGGACTGGTTTGGTATAGTTAGGACAGGAGAGGAGACAAAGCGCTAGCGACAGCATAAGCGACTGTATAATCACAGAGAGTTGTTTCCAGAATAGAAAGCCATCAGTGGGGTGAGTGAGCAGGTCTGTCATGGAGAAGATGGTTTTGAACTGACTGTGGTTTTGAACAAAGCCGATGACTTCACGCCTGGCTGGCTACCAGTGCTAATTCACAACCTCTCATTTGCATCAGAAACCCATTATTTCTCTCCTGCTTGGTTATTTCATCATCATTTCTTTTTTGGGGGGGGACACAATTTTCCTACTGAGGGGGAAAAAAATTACATAAAACAGAGTGTAATGTGGAAAGCGAATGCCAGTGATTACCGTGGTTTTGCAAGATAAACCTGCCCCCCTTTTGGTCGTTTGGTCTCGAGGACCGCCGTATCGCAGAGGCCACGGCGTTGGGCCCGTCCTCCTCAAATGAAAGACTTATCGCGGGGCTTCAGGTAATAGTGATCTATTTTTGAGGTGATAAAAGTGCCTAAATCACTAATGCGTGAATTTAATGACATTTTAACAGGCCCTTATGGTATGGCGTCGCACACGCTGCAGACGGCAGATTAAGAAGGTAATGTTATGCTCAACAAAACCCACAGACAGTGAGGAATGGTGACCTTTTTGTTTCCAGGCAGTTTTTCAAAATGATGGCCGGGGGGCAGAGACCCAGTCGCACCAGTGTGATTGACTCAAGGTTGGGCCCGTGAATAAATAAAGACAAACACATATTGAAATTCAAGTTATTCAAGCGAGGGGACTTTGGGCTGTTGCCTGTGAAGTCTGTGTAAAGTGATTCCTTTCTGAATGAGGTTCATATGCATTAAACATTTTGCACAAGAATGTCTCTGTCGGCTAGAAGTCTGGGGATTAATCTGTCAACTGAATTAGTTGATTGTTGTCCCTTTGCAAATTAACGCAATCATGCACACGGACCTCTTAAAATGAGATTAGATTAGATTCAAATGTATTACAGTACAACGAAAATAAGTTTGGCATCCAACCAGAGTGTAAATGTAACAGTAAAGTGCAATAGTAATATACAATGTACAGGTGATTAAACTGGGTATAACATATATAAATTAGTACTACTGAGTAATAGTGCTAATCAGATGTATGAATGAATGAATGAATGAATGAATGAATGAATGAATGAATGGATGAATGAATGAATGAATGAATGAATGAATGAATGAATGAATGAATGAATGAATGAATGAATGAATGAATCAAAACTTTATTTAACAGATTGCAGAATGGGTACAATACAGTACGGCTCAATACACACAATTGTTAAGGAGATGCAGACCAGAGAAAGACGTTTGTCTTGTTTACATCAGGGTCCCCCATTTTCAATTCATATCGACATTTATGACATACACAACATACATGACATTTATGGCATAGGGACATACAGGAATTTAGGACTGATACATTTGTGACATAAACGGTATTCAAATATACAGTACTGTTACCCATAGATCCTGACAGAGTATATACATATGATGGGGAGGGGACTGTACATTAGGAGGGGGTGGGTGGGTGGGAGAGAAATATACATACGGTGGGGAGGAGACTGTCTATTAGGAGGTGGTGGGGGGTTTGGGCATTTACGGTGGCCAGTTTTGAAGGTGCTCTTTAAGAGCGGTTTTGAATGTGGGTAGGGATTCACATTCCTTTACAGCTTTGGGTAGGGCATTCTTGGCATAATTGCGAAACGTGTTTAGTCCCTTGTTTGAGCCGAATCTGGGTTTAACATGATTTGTTGAGCTTCCTCTGGTGTAGTGGTTGTGGTATTCACTGACCTTTGGGAAGTATTTTGACATGTACATGGGTACCTTAGTCGTATAGTGTATCTTGTAGACCAGGCCCATTGCAAGTTACTGTACTCTGTCGTCTACTCTAAGCCATCCTAGGTTGTCAAAGTGAGCAGGGGTGAGGTGGGTTCTGGGGGTAAGGTCAAGTAGTAGTCTGACCAGTTTGTTTTGTGATGTTTGTAATCTTGTTTTTAGCGCCTTTGAGGTGCTTTGGTACCATGAGGTGCAAGCATAGTCGTAGTACCCTTGAATGAGTGCTCCTGCCAGAGTCTTCAGGGTATTCTTGTTTACCAGAGAGGAGATCCGGTACAAGAATCTAGTTCGTTGGTTGACTTTTTTTTATTACATTGGATGCCATTTTGTCACAGAAAAGATTTGCCTCTAGGATGGAACCCAGGTAGGTAATTTCGTCTTTCCTTGTGACAATATTGTCACCCACTGCAACTGAGAAGCCGTCGGTCTTGCTGAGTTTGTTATTTGAACCGAAGAGAATGGACTCTGTTTTGCCCATGTGTAATGATAGTTTGTTATTGGCGAGCCATATGCAGATTTTGCCTAGTTCCGAGCTGAGGGTTTTTTCAACCTGCAACTTGTTCTTGTCAGAGACCAGCAGGGCTGAGTCGTCCGCAAACAGGAACAAGTGGCAGTCACAGGCTGACGACATGTCATTTGCATAAATTAGGAACAGTAGCGGTCCTAGTATGCTTCCTTGTGGAACACCACAGCTCACTGTGAGGGGGGGGGGGGGGGGAGGGGTAGAGTACCGTTTACCTCTACCATCTGTTCTCTCCCCTCCAGGTAGGATTGCATCCAGCTCACTGATAAACTATCAAAACCAATTGCTTTTAACTTGTCAATCAGAATGGAGTGATTTTTGTATGTCGGGAATATACAATATCCATCATTACAATGACTCTGGTTCAACAGGAGCCATCACGCCTTTTGTAGGTCCAGCATGACCATGACGCAGTATTTGCCCGCGTCCACCTCTTGTTTGATGTGGTCGTTCAAATAGAGGAGGCATGTGTCAGTGGAGTGGGACGTTCTGAAGCCAGATTGGAATTGGTACAGAGTTGTAGTATCAATATGTACAGTGATACAGGTATGAAGACACTATGGTAGTAAGTCATACTGGCCAGCAAACGTAACTAGTAATCTTGAGTAAGGGTAAGGGATATGTAGCCTACAGATATATATATATAGTATCTACAGATAATAAAAATGATTATATGCAGGTATGTACAGACAGATGTGGATAGATATACGATAAGAATAAATTAATTATATTAAGACCAAACTAATTGACTATGTAGGCGGGTCATCTGTGGCACTTCCGTGACCGTGGAGAGCAAAGGTCCGTTTCTCAATGTATTGGTCATCTAAGAGGGTTAATAAACACATTTAGCCGGCGTGTATTTAAAAAAAGGGCAGGGACATTTAGTGAGAAACCAAAATAAAAAATGGCTGCCGTGGAAATTAACTTTTTAATGGTTTGACCTACAATAATAATAATAATAATAATAATAATAATAATAATAATAATAATAATAATAATAATAATAATAATAATAATAATAATAATAATAATAATAATAATAATAATAATAATAATAATAATAATAATAATAATAATAATAATAATAATAATAATAATAATAATAATAATAATAATAATAATAATAATAATATCTTAATATCAGGAGACCCAAGGTGCTTAACAGGAGGGGGCAGCTAAGGGAGGGGAACAGGGAACAACGTAACAACAAAATAATAATCAAAAGGAAAGAAACAATGATGCACAATAGATGGTTTCAGAGCTTATTTTGGTCAAGGAATACATATTTGGTGTTTATATAATGACTTGACCTATTTCTGACCTTCAACTGCAAGATGGCTGCCAATTCTGAGCTCCAAAGGGGATTTTTTTCAGAATCGTCACAGAGCCTTCATATTAAACTCTAATGAAAGCTCTGCAGTACACAGAACTAATCTCTGAGGTAAACAAAGTCAATGTTTGTGTGTAAACAACAGTTGCTGATTTGCGGTTTTCCATTAAATAGGGTAGGCTACTGAGAATATTGCATTTGAAGGTCAAAAATAGGTCACGTCATTATTTAAACACCAAATATGTATTCCTTGATAAAAATAAGCTCTGAAACCATGTATTGTGCATCATTGTAGGTCAAACCAATAAAAACTACATTTCCATGGCAGCCATTTTGGATTTTGGTCTCTCACAAAATGTCCCCGCCTTTTTTTTAAATACACCCCAGCTAAATTAGTTTATTAACTAATGACCTAGATGACAAATCCATTGAGAAACGGACCTTCGCTCTCCACGGTCACGGAAGTGCCACAGATGACCCAACTAATGCAGTTTTGTACCTCATCTCATTTCTGCATTGTACCTCACTGTTACTCATTTTACTCTGTATTGTATATTGTATATGTATATTGACTTTACTTACATTTTACTTACTTCTTAATAACTTTTTTTTACTTACTTTCTTTTTACTGTATGTAGCACACTCTCAGGGGCTCATACAGAAACAAGCATTTCATCATAAAGTATTCTGTATTTTGTTGTGACAAATAATAAACAAACTTGAAACTTGAAACTAATGAGGGGAGGCCCAGGTTGCCCAACAGAAATAGAGCAAACTCTACTTCACTTTTCAAGCCCATGCACACGCAACGGTTTCCCACAGACTTCCAGAGGCACCAGCACACGCAACGGTTTCCCAGACTTCCAGAGGCACCAGCAGTTCACTACCACACTACCAAAATGTTAACCCTTTCACTGTGACAATGCAGAAGGTTAACCCCTTCACTGCCACACGGCAAAGGGTTAACTCTTTCACAACCACACTACAGAAGGTTAAGCTGAATTAAAAAAATGTAATATTTCCCCAGCCTATGATCAATTGGTTTTGCAGTTTTTGACGAGGAATGCAACAGTGGTGTTAGTTGTGCGGGGCGACCCTGGGAATACCATCACTTGACAGGCCAAAACCATCTGATTCAGCTTGTCTGAGTCTGTGGAAAACATGTGTTGCACATGCGTGGTCTTGAAAAGTGAGTCAGAGCTTTGCTCTTTTTCTGCTGGGCAGGTAAACTCACTCTCCAAAGTTGCAGCTTTAATACCATAGGTATATAGTAGGGGCTGAGCGATTATCTGTATACTATCATATGTACTGTACTTGTATCCGAAAAAAAAGGTTGGATGTGCACATAGCTACTCTGCTGTCTGAATCTATGCCTCGCTCGCAGAATTATCAGATGTACCTTCACTTGATTGACACAACAACTTCACTTGATTGACACAACATCTCAAAGATGATTTTTTCTCCAAAGAAAGAGGAGCCAAAGGTACAAGTTAGAAGAGCTGCCAAAAGTTCACAACTCACTGTAACGTTATGTTACAGTTTCTCTGTCTTCCTCATCTCTCCCCCCCTTTCTCATACACGCACGCACGGCACACACACACACACACACACACACACACACACACACACACACACACACACACACACACACACACACACACACACACACACACACACACACACACACACACACACACACACACACACACACACACACACACACACACACACACACACACACACACACACACACACATCCTAAATACAGCTCTCTGTAGATGTAATGTTATTTAAGAATATCCTGCCCCTATATTTCAGTATATATTGTGTGTACTGACACACAATAATGGACTGACAACTTAACGTTAGCAACCCACTAAACTCTCTTTGACTGTGCCAGACCAAAACATAAATTTGAGGTTCCCAGATCTGTCTGACATGAACTCAACAGGTGGTCAATTCAAACAGAGAACATGATTTGCTGAGATGGCTTTCAAAAGTACAGACTAAAAACACAATTTCCCTCATTTCAGTGTTTGGCCTTTTTTAATCCTCTCTCCTGCTGTGCTCTGTTGTCGTGTCTCCCGTTCTTGTTTTGTTCAAATATTCCATGTTTTACAAAGTATTTTATTAAACACTGTTCATTTAAAGGCAGGTTTGTGTTACTGTGTTACTGTGTTACTGTGCATTTTGGCACAAAACATGAAATGAAAAAGAAATAATAAAACTAACGTTGTACTGTCTTTCACTCTCTCTCCTACTAAGTAATCTACCTTGTTGTATAATACCTACTATGCTAACATGCACTCAAGTTCTACACTGTTGTGACGAACAATCTCACTTACCCTCAGCTGCCAGAGTTGTACCCTTCCTGCTGACTTGTTGTACAGAACTTGTAAGTTGCTTTGGATAAAAACATCAGCTAAATGACTAAATGTAAATGTGAATGAAAAATGTCACATTTACTGCAACTGAATAGCAGCCTCAAATATCGGCTATCCGCCTCATTGATCACTAATAATCAGTATTGGCCCTGAAAAAAACAATATTGGTTGATCCCTAGTACATAGCCTATTATTTGTAGCTAAGAAACGACACGACTGTAAAAACACAACAGGATGCCAATAATTCCAGTCAAGCATTGACACACCTTGGCTATTGTTCTTTTTCTTTGAAGCATGATGGTTATATGACAGTTGCCCATTGATTTACACAGTCCTTTGCATTTTTATTGAACACTGCAAGGTCTTTTGAGCTGCAAGGGTTGGGTAGTAGAGGACAGACAAGGCAGTGTTCCATAGTACGGTCTGCTTCTCCACCTTCACAGGTGGTTGGGCCAATCTTGTAATCATTAAATTGGCTATTAATATTCCACGATGACCTCATACTATATTTATTGTAGGGCAAAATAACTGAGAGGGCATACATACCCTCATCTCGCACCTTGTTGCCCATATGCACATGTCCAGAGTTAATTATATTGTATATTGTTTACACTGCCTTTTTATTCTATTTAATGTTTTTTTTTTACTTATCCACTGTACTATAATTCTGTGACCTGTACCTGTATGTCTTCTACTACCTGTGCCGCCCCTCCCCCCTCCCCCATGCTGCTATGATGCCTGCATTTCCCCAAGGGGATCAATAAAGGAATATCTTATCTTATCGTATCTTATCTTATCTTATCGTATCTTATCTTATCTTATCTTATCGTATTGTATCGTATCGTATCGTATCGTATCTTATCTTATCTTATCGTATCTTATCTTATCTTATCTTATCTTATCTTATCTTATCTTATCTTATCTTATCTTATCTTATCTTATACTCCATAGAATCACAACTTCCTGTTGTGAGGAATTCCCTGTTAGGGACGATGGGACACCCCTGTTTCCCTCACAGAGGCCGCGTTACTTCCTGTATCTACTAAATGCCAAAAACAGGTCGCCTCGTCTGCACCTTTATTTATATGCATCTAGGAGCGTGCAGTGAGGAAAACAGGCCCTCGCAGCCCAGCGTTAACGTGTCCTCTGGCAGCGGTCGACAGGGGACCGTCCTCTGCTGCTCCGTCAATGAATCTGTAATGAGGGCGTGTGCTGCTGCTGCTGCTCCTGGTTATAGGCGCTGTAGCATCTGAATGACAAAAGTAAGGCTGAGACGATATGCCATTTGGAAGAATCGATAAATCGGGACAAAATTATCGATAAATATATATTTTTTAATTATTATTATAAATTAAAAAATATATAAAAATATTAAAAAGAATTAATTACAAATATTATTATCACACACACACGAACTAACGTTAAATAATATTTACTTTTCTTTTTTAAGAAAAAACT
>NC_140175.1:88976657-88982453 GCF_963971535.1 Notolepis coatsorum
CTAACCTTAATGTCATGCACTTGTCCTAATAAACTAACCTACACTGTAACACGCAACACTTTGATGAACATTGTTACTCAGCTGATAGAGTTATACCCTTCTTGCTGTCTTGTCGCACAGAACTTGTAAGTCGCTTTGGATAAAAGCGTCAGCTTGACTAAATGTAAATGTAAATGTAAATGTGTGTGTGTGTGTGTGTGTGTGTGTGTGTGTGTGTTGTGTGTGTGTGTGTGTGTGGTGTTGTGTGTGTTGTGTGTGTGTGTGTGTGTGTGTGTGTGTGCGTGCGTGTCAACTTGCTTGCTTACACTAAGAACAAGAAGTGAGTGAGAGAAAGAGAGAGAGAGAGACCAATAGAATAACGTCAGAAAGAAATAGTAGGTATAATATAAGGTAGATATGAATATAAAAAGGCCATATTCCTGGAGGATTGTGCTAACTGAGTCCCCTGGTTGAATTGCTAATGTTTCACGTCATGGCAGAAATAGAAAGGCCTGACAGCCTGTCGACACTCCAGTATTTAACCCTTTCACTGCCACATGACACATTGTTAACCCTTTCACTGCCACACGACAAATGGTTAACCCTTTCACTACAACAATATACATACAGTTTTGTTATTGTAATCCAATACATACAGTAGCACCAAGACAATTGTATTAGAGGAAAAAGACATACAAAAGACGTCGTAATCTCATGTTTTGTGCTGGAAGACGAAATGTCAAAACTAAGACACATAGCATGATGTGATATTTTGGGTAAATATAATCAACCTTAGAGTGAGTGAGTGAGTGAGTGAGTGAGTGAGTGAGTGAGTGAGTGAGTGAGTGAGTGAGTGAGTGAGTGAGGAGTGAGTGAGTGAGTGATGAGTGAGTGAGTGAGTGAGTGAGTGAGTGAGTGAGTGAGTGAGTGAGTGAGATGAGTGAGTGAGTGAGTGAGTAATAATAATAATAATAATAATAATAATAATAATAATAATAATGCATTTTATTTATAAGGCGCCTTTCAAGACACTCAAGGTCGCCGTACAACATTTAAAACAGTTCATTAACAATCACAATCCATTTAAAAATAAAATCAGACATACGCCTGCCTAAACAGGTGGGTTTTGAGGTGGGTTTTAATGGCATGATGGAGTCAATGTTCCCGATGTCGGGGGGAGGGAGTTCCAAAGGCGGGGGGCAGAGCAGCTGAAGGCTATTGACCCCATAGTGGACAGACGGGCTGGTGGGACGGTCAGGTTGATGGAGGAGGCAGACCTGAGGGACCGAGTGGGAATGTTGATGTGGAGGAGTGAGTGAGTGAGGTAATGGGTGAGTGAGGGAGGTAATGGGTGAGTGAGGGAGGTAATGGGTGAGTGAGGGAGGTAATGGGTGAGTGAGGGAGGTAAGGGGTGAGTGAGGGAAGGTAATGGTGATGAGGTGAGTGAGGGAGGTAATGGTGAGTGAGGGAGGTATGTGTGAGTGAGTGAGGTAATGGAGTGAGTGAGGGAGGTAATGGGTGAGTGAGGGAGGTAATGGGTGAGTGAGTGAGGTAATGGAGTGAGTGAGTGAGGTAATGGGTGAGTGAGGGAGTAATGGAGTGAGTGAGGGAGGTAATGGGTGAGTGAGTGAGGTAATGGAGTGAGTGAGTGAGGTAATGGGTGAGTGAGGGAGGTAATGGAGTGAGTGAGGGAGGTATGGGTGAGTGAGTGAGGTAATGGAGTGAGTGAGGGAGGTAATGGGTGAGTGAGGGAGGTAATGGGTGAGTGAGGGAGGTAATGGGTGAGTGAGGGAGGTAATGGGTGAGTGAGTGAGGTAATGGGTGAGTGAGGGAGGTAATGGTGAGTGAGGGAGGTAATGTGTGAGTGAGTGAGGTAATGGAGTGAGTGAGTGAGGTAATGGGTGAGTGAGTGAGGTAATGGAGTGAGTGAGTGAGGTAAATGGGTGAGTGAGGGAGGTAATGGAGTGAGTGAGGGAGGTAATGGGTGAGTGAGTGAGGTAATGGAGTGAGTGAGTGAGGTAATGGTGAGTGAGGGAGGTAATGGAGTGAGTGAGGGAGGTAATGGTGAGTGAGTGAGGTAATGAGTGAGTGAGGGAGGTAATGGAGTGAGCGAGGGAGGTAATGGGTGAGTGAGGGAGGTAATGGGTGAGTGAGGGAGGTAATGGGTGAGTGAGGGAGGTAATGGTGAGTGAGTGAGGTAATGGGTGAGTGAGTGAGGTAAAGGAGTGAGTGAGGTAATGGGTGAGTGGGGAGGTAATGGGTGAGTGAGGGAGGTAATGGGTGAGTGAGGGAGGTAATGGGTGAGTGAGGGAGGTAATGGGTGAGTGAGGGAGTTAATGGGTGAGTGAGGAGGTAATGGGTGAGTGAGTGAGGTAATGGGTGAGTGAGGGAGGTATGGGTGAGTGAGGGAGGTAAAGTGGGTGAGTGAGGGAGGTAATGGGTGAGTGAGGAGGTAATGGGTGAGTGAGGGAGGTAATGGTGAGTGAGGGAACGGTGAAGCTCTTAGCTGTTGATTGAGCTGCAGGTTAGATTGTGTCTGTGAAGGCAGCCAAACAGGGCATGTCACAAATTAGTTCCCAGGGACGTTCACTTGCTTTATCTCTGGGCTACACTGACTTCTTGGGGGCAGAGAGTGTAGAGGGTTAGGGTTAGTTACCCTTCAGGAGCAGAAAGTGAAGATATGGAGGTTAGTGAAGTTGTGGAGAATTATAGGCTGATTTACACATTGTGGTAACCAGCCAGTGACTGGGTTTACAAAACATGAATGCACCTTGACAAGAGGCAGCAGTTGGTCAAACCTGCTCTTGTATTCATAGATCTGGTTAGGGTTAGCTTAAAAATAACTCCTATACTGCAACCAGCCTCCACGGGGCGATAGATATTTTGGCTTCACTTTTGGGGAGCTGCCGTGTCAACCATCAATGCCCTGTGGGCGCTGGGCCGTCCTAAAACCAGAACGCCTTTCTTTTTCTGAATTCATTAATATTCCGCGGGCCGCCAGTTGAAATAGAGAGCACTGATCCCGGACAATAGACCACGTCACATGTTCATTATACAACACCACTAGGCCCTCAAAACAAACTGGTCTCAGGCAGTGCTCCTATTCTACTCTTTTGAACGTGGACCCCTGGGTTCAATGGGATCCAATGAAACAACTCATAAATAAGTCAAATTCTATTCATATCTTCAACCACGTCGGTTTGGAAGGTAGGTATACGGGGTGCCGGGCTGAGGGGAAGCGTGATTGGAAGGAGGTATTGTATAGTATAGTTTAGATACATTAAGTATAAAAATGGCGGAGTTAAAATAGTAAATTGTATAGTAGTGTACATAGGAACCAGTTCTCAGGAATTAGCATGTCTTTTTTTTATCATGCACATCTTGTGTTTTACCTATTTATTTTTATTTTTTCTATGCCTATTTTTATCATTGTATTTTGCACAATCGATGCGGGCATGACCACCCACATTTCACTGTATGCCCTGGTATGTATGTGACAAATAAACCTCTTGATTCTTGATTCTTAGATTCTTGATTCTTCTTGATGGGGGCACGTGAGACAGCGTTGCCCGAACATCGTAACTGTCCCCGAGTCAATATCTCATTGTAACACGGTAAACACAGGTTCCCGGGAGAGAGGTGCCGTGCAGCGCCGCCATGTTTATTGACAGCGGCGTGTCCCTGTGAAAAACGCAGCGTGGCTGACATCCCGTGGTTGTGTGTTAATACAAAGGATCTGATGTAGCTCTACGCCCGTGGTGCTGCTCGTCCAAACACAATTATATGGGTACAACCTTCTAATCCTAATTAACAACACTATCTCCCCCCTGTACCCCCGAGACAGAGGAGAGGAGAGAGAGAGAGAGAGAGAGAGAGAGAGAGAGAGAGAGAGAGAGAGAGGAGAGAGAGAGAGAGAGAGAGAGAGAGAGAGAGAGAGAGAGAGAGAGAGAGAGAGAGGAGAGAGAGAGAGAGGAGGGGGGGGGGGGGGAGAGAGGAGAGGGAGAGAGAGAGAGAGAGAGAGAGAGAGAGAGAGAGAGAGAGAGAGAGAGAGAGAGAGAGAGAGAGAGAGAGAGAGAGAGAGAGAGAGGGAGAGAGAGAGAGGGAGAGAGAGAGGAGAGAGAGAGAGAGAGAGAGAGAGAGAGAGGGGGGGGGGGGCTTATCGAAGCGGAGGGATGACGGACAGGAGAGCGAGACCCTGTGACAACAACATGGATGAGAGGACAGTGACACCCGAGCGGAAGGTCTTCACATGAGCGCACAGAGGGGGGGGAGAGGTCGCATTCTGGCTAATGTTGCATACAACAGGAGATATGTATAACCCTTTGTTGCGTGGCAGTGAAAGGGTTAACCTGCTGTAGTGTGGTAGTGAAAGGGCTAGACCCTTTGTCGTGTGGCAGTGAAAGGTTAACCTGCTGTAGTGTTTAAGTTTTAGTTTAAGTTATTTGGATCCCCATTAGCCACAGCAGTGCTGGGGCTATTCTTCCTGGGGTCCATAACACATAAAATACAGTTACAGACTTATACACTCACAACATTTACATGTCATACAGACAATTAAAACAACAATAAAAACTCTAATCAAATGCATAATACAATATAAAATAATACTCCTTATGAATGAATTCATAATACAATACAATAATACCTACTCATAATTAATTCATAATACAATACAGCATAATATTTATTTATATCAGACACATGCCTTTTCATCCATATATACCTATCTCTTTATCAGACACATACATTTTCATTTACGTACACACTATCTATTAGGGAATGTCAATTTCTTTGGTTGAAAATGTTGTTTTACCACGATTTTGAAACGACATTTACTATTTCTGCTTACATGTCTGGGAAGAGAGTTCCATTCCTGCATACCACGGAACAGACAGTTCGCTTCATTGCATTCGACCTCACTTTTGGAAGTGTGGTAGTGTGGTAGTGAAGTGTGGTAGTGTGGTAGTGAAGTGTGGTAGTGTGGTAGTGAAAGGGCTAAGACCCTTTGTCGTGTGGCGGTGAAATGGTTAACCTTCTGTAGTGTGGTAGTGAAAGGCTAAAACCCTGTTGTCGTGTGACAGTGAAAGGGTTAACCTGCTGTATTGTCGCAGTGAAAGGGTTAACCCTTCTGTGGTGGTAGTGAAAGGGCTAAAAAAACCTTTGACGTGTGGTAGTGAAAGAGTTAACCTGCTGTATTGTCGCAGTGAAAGGGTTAACCCTTCTGTGGTGGTAGTGAAAGGGCTAAAAACCCTGTTGTCGTGTGGCAGTGAAAGGGTTAACCTGCTGTATTGTCGCAGTGAAAGGGTTAACCCTTCTGTAGTGGTAGTGAAAGGGCTCAAAAACCCTTTGACGTGTGGTAGTGAAAGAGTTAACCTGCTGTATTGTCGCAGTGAAAGGGTTACCCTTTTGTGGTGGTAGTGAAAGGGCTAAAAACCCCGTTGTCGTGTGACAGTGAAAGGGTTAACCTGCTGTATTGTCGCAGTGAAAGGGTTAACCCTTCTGTAGTGGTAGTGAAAGGGCTAAAAAACCCTTTGACGTGTGGTAGTGAAAGAGTTAACCTGCTGTATTGTCGCAGTGAAGGGTAACCCTTTTGTGGTGGTAGTGAAAGGGCTAAAAACCCTGTTGTCGGTGACAGTGAAAGGGTTAACCTGCTGTATTGTCGCAGTGAAAGGTTAACCCTTCTGTAGTGGTAGTGAAAGGCTAAAAAAAAAACGTTGACGTGTGGTAGTGAAAGAGTTAACCTGACGCCCTCTTCTCGGAACGGTCCGCCCGCCGCTAAGCTCTCGGAGAGCAGCAGGACAGCAGCCGCCACGGTGG
>NC_140175.1:88982653-88990153 GCF_963971535.1 Notolepis coatsorum
ACTGTAGCCAGGGACTCATTTGAGTGGATTAAATCCACCACTGGCTTTTACATGGGAGGAGGGACGACCACACGGCTTCCAGGAAAATCTGGAATTCTCTTGCTCAGTGTTCATCTGGTAAAGCTCCTTGCGGGTCTATTTTCTTCTTCTTAACCCTTTCACTACCACACTACCAAAGGGTTAACCCTGTCACTACCACACTACAGAAGGTTAACCCTTTCACTACCACACTACAGACGGTTAACCTCACAGTAAGTGTGGTAGTGAAAGGTTAACCTTCTGTAGTGTGGTAGTGAATGGGTTAATCACAAGATTACAATTGAACTGGGATTCCAAAATTCCTGTTATCATGTAATGGGAGTTTCCCTGGGATACAGCCCAGCCTCATGTTCTCCCCGTGGGTTAAATCCACACAAAAAAAATAAAAGTAGTATAATCCATACTCATACTCTGGGGGGAAAAAAGATAATTGGAAATAAAAACTTCCCCCAGGCCATATTTGTCTCACCAGATCAAACGTAATATGGATATACGGTTGGAGAGCATTTGCGGCGCCACCCTCCCCCCCCTGAAAGAGAAAGCAATTCGGTGAAAGATAACACATGACTTCCTGTGACGGCATGAAGCGCGGCGCTTAGCCATGTTGTTGACGAGAGCACAGTGCAGCGAACACGTTCTGCATAGAAAACATAGGAATAAACAGAGCTGACGTGATGTTGCCGCTTTAGGCAACATACTCTGTTTACACTAGAAGCCTCAGCTGTTGTACTACATCTCCCCCGTGGAATAGAACAGAGTAGAATACAATAGAACGAAATAGAATAGAACTTCAACATCTATTTGAGTTTGATGGAATGTCTTGCTCTCTGCTCTCCTATAATAAAATAATAATAATAATAATAATAATAATAATAATAATAATAATAATAATATAATAATAATAATAATAATAATAATAATAATAATAATAATAATAATAATAATAATATAATAATATAATAATAATAATAATAATAATAATAATAATAATAATAATAATAATAATAATAATATAATAATAATAATATAATAATAATAATAATAACAATAATAATAACAATAATAATAATAATAATAATAATAATAATAATAATAATAATAATAATAATAATAATAATAATAATAATAATAATAATAATAATAATAATAATAATAATAATAATAATAATAATAATAATAATAATAATAATAATAATAATAATAATAATAATAATAATAATAATAATAATAATAATAATAATAATAATAATAATAATAATAATAATATAATAATAATAATAATAATAATAATAATAATAATAATAATAATAATAATAATAATAATAATAATAATAATAATAATAATAATAATAATAATAATAATAATAATAATAATAATAATAATAATAATAATAATAATAATAATAAAAACCATAATAAAAACCATGTCCCGAAAGGCATCGTCTGGACTTCCTGGAACGGTCTCCTCACTGACACCAAAGCCTCGTGCCCCAACGCCACACTATAAGCTCCTCCACCTTTAGCTTGAACCAACACGTCTTACCCTCAGCTCTTAATGCAGACTGTTTTATTAGCTAATGAGACAACACAGTAATTTGTAGCCAGAGACTTAATTAAAAGCCAGGTAGCGATCGATGAGACCATCGCACGGGGGAGAAAACAAGGAGTGATGCGTTCATGGGGGCTGGGGAAGTGAGAGGGGGAAATCGCTATTTGATCGCGCCACGTGTCGGCGGTCCCTGGTGATCTAAAGGGATCATCAGGCAAAACATTCAGGTTTCGTAATTTGGCCAATTAAGGTCGTTGTGATTCTGTGAAGTTGATGGATTACTCAGTACTAGAGGAACACCTAGGCGAGAATCAGAAAACACTATTGCCTCTGCGTATTGCTAGTGCACAGATACTGCACTGCTGGCCAGTATGACTTACTTACAACCATAGTGTCTTTATACCTGTATCACTGTACATATTGATACTACAACTCTGTACATATCTCTGATTAGCACTATTACTCAGTAGTACTCATTTGTATATCTTATACCCATCACCGGTACATAGTAAATTACTATTGCACTTTACTGTTACATTTGCACTCTGGTTGCAGTACTGTACTTGTGCTGTATAATGACAATACATTTGAATCGAATCGAATGATGACCGTTTGCCTGACCCGTAGTTTTAAGAATCATCTAGCGTTAACGTTAAGTCGGATGGCGATAGCAAGCAGCAATGGATACAAAAACATGGCAAGTTCACAAAGGCCTGCCAGATGGGTCTGTCTACACAACCAAAGTTATTTGCAAAAGATAGCGGAGACCTACAAGTTCCTTGGAGTACAACGTTGAACAGTAAACCGGACTGTCAGAGAACGCTGAGGCTCTTTACAGGAAGGGACAGACAGGCTATTCTTTCTGAGGACACTCAGGTCTTTCAACGTGGAATAGGCTGCTGCTGTGTTGTATGCTGGGGGGGTAACGACAACCGAAGAGATACTAACAATCTAAACAAGCTGGTGAGGAAGGCTATCTCTCAAACTGATCAAACTAGGAAGGAGGGTGAGGAAATAGCTGGACGCTATACTGGAAAACCCCTCCCACCCCCCCTCTATGAGGAGCTAGGCAAGATGAGGAGCAGGTTCAGCCATAGACTTACAGACTCTGGTGCAGTGTGCTGCTACACAGTATGTATGTATACTATTATCATCACTATTATTACTGACTGATTGAATCCTGCCATTCCATGTTACCATGTTCTGCTATGTTCTAATTACTATATGCTATTATTACCATTGCTATTATGAACTACTCTGCCTGTACCTCCCCTCCCCCTCCCCCCTCCCCCTCCCCCATGCTGCTATGAGCCCTGCACCAAGGGGATTAATAAAGGAACATTTCACTTGAAAACCACTAATGTCAGCTAGTCATAATAATATCTATCAAATGTTCTGACAGCGCTACTTTGAGAAAAAGTATTAGCTCAAAACAAAACATAGTCTGAAAACAAAATCAAATGAAATGCTGGTGAATGCTGTCATTGCCAAACAAACACAACGCTATCATCTCTTACTCAGTAAAAGCCTACTGACAGTCTTCCTGATACAGTAATTGGGGAAAGATCAGAGCGTAATCCATAGTGTCATCTCACATAATACACATCTCAGTGTTGAAGTACTGTATGTGCCTCTGGCTAGTTTTCTATATTTTGTTCTGTGTGTGTGTGTGTAACATAACTCAAGGTAACTGTACGTGGCACAAAGGCTACGTTCACACTGCAAGCCTTAGTGCTCAATTGGGATTCATTACTCAGATCCAATTTTTTTGTTTGGTTGTTCACATTATAATTTATTTTTATTTGAATGTGGCCAATATCAGATTCCAGTCAGAACTGGTCACACTCCATAACTGACCACATGCGCAAATGAACATAATAACAATGATGGACGTAAACATGGAGGACAGTCAAGTCACAGTTTATGGTTATAAGTTGAATGCAGTGGAGGCCATCTAATTAAAACAAATAAGACCTGTATCTGATTTAGGACCACATTATGAAAAGATCAGATTTGTGCTGTTCATGAAGAAAATACAGATCTGAGTCACATATGAGCAAAATAATCTGATCAGGCCACTTTTGCCTGCAGTCTGAATGTAGCCTAATTATCACTTGATTAGCCATGTATGTATTAGTCATGTATGATGTATTGACCACAACAGTTGTGGTCATGTCACAAGGGACTAATGAATATGTAATCATTCTAATCTAATCAAATGTACATGCGTGTGAAAATATCTTGGAAAAATATGTCTGTACATAATGGCTCACTCATCTTTTCTACCTAAAGTTGAACATAAAATACGTTTCTGACAACATTTGTAATAGTAAATTTGATATGCTATATAATCTGAGTGTGTTTTTTTTTCAGCAAAATATTTCAATTACCTATATTAACTAAACTGCTAAAATACAGTATGTCCCTTTTAAGGAAATCATATCAAGCTATCCAGATTGTATTCAATCAATATTGATGTTAGAATTCTACAGAGCTGCATTAATCCATACTGTGCATTCAACCAGGCAGGTCAATTAACATTCTGACTGGACATACTGTCATCTAGGAATGAAAGAACAAAATAAACCAAATATGCGATAGCTTGTATACTGTTAGTAGCCTACTTCCAGGATTGTAACACTCCAAAGCACACACACACACACACACACACACACACACACACACACACACACACACACACACACACACACACACACACACACACACACACACACACACACACACACACACACACACACACACACACACACACACACACACACACACACACACACACACACACACACACACACACACACACACACACACACACACACACACACACACACACACACACACACACACACACACACACACACACACACACACACACACACACACTCTCCAGGCCCTTTGTATAATAGCAACATAATTTTTTGTCCCCCAATCACGTTTGAAGGTGCCCGTCCATGAGCTCGCCAGAAAAGCCCTTGTCAACCTGTCAGTCTTTTTATCAGGAGATACAGCCCTACTGCCATCCATCTCTGTCTCCTCTCTGTCATCCATCCTTGTAATGGCACTCTTTCATCTGCTACACCTCCACACATCCTATCAAGCCATTACATTTACATTTAATCATCTGTCTGTCTGTCTGTCTGTCTGTCTGTCTGTCTGTCTGTCTGTCTGTCTGTCTGTCTGTCTGTCTGTCTGTCTGTCTGTCTGTCTGTCTGTCTGTCTGTCTGTCTGTCTGTCTGTCTGTCTGTCTGTCTGTCTGTCTGTCTGTCTGTCTGTCTGTCTGTCTGTCTGTCTGTCTGTCTGTCTGTCTGTCTGTCTGTCTGTCTGTCTGTCTGTCTGTCTGTCTGTCTGTCCTGCCACTGATCAGCACATCACTCTTTGGACCTCGGGCATAGCTCCCTCCCCTGCTCCCTTGCATCTATTTTGGTCGTACTGTAACTAGCGTGATAACCTCAACACTTGTGCACTGCCTTTCTGAGTAGCAGCAGTAGCCGTAGTAGCAGTAGTAGTAGCAGTAGTAGTAGCAGTAGTAGTAGCAGTAGTAGCATCATCAGCAGTAGCAGTAGCCGTAGCAGCAGCAGTAGCAGCAGTAGCAGTAGTAGCATCATCAGCATCAGTAATAGTAGCAGTATCAATATCAGTAGTAGTAGTAGTAGTAGTAGTAGTAGTAGTAGTAGTAGTAGTAGTAGTAGTAGTAGTAGTAATAGTAGCAGTAGTAGTAGCAGTAGCAGTAGTAGTAGTAGTAGTAGCAGTAGTAGCAGTAGTAGCAGTAGCAGTAGCAGTAGTAGTAGTAGTAGTAGTAGTAGTAGTAGTAGTAGTAGTAGTAGTAGTAGCAGTAGCAGTAGTAGTAGCAGTAGCAGTAGCAGTAGTAGTAGCAGTAGCAGTAGTAGCATCATCAGTAGCAGTAGCAGTAGTAGCATCATCAGTAGCAGTAGCTAGCTACAAGTAGCGACGCTACATAGCTTAACTACATTTCTCAGTAGCGTGATGGTAGCGTCGCTACTTTTGAACCAAGTAGCGTTCTCTGTAGTGCAGCTATTTTTAGAATCAAGTAGTGACGTAGCGTCAGCAAAACGCTACACGCTACATATCCGGAGAAAAAAAAAAAAAAAAAAAAAAAAAAAAAACGTGTCTTCGGTCCTGAGAGTGTCGTGTTCTCCGGTCCTGCAGCTGGATACTATTGGAGAAAACCCACTATGATTGGTTGGTTGGTTTAGATATGAGTATGACGACTCACGATTAGGCCAAAACATTACGGGGTAGGCCAATCAGAGGCAGGATAGGGCGGGACATGCCACTCCAGCTCGGCAAACCGGAAGTAAAAAAAATCTAAACACAGACCATGAATGAACCAGTCCGCACGAAATGGCAGAAGGATTCGATGTTTCCAGGGCTGATGGCATTGATGAAGATGATGTCAATAACAACAATGCCTCTCCATGGCCCTATCTGGAAAAATGTATGAGTTTGACTGAAAAAACGCCTAAAACATATGTGTTTATTGTGTCAGCCAAAAACGAAGCTTCTCTCAACTTCCCACACGCCCAGCACTAACTTGAGAACACATATATTCAGGTAAGCTGATGAAAAGCTTTACATAAACATTGTCAACTGTTCCCAAACAGCACACAAGTCAGTGCACTTTTTGTCAACAGATTTAACTAACAGATAGCTGTTATCATGTTTCACTGTAGGCAGAAAATGAACAATATTATGGGGGTGGAGTAAAGAAAAAACAAACTACCATAAATAGTACATACACTAAGAGGGAAAAGATCACCTAGAGCAGTGGTTCTCAACCTGTGGGTCAGGACCCCCAGGGGGGGTCCCCACATGATTTTGGGGCCATGGAATGTTTTGTGAGTTACATATTTAAATTCATTTGGTCATTTAGCTGACGCTTTCATTCAAAGCAACTTACAAATTGTGTACAACAAGTCAGCAGGAGTGGTACATATCTAGCAGCCAAGGATAAGTAGTATTGTTTGTCTAGCAGTGTCGAGCTTGAGTGTTATACTCTGAGTACATACTGTACTGTAGTAGTATAGACATATTAGCATAGTTGGTGGTAGTATAGACATGGTAGCATAATAGTAAAATGCAGTAAGACAGTTATTATTAGTTAAAATTCAGATATTGAAGAAGTGTGTTTTTGGTTGATAAAGTGGGCAGGTTTCAGCTAGGAGAAGGTATCAGGCAGCCAGAAGATGCAGAGTTTAGGGATAAATAATACATAAAGATAGAATAGAAAAGAAAAAGACCATTACTGCATCAAAAGTAATCAACAAACTATACTATAAAAACTGATCAAACATTAACCAAATGGTCTCTTTCTTTTATTTTGTAGAGGCTGCACCCAGCTAAACTTGCCTTCCTGGATTTTGTACATAATACAAGTTCATGTTAAAAGGATGACACAACAAGCCAGACCGAGGGCTTGTTTCAATTTTATGATAAACAATCAAACTGAGAATTTGTTTTGCCTGCCTATTTGTTTGGTGGAAACTTGATAATGAATAAAAAATAAAAATAAAGTAGTGCCGATGTAGCTAGCTATTTTTGCCATGTTCTTGTAGTGTAGCTTGCTACATTTATCTGGGGATAGCTTCCATTGTAGTTGAGCTATATTTAATCGAGAGTAACTTGTAGTGTAGCTTACTACATTTTCCAAGTAGCTTGCCCATCACTGAGTAGTAGTAGCAGTAGTAGCATGGGATCATCCCTATGTTCCCCGGGTCCTATGTTCCCCTGGTCCTATGTTTCCCGGGTCCTATGTTCCCCGGGTCCCATGTTCCCCGCTTGATTGATTAATAGATTGAAAATTTTATAAATGTTTATAATTTTATTAATTATTAATGTCTGCCTTGTTTCGAACTGGTTAAGTTTAGGCCCTCTTT
>NC_140175.1:88995153-89009857 GCF_963971535.1 Notolepis coatsorum
TCGGTAGTGAAACAGTGGTTTCGGGTCGACCCTAGTTTATGGCGGTGCAAAATGTGCTACAATATCTGTTAAAAAAATATGTGCAATTGACACAGAAGCCATTGACACTGAACACTGTAAATAATGTCAACATCCGGTCTCCCTCTTAATCAGTACTCGAGTTGTGAAAAAGAAACAGGGGGGATGGTCAGGGCTGCAGATCTCATGACAAGTTTGGGGGGGACGCAGAGTAGGGAGGTCCGGGGGCATCGTCCCCCGGTAGAAATGTTTAATGATTTTAATACGTAAATGAAGCTTTTAGGTGTATTTTGAAACTAGAATTACAGAGCGGGAGTAGATACACTACTCTTGATATCATATTTTTCCAAATTTGGGGGGGGACATGCCCCCCCTGGGATCTGCAACCATGGGGATGGTGGATTTGACCATATGGGGACATAATTTGTGCTGATAATGGCTAAAAATGTCATTGCATGCAGGCATACGTGCTCCTTCACCGTCAATATTTTCAATATGCGCAAAACTGAATGTTGAAATAGCAGTAATACCATGTTCATTGATCAAATGACAAGGGATAGAAGGGATGGAAAGGGGGGATGGCAGTTTTTTTGAAGGGGGATGATATTGACAGTTTTTATTTCAGGGGGGATGCCATCCCCCCTCATCCCCCCTCAACTCGAGTACTGCTCTTAATCCCTTAAGTAGTACTGCACTGGCACTGCACTGCACTGGCTCCCCATTGAAGCATGAATCTACTTCAAGGCCCTCAACCTGCCATATCGTGCGGCGAAGGGAACCGCTCCCTCCGACCTCCGGTCAATGGTCTCTAACTACACACCCTCAAGACCCCTACGCTCTGCATCCTCTGGCCGTCTCAGACCCACTCCTATCCGAGCTCCGGGAGGGTCATCAAAGAGCGAAGAACGAACTTCCCACCACAGTTAGGACAGCCAAAACCCATCCAATATGAAAAAAAAATAAGAAAAAAGAAAGAAAAAAAAGAAATCTAACCCTAACTAACGTTACTGTCATGCACTGTCATGTCCTAATATACTAACCTACACTGTAGCACGCAACAATTTGATGAACATTGTTACTCAGCTGATAGAGTTGTGCCCTTCCTGATGACTTGTTGTACAAAACTTGTAAGTCGCTTTGGATAAAAGCGTCAGCTAAATGACAAAATGTAAATGTAAATGTAAACCTGTTTTCTTTCCTTTGTGTGATTAAGAAAGCTCTTCTGGCCACATTACTTTGACAGGAACACCATAGCGAGAGTTACAGCAACATCTCGTGGCGTCCACCAAGAGGCTGGAGAGCATGGAGCTGAGAGAGCAGAGAGCGGCGTTGATACACACCACATCTCTACCCCAGGCGTCGCCTCCTGCCCCCACCAGCTAGAAACAGGCCCCGGAGCCCATCCAAGGCTAATTATAGGCAGGCAAAAGAAGAAAAAAAAAGAACATTACAACACGTTAAATATTTAAAGGAGGAGCGAGTGCATGACATTGCATGTTTTTTGTCAGCCGGTCAATCGACCGTGACGCGGGACGCCGTCTCACGGATGGTCGTGTGGATTCTGCTCGGCTCCTTCGGCGTCGATCGACTTGGGGGGGGGGGGGGGGGGGAGCGCACGCAGGCAGCGCGTTCTCCATGGAACACTAACATTATTTATTTATTCATTTATTTATTTTACATTTTATTTTGGATTTCATGGTGTTTCTTGTTTTGTTCTTGATTTATTGTGATGTTTCTTCTTGACTTGTTTAAAGAAGACGTGGGGACATTAACGTGTTTTGTCGGGCCTTACAAATGTTCTTTTATTTGATTTGATTTAACATTTTCATACTGTATAATGTAAGTATTTATACGGTAAGTAGAATACATCTCTGAACAATCTACAATCTCTATCTCTCTCCCCTTCTAACAAGCGTATGAGTATTAGTAAGTGTGGGTAGTGTGGTGGAACCGGAGAGGTGATGAATTATCCGCACAGTCAAATCTGTGTGACTGATACGAATGTATTGTTAAAAGCATTGACAGTCAAATACAAATTCAGGCCCAGGAGTTGGGGTTGTGGGGAGGGGTGTATAACAAAAGGTGGTTTTGAGGAGGTGAGGAAGACAAGATTTGAGGTGAAACAAAGCGCCCCGCCCCTCCAGAAAAAATTATAATAAAAAAAAGTATTAAACAATATAATAATAATAATTTATTTGTTTATTAATATATTTTTTATTAAAGTTTGCTTTAATCACAGTAACGTTGGCGAGCTAGCTAAATTATACATAAATAGGTTTTCATATAAATCAATCTTCACTAAGACATTAAAAAGGGGGTGCGGCACGGTCTACGGAGAGGCAGAAAAAAGCTACCAAATCCATTCCGAGACAACTCTGAGACTGACTAGCATCGCACGTAACAAGTTTCAGGGCTAGATCCACAAAGAATGGATTGCACGGTGCTAATTGCACCCTTACTTACAATTCATTATGAATTGAAAATGGGGGACCCTGATGTAAACAAGACGAAAGTCTTTCTCTGGTCTGCATCCCCTTAACAATTGTGTGTATTGAGCCGTACTGTATTGTACCCATTCTGCAATCTGTTAATAAAATTGTCATTCAATCAATCACCTTGTTAATATTTATTTACCTAATTTATCTGCAATCGTTTAATTTCAGCTCAGTGTAAAGAAATGCACCGATACTAACAACCGCCTTACTGCGCGCGTCTATGACGACACTGTTGACACCACGTATCTGTGACACACGCGCCCCGCGACAACACTAGTAGTTTTGGGGGCCTACCACCCCCCCTGAAAAAAATCCTAGGGGAAACACTGAAAGGGTAGGGTGGTAGGAAGAGGAAGGGAAGGAGGAGGGTGTGACACCTTCTCTGCTCTCCCCACAGAGATGGCAACCTCCACCCTCCTCTCAGCCCTTGCAACCTCCTTTGACAAGCTCTGTCCCCTCGTTGAGAAACCTGCCCGCCGTTCACCACCCAGTCCATGGCTGACGGATGCAGTGAGAGAACAAAGACAGGTCCTGAGAGTGGCTGAGAGGAAGTATAGAAAGTCACGCTTCACTGCTGACATCGACACATATCACAACCTCTTGTTAACATTCTCCAAAACCATTACTAATGCCAAAGCTTTTTTCTTTCACCATAGGATCGAGGCCTCTGCCAAGAACCTTCGCTAACTGCATGCTACCATGTCCTCCCTCCTCACTCCCCCCCCACCCCCTCCTCCCTTCTTTGAGGAAAAAGTGGAGAACATCCGCAGCTCCTTCTCCCAACCCCCACCCATTCCAAACACTGAATCGAGAACCTCATCCTTCACTCTGTCATCTTTCTCTCCCATTACAGAAGCCGAGACCCTGACACTGGTAACGTCGAACCGTCCGACTATATGCCAGCTGGACCAGCTACCCTCCCCACTCCTCCAGACCATAGCACCGGAGATCCTCCCATTCCTAACTGCAACCATCAACTCCTCACTCAACTCGGGGGTGGTCCCCACCTCCCTAAAACAAGCCAGAGTCACGCCACTCATAAAAAAAAAAACCTGAACCCCACCGTCATAGGCAACTATCGTCATGTCTCTCTTCTCTCCTTCCTTTCTAAAACACTTGAACGTGCTGTATCCAACCATCTTACTGCTTATCTCTTACAGAATGACCTCCTAGACCCTAATCAGTCTGGCTTCCGGACTGGCCACTCCACAGAAATGGCCCTCATTGCGGTCACAGAGGCACTTCACTTAGCAAAAGCGAAAGGCCTCTCCTCTGTCCTGATTCTCCTAGATCTATCTGCAGCCTTCGACACAGTCAACCATCAGATCCTCGTCGCGGCCCTCGCAGGAATGGGAGTGGCTGGATCTGCGCTGACATGGCTGACATCATACCTCAATGACCGCTCCTACCAAGTGTCATGGAGAGGGACTCTGTCGGCCAACCCGCCCCCCTGCGGACAGGTGTCCCCCAGGGCTCGGTCCTAGGACCCCTTCTCTTCTCCCTCTACACTAAATCACTGGGTAACATTATCACATCTCATGGCTTCTCATATCATTGTTATGCCGATGATACTCAACTCTTCCTCTCCTTCCCTCCCTCAGATATCCACGTCTCTGAGCGGATCTCGGCCTGTCTGTCCGACATCTCCGCCTGGATGATGACCAACCACCTCAAACTGAACCTAAGCAAAACAGAATTGCTTCACCTGCCGGCCAAATCCTCCCCCCTGACCGACCTCTCCATCACAGTCGAGAATGCAGCTGTGACCGCGTCCCCGACCGCCAAGAACCTTGGTGTTGTCCTCGACGACCAGTTAAACTTCTCTGCTCACAGCGCAGCAACAACCAGAACCTGCAGATTCCTCCTGAGAAACGTCAGAAGGATCCGCCCCTTCCTGACAAAAGAAGCCACCCAACTCCTTGTCCAATCAACAGTTATCTCCCGCCTCGACTACTGCAACACACTGCTAGCTGGCCTCCCGGCCACTGCCACCAAGCCTCTTCAACTCATTCAAAACGCAGCGGCCCGCCTGATCTCAAACCTACCGAAGTCGGCCCATGTCACCCCACTTCTTAGGGACCTGCACTGGCTCCCCATTGCTGCACGTATCCGCTTCAAGGCCCTCGACCTGGCATACCGTGCGGCAAAGGGAACCGCTCCTGCCTATCTCCGGTCAATGGTCTCTAACTACACACCCTCAAGACCCCTACGCTCTGCATCTTCTGGCCTCCTCAGACCTACTCCTATCCAAGCTCTGGGAGGGTCATCAAAGAGAAGCCGCCTATTCTCAGTCCTTGCCCCACAATGGTGGAATGAACTACCCACCCCAGTTAGGACAGCCGAATCCCGTCCAATCTTTCGCCGTCGACTAAAGACGCACTTCTTCAACCATTATCTGAAATAATGAAAAAGAATTATAATAATAATCTAACCCTAACTAACCTTACTGTCATGCACATGTCCTAATAAACGAACCTACACTGTAACACGCAACACTTTGATGAACATTGTTACTCAGCTGATAGAGTTGTGACCTTCCTGATGACCTGTCGTACAGAACTTGTAAGTCGCTTTGGATAAAAGCGTCAGCTAGATGACTAAATGTAAATGTAAATGTCAATGGAGGGGGGGGGGGGGGGGTGAACAGAGGCCTCAGAAGAAAACGTCCACAGTAGCCTACTGTATGTTGTGGAAATTATAAGTTAACGTTCCCGTTAACGTTCCAGATTAAAGCATATGCAGTATGAGGAAGATGTATTATTAAATGCTGAAAATCAGGAAGGAGAGAGAGAGAGAGAGAGAGAGAGAGAGAGAGAGAGAGAGAGAGAGAGAGAGAGAGAGAATAGCTATCATCATGTGTTTAGAAGCTGTTATATGAATATCGTAGGCTGAACCAAAGCCTTGGAGACTCCTAACGGGCTGAAAAACTGAACCACACTATCACAAAATGACCTCAGCTGTAGGCTACATGTTACCAGTGTTATCTTTGTCTGATAAACAAGCTTACTTATATAATGGGCCTTCAAGACAGCGAGTGATTGGATTGAGGGATTGGACTAACTAGCTATTTGAGTTGTTTAAACGCAGAGGTCACCTGACATTACCTTTCACCTAGAAGAGATTAAGATGTCTCCACCGGGACAATGTTGACCACGTGGTGGCTGACCTAGGGTCATAAAGGGAGGCATGGCAGGTCACTGATTGAAACTAACCTTTTGTATGGCCACAGTGGCTAGTGGAGCCAAAATATTGATTGAACACAGGATGTTTAGCTGTCAAAGTGGCAATGGATTTTCCTAGTATAAAGAAAAACAAAGCCACAGCCTAAATGTACCAAGATTTATCTGGTGACCAGTGCTCATTTCAAGGGCTACCTATTTGTGTAAGAACATAAACATAAACACACACACACCCACACACACACACACACACACACACACACACACACACACACACACACACACACACATTTATGTTTATGAGAAATATGGGGACATTGCCGTGTACACGGTGGGGCCCCTGCCTAGCTCAAGGAACTCCTCACCCCCAGTCCTCCCCACGTTCCTGTGTCAAATGCTCTTTTTAGTTTTCATCATATTTAGTCACCTTTATCTATTTTTCGTTTGGTCAAGTTTTAGTCAACGACAAGTCTGAGCATTTTAGTTGTAGACTTTTTGGTTTAGTCTCAATTTAGTCTTTTTTGTTTAGTCTCACCACTCAGTTACAGCCTCATAAATTGGCGTGAGCTTTTTCTAAACAAAAACAAGCTAATGTTAGTGCTAGCTGGTTAGACTTATGTAAGCTCCTCCTCCTGCTTGAACATTCCACTAAAGGGCTATTATCGTGTCTTTCTCTGGAATGACTAGAAATCTCCAAAACTATACTCGTATTCAAAATGGTATAAAACGGAAATGTACAGATGAAAAAACAATCCGTTTCGTACATGTTGACTGGAAGCAACTCATTGGTCTATTTCTATTATATTTGATATGTGTTATGCACTCGCAAATAAGTCCTATTCTCCATTGGATATAGCGTGGCACGGAAGGGCCATCAGCAGAGGGCGCTGTTGGCCCGGAATGAGTTAATAATAAACGTCAGCTAAAATATATTATTGTGTTGTATTTGCTTCATTATATATTACATTACAGCATAGATACATACAGTACAGCCATAGATATTCATAACTGTACAGCCTGGGACTGCTCTGTGCACACTACAGCAGCAGTGCTTTCTTGTATGCATTCTTGTCTGCTGTTTCTTGTCAGTTTCTGCTGGGGCTGTAAGTGTCCAGGTACACCAACTACTCATGTCCTCTAGCGCAATGGTTCTCAACTGGTCTAGCCTCGGGACCCAACATTTTCCGTAGTCATTAAGTCGTGATCCAATTTCTTTTTACCACTCTGATTTATTTCAATTTCTTTTGCAGTAATACGTAATACACAATCTTTCATGCACTGTTAAAAACATGAAATAAACACAAAAAAGTGCAACAAAAGTGCAACTAGGGCTAAAAACCCAATGAAATAAAATTCTAATAATAATAAATAATATATGCTTCTTAGCAGACTTCTTAGCTTAACATCCCAGGGAACTAATGGGATAACTGGGGATGTTGTTTGCTCCTGACAAGAGTCTCAAAGTCTGGGGTGATGGTAGACAAAGCAACTCTGAGGTTGTGCTCAATGTCCAATCTGTTCCTCTGCTTTGTCTTCAGCTGGACCAGAGCTGAGAAGCCACTTTCACAAAGATACGTAGTGCTATAGGTAGTACACACACATCCGCGACCCACTCAAAATGGCCCTGCAACCCACTTTTGGGTCGCGACCCACCAGTTGAGAAACACTGCTCTAGCGGCCTGAGAGTAGTCTGCAATTGAGGAATCTTCAAATATTAATAATTATAATATATTTTGATAAATCCCAAACTATTCTAAGGCGTATATCATATAGTATGATGCAGTTTTTTGTAAGATTCCGTGTTACATTATCTGAAGATTGGTTGCTAATGCTCTAAGTTGGCTGGTTACGTTATGCTGTAGTTGGTGTTCTAACATTTTGATACATGTGCCCTTTCTAAAATGTTTGCACCTGCCCCTCTAAAGGTCTCTGCACATCCCTGTTGAATATTGTATTTTGTAATGTTGGCTGACAGAAAAAAAATAGTTCCCTTTTGTTGAAGTTGTCATCGATCTAATTAGCATACAGCATATGTTCAGTGGCGGCTCTGCCACTAGGGGCGCACGGGCGCCGACCCACCTGCTGTTAAATCAGAGAAGAAGAAAATAAAACTTTTTAGTTTTTTGTTTTATAGCCCTATAAATAATATAAACATGTTTAAAATGAATAATATTTACTCATTTTAAGTATGTTTGTATTTCCAATGCACAATATAACGTTATTATCTCAAATAAAAAACACTCGTTTTCCTGAGCAGGAAGTGACATCACGTTTTTTTTATTTTTTTATGTTTTCGTATTTCTCGGCCCGGGCTAGACGCGATAGCGCTCTGAGTGCACGTCACAGTTTGATCGCTGTATCCGTCACAGCCAATCAGTGCATAACGCGTTGTGCGGTGAAATATGACTATTATGTTGGAATCCGGGCGCGATTTGAAGCGGTCTAGCCAGTAGCGTCAAGAATTTCTGTAGCCGCATTTCGCGGAGACGCTCTCTGATTGGCCGACGCCAGTATTTTTTTCCGTAGCAGAATTTCACAGAGACGATCTCTGATTGGCCGAATCCAATTTCTAATGTTCCAATTCTAGCTTATTCCTAGGTTGGTCCGTTGGTGGTATAGATAGTTGTGTTGTTGTTGATGCAGGCAGCTGTTTGTCTTAGAGCGTGCCGTGACTGCAAGTTCTTTAGACTGTTAAGCTTAGGCACTCTTTCAAAGTTGGTTAAGGTTAGAGTTTGTCTTAGAGCATGGCGATAGAACGCCAGGTAGTTTGCAGTCTGTTAGAGCGGAAATGGACAAAGGAATGAAGTACTTGTGATTGTTGTGTGGTGCTGCTAACTGCTAACAAGCTAACACTTGGCTAACAAGCTATATGGCGGATGCAGTCTGGACACAGTGGACAGTGGTCTGGAATACATCAAGGCAAGCCCTCCTGCCCTGGACGTGTCAACTAAACAGTGAGTCTCTCTCTCTCTCTCTCTCTCTCTCTCTCTCTCTCTCTCTCTCTCTCTCTCTCTCTCTCTCTCTCTCTCTCTCTCTCTCTCTCTCTCTCTCTCTCGCGTTTGGATTGAAAATACGTGGATTATGGCTTGTTCAATATCGTCTATGTTTGAATGAATGAATGAATGAGAACTTTATTAACAGATTGCAGAATGGGTACAATACAGTACGGCTCAATACACACAATTGTTAAGGGGATGCAGACCAGAGAAAGACGTTTGTCTTGTTTACATCAGGGTCCCAGATTTTCGATTCATATCGATAGTTTAATAGCTAGCCTTGGCTCGTTTAACAATATGCAAAATATGTGTACAGCCCTGTACTCATACTGAAGTTATTCTTGGTATATAATAGGTCTGATTGTGTAACGAATCGATTCCACGTCGCGCTGTGTGTGAGAGAGAGAAGGAGAGAGGGAGAGATCTGCCTGTGTTTGGAGACGGAGCGAGTTTTGTTTCTAACTTTTCTATTTATATATTGTGTTTCAAGTTGTGAATTAGACTATACTTTATTTGACTGGTTGTGTGTTGTTGTAGTAACAGCTGAGCGACTCGTTCATAAGAGCCGATTCATTGCCGTGAGCGTGAGTCGAATCGCTCACGTCTTGCCATGAGTCGGTTGCGTGGTACTGTACATGTTTGCAAAATGTTTGGTATAGCGCCCCTAGTGGCGAAGCATCCACGGGCCGCCACTGCATATGTTCCATTTCCTTCCGTTTGCAGGGAAGTATAAACCAGCCTAACATTAGCGTTACTCCAGAAGATAGCAGCCAGCCAGCAGGTTGTCCACAGGGTCCGTGGTGGTGGATCACAAGATACTTTAACCTCTTAAAGCATCGGGTACATTTAATTTTTGACGATTGCATATCCAAAGTAATTTGCGATTTATTATACTTTATACTTATAGCACATGCATGAGTCTCATGGTCTCTTTTGAAAGGTAACATTCTGAAGTCTCCTACACAATAAAGACAAATCACTCTGAGTGCTAATAACAGAGGTTTGAACACACTGAAGTAAAAGTTTTGTGTACTCACATTTATTTTTACTGATTGCCAGATGCCTGTTTTTAAGTTACAGCTGAGAGGTAGGAGCTGGAAAACATAATGGTTCCATAGCCTGAAGTCTTATGTAGTACCGGTCCAAAGTTTATAAAACTCCCACAGAAAATGAATGTTTTACAAAGGGTTTTGTAATGTGTGTACCAGTCAAAATTCGGCATGATTATCCAAAATGGCCGTCCGTTCATTCAGAGGCTCTCGTCAAAACAATGGACTTCTTCGTCTGCTTGTGTCACCTTCCCCCACTCTCAGCGCCTGCTTTACCTGATGTTTCGTCTTGTAACTCGAGAATGGAATCACCCAATAGTTTGAGTGTGGTGGCGATCGAAAGGCGGCAAATTCAACTTTCCAACAATGTATTTGTTGATCGGCAATGGTTAAGAGGTTAACCACTTAAGCACTCACACACTCGCACGTCGTGGCACTTTGCCCTCGTCTGCCAGCTCCGGGCAGCGTTTTTGCCAATCAACAAATTTTGCAGATGTTCTCACAGCCCTACTGTATGTTCTCACAGCCCTATGTTCACACAGCCCTATGTTCCCACAGCCCTATGTTCTCACAGCCCTATGTTCACACAGCCCTATGTTCTCACAGCCCTATGTTCACACAGCCCTATGTTCCCACAGCCCTATGTTCCCACAGCCCTATGTTCTCACAGCCCTATGTTCCCACAGCCCTATGTTCACACAGCCCTATGTTCACACAGCCCGTTCCCACAGCCCTATGTTCCCACAGCCCTATGTTCCCATAGCCCGTTCCCACAGCCCTATGTTCCCATAGCCCGTTCCCACAGCCCTATGTTCCCACAGCCCTATGTTCCCACAGTCCGTTCCCACAGCCCTATGTTCCCACAGCCCGTTCCCACAGCCCTATGTTCCCACAGTCCGTTCCCACAGCCCTATGTTCCCACAGCCCTATGTTCCCACAGTCCGTTCCCACAGCCCTATGTTCCCACAGCCCGTTCCCACAGCCCTATGTTCCCACAGTCCGTTCCCACAGCCCTATGTTCCCACAGCCCGTTCCCACAGTCCGTTCCCACAGCCCTATGTTCCCACAGTCCGTTTCCACAGCCCTATGTTCCCACAGCCCTATGTTCCCACAGCCCTATGTTCCCACAGCCCGTTCCCACAGCCCTATGTTCCCACAGCCCGTTCCCACAGCCCGTTCCCACAGGTCTATGTTCCCACAGCCCTATGTTCCCACAGTCCGTTCCCACAGCCCTATGTTCCCACAGCCCGTTCCCACAGCCCTATGTTCCCACAGTCTGTTCCCACAGCCCTATGTTCCCACAGCCCGTTCCCACAGCCCGTTCCCACAGGTCTATGTTCCCACAGCCCTATGTTCCCACAGCCCTATGTTCCCACAGCCCTATGTTCCCACAGCCCTATGTTTCCTCAGTTTTAAATGGCTTCTATTCATGGTAGCTTGATCCCTGGAAACCATGGAGGAAAGGTTTTACTTGTTGAAGGGGAGAACAAATTAATTGGCCTTGCTGGTGAGGCATGGTTTAAGGGGGGGACAACATGTTATGTGTATTAGGGAACAGCCGTCCCTGTGCTGTGGGGATGTAGGACTAAGGGAACATACATTAGGGCCTAATCTTGATGGGTGGAAAATCTATCAGAAATGGGGGAACATAGGCCTGAAGGAACATAGGGATGTGGGAACATACTGTAGGGCCCTATTTGGGGAAATCATTTGGGGAACATACAGTAGGGCCTATTATTGATGGAGGAACATTTCTTAGAAACGGGGGACATAGGGATGACCCCGTTTTTACAGAATGTGGGGTTGTCCAAACACTGAGAAAACGTTAAATATGTGCATTGTGCATTTCTGCAGTTCAGGTGTGACAAGAACCCTCCCTCTTTTTTTTCTTTTTTTTCTTGATCTTTTTCCCCCTCTATTTTCCTCCAATTTTCTCCCATCCCAATGTTAGTCGTATATGCCAATTCCCAATCCCTTCCTGGTCGCTGCGCACTTACCCCCCACAGTCAGATCATCTGGGAGAGTGGAGGCTATCACGTGCTTCCTCCGACACACGTCCAGCCAATAAACCGCTTCTTTTCACCTGGCAGCGTGGATCCTCCCTGAGAGGGCGTAGCGTGTGGAAGGATCACACTATCCCACTCAGGTCCTATCCGCGCTTAGCAGGCGCCCCGACCGAACTGTTGGAGTCGCTGTTTACAACGACACGGGCGAATCCAGCTCACAGCTTCGGGGTTGGTGACGAACGCAATCTCCGCTACGCCACCTAACCGCCCTAAGAACCCTCCCTCTTGAAACAAGCCATTCAGAATTGCAGCCACAATCGCTATAGTTAGTAAGACATTGTATGTGCGTAGTTGGTAAGACCTTGTATGTTCGTAGTTAGTAAGACCTTGTATGTGCGTAGTTAGTACGACCTTGTATGTGAGTGTGAAGATATCTTGAAAAATGCGCCTGTACAAGGCAGCGGCTCCCTCGTAAATCTTCTCATCTCTACACAAAGTTGAACCTAAAATATGTTTCTGAAAACATTTAACATTTATTTTTTTTTATTTTTTTATATTTATATATATATTTGTTTTTGTTCTCCCATCCCAATGTTAGTCGTTATGCCAATTCCCATTCCCCTTCCTGGTCGCTGCGCACCTAACCCCTACGGTCGGTCTGGGAGAGTGGAGGCTATCACCAGTGATGTACCTGAACGCGTTCAATGAACGATCGTTCATGAACGCGTTCGTATTTTGGGCGAACGTGAACTGAACGTACTGATTATCCGCTAAACGAACGTAATTGAGAACGCGTTCATTCTCAGCGCTGTGTAACGGAGTTCAAAAGTGCGTTCATTCTCAGCACTGTTATAACGGCGTTCAAAGATGTGCCAGATTTCATATGTATTTCAGCCGAAACCCCTGTTAAAACACACCGTAAACAGGCTTTAAAATTATGTGGAAAACCAACCGATCTGGCAACGCGCCTGTACACCCCCTGCTACGTCATCAGACTCATCACAACAACAGCTGAATCTGCGTCTGCGAGCAGAAGCCCAAGCTGCGCAGCAGCAGGTCGAGAGCAGCACTCGCTCAGAGAACTCTACCTCTAGATGTCGGCGCTTGGGGATTTAAAATAGTTTAACGTTAAAGTCAGTACTGACTCAGACGGAAACAATCTAACGTTTGTCTGTAAACTTTGTCCACCCGGTTTGAAGAAGCAAGTCCCCACATCGACGCGACGACGTCGACAGCAACATTGAGAATATGCAAACGTCCTGTTTTAGTTTTCATAATAAAGACAATTCAAGCAAAGTTGTTCCTCATGTTTTTGAAAATATACTGTAGAGATGAAAGCTGCAGTGTGGACTGAATGCGCGGTGCAAAGCGTTATGGAAATGCCAGTATTCTGATTGCTGTCTGTGTGGTTCAATATTTTTACAAATAATAGTTTGCAGCAACGTATTGAAAAAAGAACTAACAAAATGGGCCGTTCAATATCTCCTTTATGTTCGAAATGTCAAACAGACCTGGGTACCTACAGGCTACAGTCTATCACTACTTTTGGGAATCTAAGTGTTTATCCAGGTTCTGGGGCCAAGTGATTGATTGATTGATTGAACACTTTATTAACATATTGCAGAATGGGTACAGTATACAGCTCAGTCATGAATTGAAAATGGGGGACCCTGATGTAAACAAGACGAAAGTCTTTCTCTGGTCTGCATCCCCTTAACAATTGTATGTATTGAGCTGTACTGTCTGTATCAGGGTCCCCCATTTTCAATTAATCAGGACATACATGACATACAGATAGACAGTACTGCTACATCTATACATTTATGACATACCAGATTTGCAAATACAGTACTGTTTGTGATACAAAAAGAGTCCAGAAAGAGAGTAGGCCTATATACATTTGACATAGAAACTGTACATTGGAGGAGGTTGGGTAGGTGGGGGGGACTGTACATTGGAGTGGTTCGGGGGGGGGGGGGATAAGCCTCAATTTTTACAAATGTGGTATAGAGATGGTTTGCTTTTCCTTTTTGCTTGCTTCTTTTTGTTTTGTTTTTGCTTGCTTATGGTGTGGATGATGGCATAGAGATGAACTGGAGGACCCCCCCCCCCTCCATTGTCCCAATGTGTGTTTTTGTAATGTAAGTAACTGTACGTGAAAATCTATATAAAAAAAATATATATATCAAAAAAGAACTAAATTAGTTCATTTTGAAACCATGAACTTTAGTTCAAAATTTTGAATTATGAACTATGAACTGAACTAGTTCATTTTAAAAATTGTGAACTGGAACTGAACTAGTTCATGTAGAAAGTGAACTTTCCCAACACTGGCTATCACATGCTTCCTCCGACACACGTGTAGCCAATCAACCGCTTCTTTTCACCTGGCAGCGCGGACTCTCACTGAGAGGGTGTAACGTGTGGAAGGATCACACTACCCCCCTTAGATATTTTTACTCGCTGAGCAGGCGCCCCGACCGAACTGTAGGGGTCGCTGTTTACAACGACCAGGACCAACCCACCAGCTTTCCGACCCCTAATACTGCCAATTGTGTTAGTATGAACGACCAGCCAAGCTGGTAGCAATGCCGAGAGCTGGGCTCGAACCCAGCATCTCTGCACTAGTGACGAGCGCCTTGCCCACTGCGCCACTTAGCCGCTAACATTTTACATTTCAATGAATATTGAGTCATATTTTATCTGCCACCTCTAGTCTGAAGGTTTGTGGCTCGCTCGTTACAGGCACAGAAACAGCCCATTGAAAACAGACTGGAGGGGTATAGATAGAGGCTGCTAGAAGCATCATCTGGGCGCTTTTTTCAGCAAAAACATGTTTAGGGGACTTCTATTAAGCTCTATAATACCGATATTAACTTGTTGAATAGGACTAGAATATGTCCCCTTTAATAGACATTGGCACTTGGTATATCTAGATAAATGTGCATAAATGTACAACCA
>NC_140175.1:89010057-89027557 GCF_963971535.1 Notolepis coatsorum
AATCACGATTTTTCTCTCTTAAGAATTGAGATAACGATTCTCTCACACGATTCTTATTTTTTCAATAAAATCATTTGTTGCACTCTTTCTTAAACAGAGAACATAACATATATATATATAAGTGCTTGACTTAAACTGAAACTGCTTGACTTAAACTTAAAAGTCTCTTGTAGCATACAAAATAACTCAAGTCAGAATCGTCATCATTTAAAAAAGTTAAGTAAAAAGTTAAAAAAAATTCAATAAAACTTTTTTTTTATTAAAAAAATCGTTATAATTTAGAAATTAGATTGCACAGGTCTATGAATCGAGATCGCAATTACATTTTGATTAATCGCCCAGCCCTAGCGTAAAGGCAAAAACAGTGGTCCATTGTTGTGTCTATATTCATGGTAGCGGTGAACATACTGTAGAATTGACCTATCTCAAGGTCCGCTCTCTTTTCTTGATCCTCCAATCACAGCTTGTTGTGTATCCCCCTGTGTATTTCGCCTGTTTCTGTTTGACTCATGTTTCCTCCGTGTCCCTTCCCCATTCCTTCTGCTGCTGGTGGTAGTTTTGTTCCCGTTGTTGTCTTTTTTGTCTGCCTGCGTCCCGTCATTAAACAAACCAGAGTTGATCATCTGCCTCCACCGTCTCTACACCTAAGCCATGACAACCGTACTAACCCTAACCCTAAAGGCGCTCCCATAGTCGAGCAGACTGTACACAGAGCAGACTCCGCGGAGGTCCGCGCGGCTCTTTGAGCTTTCATAGTCGAGCAGATCTCAGCGGACGTCCGCGGCAGTGGCGGCCGGTGGGTATTCGCCACTAGGGGCGCTATACCAAATATTTTGTACAGTACAGTACAGTACCACGCAACACTCATGGCAAGACGTGAGCGATTCGACTCACGCTCACGGCAATGAATCGGCTCTTATGAACGAGTCGCTCAGCTGTTACTACAACAACACACAACCAGTCAAATAAAGTATAGTCTAGACTCTAATTCACAACTTGAAACACAATATATAAATAGAAAAGTTAGAAACAAAACTCGCCCGTCTACAAACACAGGCAGATCTCTCCCTCTCTCCTTCTCTCTCTCACACACAGCGCGACGTGGAATCGATTTGTTACACAATCAAACCTATTATATACCAAGAATAACTTCAGTATGAGTACAGGGCTGTACACATATTTTGCATATTGTTAAACGAGCCAAGGCTAGCTATTAAACTATCGATATGAATCGAAAATCTGGGACCCTGATGTAAACAAGACAAACGTCTTTCTCTGGTCTGCATCCCCTTAACAATTGTGTGTATTGAGCCGTACTGTATTGTACCCATTCTGCAATCTGTTAATAAAGTTCTCATTCATTCATTCATTCAAACATAGACGATCTCTCTGTCTCTCGGATCAATCAAATCAAATAATTAACACATGTATGCACTCACCATTCATTCATTATGCATCAGCAGCATCAGAGAGCATTTTAGTAGTTACATTTTCAACAAGATTGCTGCTATTTAAACACTTCATGGAAACGGGGTAACGTTAACCTTATGTCGACTGTAGTATTGTATGACCTCGACATAACGTTTAAACGTTAACGTTACTCCGTTCCATGCACTAAGTGGCCAGCTAAGCTAACGGAGCTAACAGCTAGCAGTACAACGTTATGCCTGCGGCATCAGTAGACAACGTATCATGTATTAAACTAGAGTTAAGATCGCTAATCTACCTTGTTGTTGGCTTGTTGATAAAGTATATCCACTCCATGGCATTGTCCATCCAGCCTGTGTTGATGTCCATCCATTGTCCATACATGTCCCTCCACACTGCATCCATATATAGCTTGTTGTTAGTTAGCCAAGAGCTGTGTCTTTGTCCAGACTCCATTTCCGCCTCGAACAGCCTGCAAACTACCTGGCGTTCTATCGCCATGCTCTAAGACAAACTCTAACCTTAACCAACTTTGAAAGAGTGCCTAAGCTCAGTGTAGTAACAGTTGCTGTTGTTGTTGACGAGTCGACTGAGTTGCATTCTAACCAACCCGAGAAATGCGGCAATGGAAATTCTTCACGGAAGTTCACACGCTGCTGGCTAGACCGCTTCAAATCGCGCTCGGATTCCAACATAATAGTCATATTTCAACGCACAACGCCGTATGCACTGATTGGCTGTGACGGAGACAGCGATCAAACTGTGACGCGCACGCAGAGCGCTATCGCTTCTTGCCCGGGCGAGAAATACGAAAAAATAAAAAAAAACGTCACTTCCTGCCCATGAAAACGCTGTTTTTTTTATTTAGATAATAACGTTATATTGTGCATTGGAAATACAAACATACTTAAAATGAGTAAATATTATTCATTTTAAACATGTTTATATTATTTATAGGGCTATAAAACAAAAAACAAAAAAGTTTTTTTTTCTTCTTCTCTCATTTAACAGGTGGGTCGGCGCCCTAGCGCCACCAGTGGCGAGCCGCCACTGGTCCGCGGTCTATTTCCTACATTTCTCGCACCAGTTTTACTACATTTCCCACAATTCTGTCTGTTCTACTGTACTGGCAGATCAGAGGGAACATTATCAGCGGGAGAGAGAGAGAGGGAGAGGGAGAGGGAGAGAGAGAGAGAGAGAGAGACAGAGAGAGAGAGAGAGAGAGAGAGAGAGAGAGAGAGAGAGAGAGAGAGAGAGAGAGAGAGAGAGAGAGCGCGCTTCACGGGCTCATCTCTCTCCTCGCGCCACCAATCGCTCGCGCAGTGTCACATTTAATGCAGTTCGATGTCAACCAAAACGCCGAGCAGCGTTTTGTGTGACACCAAGTCAGCGGCGCGGATGTCCGCGCGTCAGGAAATAGGAGCTTCGCACCTGTGGGTCTGCTGTCCGCTGAGATCAAAGCTCAAATAGCCGCGCGGACCTCCGCGGAGTCTGCTCTGTGTACAGTCTGCTCGACTATGGGAGCACCTTAAGCCATGACAACCGTACTAACCCTAACCCTAAGCCATGACAACCGTACTAACCCTAACCCAGGGGTCGGCAACCCATGGCTCTTTCACTACTAACGATGCAGCCTGTACCTGTACCTGCTTGATATGTGGCGAGAAATTTGCGAACAACAAAAAAACATCTCTCCCACTCAAATGCATGTATTTAACAAACTAAAAGAATTTATAAACACGGTTTACATTAACGCAATAAATAAACAAAAACGAAATATCTACTTATGTCAACGAAAATGTCCAACTAAATAACAGATACGCACACAAAGCGCTGAAAATAACCAACTGTACTAAGCAACACAAGTATTTTCAATGAGGCTATTAGTATTATTATTATTTAGCAACAAGATAACCTACATAGAACATAAATAGCCTGTCTCAGCTGACTCACACACTGTAGTCCAGGGGTGTCAGCCGACAGCACACGCAGCCTATGGTCACAATCAGTCCAAAAACACTCACTTGGATGGTACCGATGTCGCAGACTTTGCCAGCTCTGCCAGCCTGGGGCATCCCCCCGCAAGTGGCAGTAAAATGTCTTAAAAGTAAGCTTTCGGTCGTCAGGGCAGTCCAGCTGCCTGTCGTCAGGGCAACCTTGCGACCTAGTTCTCTCCACGAGCGCTCCTCTCTCCGTTATGCACGCTGCGAATCGGCCGAATCGGTCTGACGGCGCACTGGAGTATATATGAAATTATATTAAATATAGAAATAGATGTGTACGTTAGAGAAAATGTATTTCAATTATATATACCATATTCTATGTGCACTGTAGGCCTACAGCCAGCCTCTGTGGGCTGGAGGCTTAGTGGTATGCAATGGAGAGATACACTTTCAATTTGGACAGAGAAGATATAATTTTATACAAACGGTTCCAAAGATATTTAATGTTTGTAGGCATATTTTCACACCACCAACAAAGTACTGGGTCCGTTGTCTCTTATTCGGAATGGATTTGGTGCCAGCTGTCATTTCTGCCCGTCTCCTCTCCGACACTTGAGACTGAACGAAAGATAACAATAGGTGCATACTAGAAATAAGCTTTTGAATCAATTCCAATCCCTCTCTATATATAGTATAAATATATATAAAACGTTATCTTCATTTTTGGGGGAAATAGGTTTTGTGGCTGCAGATTAATATTTCGTGCAGGAGGGAGCAAAATTGCTCTTTTGATAATAAAGGTTGCCGACCCCTGCCCTAACCCATGACAACCGTAGTAACCCTAACCCATGACAACCGTACTAACCCTAACCCATGACAACCGTACTAACCCTAACCCATGACAACCGTAGTAACCCTAACCCATGACAACCGTACTAACCCTAACCCATGACAACCGTACTAACCCTAACCCATGACAACCGTACTAACCCTAACCCATGACAACCGTACTAACCCAAACCCTAAGACATGACAACCATACTAACCCTTACCCATGACAACCGTACTAACCCTTACCTATGACAACCGTACTACGGAACAAATCTTCATAGCGTTCTGGAATGATAATCCTCCCATTTCATCATCCTTAACAGATTTAATGTTGCCCTCACTGTAATTATCTGCATCCTCTATTCAGTTAAAGGTGTTATCTTGGCCTGCCACTGTTCTGATAGCACACAACGGACTTCATATTTTAAGCGTAGAGGAGATAGAGATAGGAGCTGGATAAGGGCAGCTTGCATCGGTTCAATAAATGATTGCTGCAAAAAAAATACGAACCAAAAAGAAAACAATGATGACATTTAATTTCACCAGATGACACCCATATCAGAGGGAGGCGTGTCTGCTTCACAGCATGCGTCATTCATGAGCATTATGCAAATTATGATTTTTACAAATACCTTTTATTCATGGTCTTTTTTTTATATTCAATATACACATTCAAACCAAACGTGAATAACACTGTTTGAATACATGCATATAAAGTAGGTGAGCATTTAACTTAAACCAAGATAACAATGGTGTTTCCCCGCATCCCAGCACTTTTCATTATCATATTTGTCTACACAGGAATGACCTGTCATTCTATGTCAGAAGCCATTCTACCTCGCTCTCCGGTCGCTCACAAACAGCACATAATCCCTCGCTACACCATTTGAATGAGCGTCAGGCAGGGCCGACTGCTACAGTGCGTGATGCACAGCTGTTTCACAGCAAAAGTGTCAAATCTACAGCCCCGGTCCATATCCACACATAGTCCCTCCAGGAGCGCTGAACCGACAACTTAACGGTTGTGCGTGCCGTGTGGGTCCAGGGAGGGCTCATTTGCTGCAGGGACGTGCAGATCAGATCGGGACGGGTTGAGGAACAGCGGGGATGAGATCAGAAGGGGCCTCTGGTCCCTTCATCCACAGCTGGATGGAGGGAGGGGGAGAGGTGTGAAGGGAGGGAGAGATATGGATGGGTGGATGGATGGATGGATGGATGGATGGATGGATGGATGGATGGATGGATGGATGGATGGATGGATGGATGGATGGATGGATGGATGGATGGAGGGATGGATGGATGGATGGATGGATGGATGGATGGATGGATGGATGGATGGATGGATGGATGGATGGATGGATGGATGGATGGAGGGATGGAGGGATGGATGGATGGATGGATGGATGGATGGATGGATGGATGGATGGATGGAGGGATGGATGGATGGATGGAGGGATGGATGGATGGATGGATGGATGTATGGATGGATGGATGGATGTATGGATGGATGGATGGATGGATGGATGGATGGATGGATGGATGGATGGAGGGAGGGAGGGACAGAGAGAGAGGGAGGGAGGGAGGGACAGAGAGAGAGGGGAGGTGTGAGTGGAGGATGACGACGTGAGGGATGGAGGACAGGGGAAAGAAAACAAGAGAGCAGAGGGCTCAATGGATTCATGGGTAAATGAAGGGATGAGAAAGAAAAAGACAGGCAAAATAAATGTAAAGAAGGGAAATGCAAAGAAAGAGAGGAGAGAAGGGGTGAGAACAGGATAGGAGAGAGGAGAGGTGGGGAGAGAAGAGAGGCAAGGAGAGGAGAGAGAACACACTACTGTAGGTGAGGAGAAGAGAGGAGAGGCAAGGAGAGGAGAAGAGGAGAGGCAAGGAGAGGAGAGGGGAGAACAGGTGAGGAGAAGAGAGGAGAAGCAAGGAGAAGAGAAGAGGAGAGGCAAGGAGAGGAGAGGGGAGAACAGGTGAGGAGAAGAGAGGAGAGGCAAGGAGAGGAGAGGGGATAACACGCTAGGTGATGAGAAGAGAGGAGAGGTAATGAGAGGAGAAGAGGAGAGGCAAGGAAATAGGTTACTCTAGGGGTGAGGAGAGAGGAGAGGGGAGAACAGGTGAGGTGAGGAGAAGAGAGGAGAGGAGAGGCAAGGAGAGGAGAAGAGGAGAGGAGAGGCAAGGAGAGGAGAGAGGAGAACACACTAGGTGAGGAGAAGAGAGGAGAGGTAAGGAGAGGAGAAGAGGAGAGGGGAGAACAGGCGAGGTGAGGAGAGAGGAGAAGAGGAGAGGCAAGGAGCAGAGAGGAGACGCAAGGACAGGAGAAGAGGATAGGTGAGGAGAGGAGAGGAGAGGAGAGGGGAGAACAGGCGAGGTGAGGAGAAGAGATGAGAAGAGGAGAGGAGAGGTACATAGAAGAGAGCGGGTAAATTATGGAAGTGAGGGGTGTGCAGGCTCTACACCAGGGGTGGCCAACCAGTCAGAGACTAAGAGCCACAAAAAAATGACTGTGATACCACAAAGAGCCACACCATATACCAGCGTTTCTCAACCTTTTTTTTCAGTCACGGCACCCTTCATGTGTTTATAGGTCTCACCCTCTGGCCTCTGAAGTTGCTAATGTCTTTTTTATTTGGGCCTCACAGGGTTAAAAGTACCCTGTGAGACCCACGGTTGCAAAATTACAAAATCACTTTTAGCCATTTAAAAAAATAATGTTTATTTAAAAAATGTTAAAGGGGAACTATTTTACTATTTCTTTCACTATTTGGGCACTTTTACACAATTCCTGTGAGTCTATGGAACACCTAGGTTTTTTTTCAAAAGAAATGCATTGTTTTGTATTTCTAATCAAGTACTAAAAACCGCATTTTTCTACCTCAAGATCTTAAGCCATTTTGAGGCTGGGCTCCAACCACTGTGTGGCCTGGTGCCAACTGCCACATCAACTGCCACATTATTATGCAGCTGAGAAATCTCTGACATCACAGATATGCACATTTTCAGATGACTCAGTTCAGTGAGGGTGAATATTGTGAGAGGAGATTTGGAAGAATTCGCCAATATGAGAATTAGAGACATATATCCTATTAATATAAGTCCACATAGCTAAGAAACAATGGTAAACACTGAAAAAAGCCATTTATAAGATAGTTCCCCTTTAAGCACATGTATAGTCAATTGGTCCTGTTGTTCAGCCTCACAATGCTATTTGATAGTAAATGTGTTTATATGTCCCACCCTCTGGCCTCTGAAGTTGCTAATTTCTTTTTAATTTGGGCCTCACAGGGTTAACCTCTTAAGCCCGAGATATACAGTAAAAGTGTATATTTTCAGCATTATGTTTGTTTACCAATTATTTTAACTGTTATTAGTGAAATATAAGATTATAGAAATCTCAGGGCATTGAGTCGGAAACCGGCGCATATTGACAGGAGGAAGTAGCACATCCAAAAGTGAGTGTAGTCTTTTGAAGGAAGAGACTCAGGGCTTTCAAATTTCGAAAAACTACCCTACCCAGCTCACACCAGCCCCTGTCAATCATCTGACTTCTGGATTTACTTTTTAATTTCTCTTATTTTTTGGGATTATCTCCCACAAACCTGAACGTTATTGCCATAAAACAGAACGCAGTTAGTTTCTCTACCTTTCTGTGAACGTCTTGCAAAAAACGGTGTTGCAATATGATGAAGAATGGTGGAGAAATTTACATTATAAAAAAGATGGCAGAATTCAGTACTGTATCTACAAAACCTTCTGTTTAATCATCTTCCCTTTATTCATTTGCTTAGATTTTTCAGGTCTGGTCAATTTTAGCATGGTGTTATTTACAGTCAAAGATAATTATTTTTTTTAAATAGAATTGATATTCTCCTTTGGTTCATTACAATTTACTCAAGCCTAGTAACAGACACACTATTTCTGTCCCTAGATTCAGATACCAAGAACATGCAAATGGACCATTTAAAAAAAACTGTAAATGTTTATTCTACGTCCTTGTGGAATGAGTGACATTAAAAAAAAAAAAACAAAAAATAAAAAAAAAATAAAAAAAAAAGTAAAAAAAAAATAAAAAAATTTTTTTTTTTACATTTTTAATTTTTTTTTATGGATGGAAGAGCCGCACATCTACACAATAAGAAAGTGAGGGATGAGAACCATGCAGGCTCTACACAATAAGAAAGTGAGGGATGAGAACCATGCAGGCTCTACAGTAAGATAAGTGAGGGATGAGAACCATGCAGGCTCTACAGTAAGACAGTGAGGGATGAGAACCATGCAGGCTCTACAGTAAGACAGTGAGGGATGAGAACCATGCAGGCTCTACAGTAAGACAGTGAGGGATGAGAACCATGCAGGCTCTACAGTAAGACAGTGAGGGATGAGAACCATGCAGGCTCTACAGTAAGAAAGTGAGGGATGAGAACCATGCAGGCTCTACAGTAAGACAGTGAGGGATGAGAACCATGCAGGCTCTACAGTAAGACAGTGAGGGATGAGAACCATGCAGGCTCTACAGTAAGACAGTGAGGGATGAGAACCATGCAGGCTCTACAGTAAGACAGTGAGGGATGAGAACCATGCAGGCTCTACAGTAAGACAGTGAGGGATGAGAACCATGCAGGCTCTACAGTAAGACAGTGAGGGATGAGGAGCATGCAGGCTCTACAGTAAGACAGTGAGGGATGAGAACCATGCAGGCTCTACAGTAAGACAGTGAGGGGTGAGAACCATGCAGGCTCTACAGTAAGACAGTGAGGGATGAGAACCATGCAGGCTCTACAGTAAGAAAGTGAGGGATGAGAACCATGCAGGCTCTACAGTAAGAAAGTGAGGGATGAGAACCATGCAGGCTCTACAGTAAGACAGTGAGGGATGAGAACCATGCAGACTCTACAGTAAGACAGTGAGGGATGAGAACCATGCAGGCTCTACAGTAAGACAGTGAGGGATGAGAACCATGCAGGCTCTACAGTAAGACAGTGAGGGATGAGAACCATGCAGGCTCTACAGTAAGATAAGTTAGGGATGAGAACCATGCAGGCTCTACAGTAAGACAGTGAGGGATGAGAACCATGCAGGCTCTACAGTAAGACAGTGAGGGATGAGAACCATGCAGGCTCTACAGTAAGATAAGTGAGGGATGAGAACCATGCAGGCTCTACAGTAAGACAGTGAGGGATGAGAACCATGCAGGCTCTACAGTAAGACAGTGAGGGATGAGAACCATGCAGGCTCTACAGTAAGATAAGTGAGGGATGAGAACCATGCAGGCTCTACAGTAAGACAGTGAGGGATGAGAACCATGCAGGCTCTACAGTAAGACAGTGAGGGATGAGAACCATGCAGGCTCTACAGTAAGACAGTGAGGGATGAGAACCATGCAGGCTCTACAGTAAGATAAGTGAGGGATGAGAACCATGCAGGCTCTACAGTAAGACAGTGAGGGATGAGAACCATGCAGGCTCTACAGTAAGACAGTGAGGGATGAGAACCATGCAGGCTCTACACTGAGATAGTGTGGGATGAGAACCATGCAGGCTCTACAGTAAGACAGTGAGGGATGAGAACCATGCAGGCTCTACAGTAAGACAGTGAGGGATGAGAACCATGCAGGCTCTACAGTAAGACAGTGAGGGATGAGAACCATGCAGGCTCTACACTAAGACAGTGAGGGATGAGAACCATGCAGGCTCTACAGTAAGACAGTGAGGGATGAGAACCATGCAGGCTCTACAGTAAGACAGTGAGGGATGAGAACCATGCAGGCTCTACAGTAAGACAGTGAGGGATGAGAACCATGCAGGCTCTACAGTAAGACAGTGAGGGATGAGAACCATGCAGGCTCTACAGTAAGATAGTGAGGGATGAGAACCATGCAGGCTCTACACTAAGACAGTGAGGGATGAGAACCATGCAGGCTCTACAGTAAGACAGTGAGGGATGAGAACCATGCAGGCTCTACAGTAAGACAGTGAGGGATGAGAACCATGCAGGCTCTACAGTAAGACAGTGAGGGATGAGAACCATGCAGGCTCTACAGTAAGACAGTGAGGGATGAGAACCATGCAGGCTCTACAGTAAGACAGTGAGGGATGAGAACCATGCAGGCTCTACAGTAAGACAGTGAGGGATGAGAACCATGCAGGCTCTACAGTAAGACAGTGAGGGATGAGAACCATGCAGGCTCTACAGTAAGACAGTGAGGGATGAGAACCATGCAGGCTCTACAGTAAGACAGTGAGGGATGAGGAGCATGCAGGCTCTACACTAAGATAGTGAGGGATGAGAACCATGCAGGCTCTACAGTAAGACAGTGAGGGATGAGAACCATGCAGGCTCTACAGTAAGACAGTGAGGGATGAGAACCATGCAGGCTCTACAGTAAGACAGTGAGGGATGAGAACCATGCAGGCTCTACAGTAAGACAGTGAGGGATGAGAACCATGCAGGCTCTACAGTAAGACAGTGAGGGATGAGAACCATGCAGGCTCTACACTAAGACAGTGAGGGATGAGAACCATGCAGGCTCTACAGTAAGACAGTGAGGGATGAGAACCATGCAGGCTCTACAGTAAGACAGTGAGGGATGAGAACCATGCAGGCTCTACAGTAAGACAGTGAGGGATGAGAACCATGCAGGCTCTACAGTAAGACAGTGAGGGATGAGAACCATGCAGGCTCTACAGTAAGACAGTGAGGGATGAGAACCATGCAGGCTCTACAGTAAGACAGTGAGGGATGAGAACCATGCAGGCTCTACAGTAAGACAGTGAGGGATGAGAACCATGCAGGCTCTACAGTAAGACAGTGAGGGATGAGAACCATGCAGGCTCTACAGTAAGACAGTGAGGGATGAGAACCATGCAGGCTCTACAGTAAGACAGTGAGGGATGAGAACCATGCAGGCTCTACAGTAAGACAGTGAGGGATGAGAACCATGCAGGCTCTACAGTAAGATAAGTGAGGGATGAGAACCATGCAGGCTCTACAGTAAGACAGTGAGGGATGAGAACCATGCAGGCTCTACAGTAAGACAGTGAGGGATGAGAACCATGCAGGCTCTACAGTAAGACAGTGATGGATGAGAACCATGCAGGCTCTACAGTAAGACAGTGAGGGATGAGAACCATGCAGGCTCTACAGTAAGACAGTGATGGATGAGAACCATGCAGGCTCTACAGTAAGACAGTGAGGGATGAGAACCATGCAGGCTCTACAGTAAGACAGTGAGGGATGAGAACCATGCAGGCTCTACAGTAAGACAGTGAGGGATGAGGACCATGCAGGCTCTACAGTAAGACAGTGAGGGATGAGGACCATGCAGGCTCTACAGTAAGACAGTGAGGGATGAGAACCATGCAGGCTCTACAGTAAGACAGTGAGGGATGAGAACCATGCAGGCTCTACAGTAAGACAGTGAGGGATGAGAACCATGCAGGCTCTACACTAAGATAGTGAGGGATGAGAACCATGCAGGCTCTACAGTAAGACAGTGAGGGATGAGAACCATGCAGACTCTACAGTAAGACAGTGAGGGATGAGAACCATGCAGGCTCTACAGTAAGACAGTGAGGGATGAGAACCATGCAGGCTCTACAGTAAGACAGTGAGGGATGAGAACCATGCGGGCTCTACAGTAAGACAGTGAGGGATGAGAACCATGCAGGCTCTACAGTAAGACAGTGAGGGATGAGAACCATGCAGGCTCTACAGTAAGACAGTGAGGGATGAGAACCATGCAGGCTCTACAGTAAGACAGTGAGGGATGAGAACCATGCAGGCTCTACAGTAAGACAGTGATGGATGAGAACCATGCAGGCTCTACAGTAAGACAGTGAGGGATGAGAACCATGCAGGCTCTACAGTAAGACAGTGAGGGATGAGAACCATGCAGGCTCTACAGTAAGACAGTGAGGGATGAGAACCATGCGGGCTCTACAGTAAGATAGTGAGGGATGAGAACCATGCAGGCTCTACAGTAAGACAGTGAGGGGTGAGAACCATGCAGGCTCTACAGTAAGACAGTGAGGGATGAGAACCATGCAGGCTCTACAGTAAGACAGTGAGGGATGAGAACCATGCAGGCTCTACAGTAAGACAGTGAGGGATGAGAACCATGCAGGCTCTACAGTAAGACAGTGAGGGATGAGAACCATGCAGGCTCTACAGTAAGACAGTGAGGGATGAGAATCATGCAGGCTCTACAGTAAGACAGTGAGGGATGAGAATCATGCAGGCTCTACAGTAAGACAGTGAGGGATGAGAACCATGCAGGCTCTACAGTAAGACGGTGAGGGATGAGAACCATGCAGGCTCTACAGTAAGACAGTGAGGGATGAGAACCATGCAGGCTCTACAGTAAGACAGTGAGGGATGAGAACCATGCAGGCTCTACAGTAAGACAGTGAGGGATGAGAACCATGCAGGCTCTACAGTAAGACAGTGAGGGATGAGAACCATGCAGGCTCTACAGTAAGACAGTGAGGGATGAGAACCATGCAGGCTCTACAGTAAGACAGTGAGGGATTAGAACCATGCAGGCTCTACAGTAAGACAGTGAGGGATGAGAACCATGCAGGCTCTACAGTAAGACAGTGAGGGATGAGAACCATGCAGGCTCTACAGTAAGACAGTGAGGGATGAGAACCATGCAGGCTCTACAGTAAGACAGTGAGGGATGAGGAGCATGCAGGCAGTAAGAAGCTATGTCCGCTGAGATGCCCTGGTGCCGGGAACTCTGCCCCCCAGAATACAGATGAGTCACAAAGTAGCAGTGAGCATCACAGAGGAAGCGATTATTCAGACGTGTACATGTACCCTCTGTCCCACGTGTAAGGTAGACAATCCAATGTGGTGCAATGTCTGTATTAACACTGCTAGATACAAGAAATAAGCCCCAGTAGGCATAGGACACTGCCTTTTTTGTTTGGGGGTCACCATCAGTATTTGGTTGTGGTGCAAAAATACTTACTCGCTTGTAAGCGGAAGTATTCTGTGTCTGACACAGTTTCAAAAACCAATGAATAGATAATAGATAGGTTTCGGAGGCATCGGAAATGTATACAGCTCAGAAGACAATTTGTTCTATGATGGTTTATAGTTTGGGGGCCACACACAAAGGGCATATTTACCTTTGTGACATTTCCTTTAGGTTTGTTTGAGTGTGTTTGTCTAACCAGCTGTGGGCAGAATATAATAATGGGGCTCTGTTTTCTCAGCCATCGCTACATCGAGAGCCAAAAAGTGTCCAGTTATTCTGACAGCTATAGATGAATGGCTGTAGGCTATAACTACCAAGCCTTCCACAACCATGCTATCGTTTCCCGATCCAAAAGTCCTTAGTGACTCAGACTGCAGACACAAGGGGACGATGCTCCTTGTGTCTAAGGAATGTCTTTTTCCATAACGCTCAACCGTGACTTACCGTACCATGACGTGCCACGTCTTAACACATCCACCACCATCCACGCTGTAAAGCGTTATTGCCCGCCATGCTTTGACCGCCAGATCTCGCTGTACAGCGTTATTGAGATCAATATTTCATTTTTTCGCCATGGCATTCATAATTCATATATACACCTCCGACGCTGCAGCTGGACCTTACGGCTCAATACAACGACGGCTCAATACCGCCACCTGGTGGATGGTCGGGCGAGTTACACTCGAACAACAGGAAGTGGGGGCTGTGCGTCGATTAAATTCATCCGGCCGTCAGACATTGCTTTATAAACGTAATAATCGATATGATTTCGGCGTTTATTGCGACATACAAACCGGAAATGGACCTAGGCGATCGACGTCCTATACTTGGGATATTTCACCGCCAGTCTCTTTGACGCACGGTAAGAGCCCAATTGTTTATTCATTTCACTGCAAACCATCTGATCAATATATCACACATACTACATAAAGCATTTACTGACGATCACGGAATTATAAACGACCCCCCCCCCCCCATTTCCTCCGCGCATGATGACGCATAACGTATACGATCATATACAGTTGAATTTTTTAATATAGCGCGTCTAGGAAATAAACGGCAATCAATAATCTATATATGCGTTTAGGCCTATAACTCACGTTCTAGGAATTACTGCAGAAAACGATAAAAACATACTTATATTCTAGAAGGTATTTTTGTATGAATGTATGAATGAAAAAGTATAACGTTCCTACATCCTGAACGATAGATAATCGATGTTGAATGGGCCATAGTAATGTCAATTTAGCAATACAATTTAAAAAGTTATAGCCCTGCAAAGAAGGTGAACATCTCCATAGGCTTACAGTGGTGGCAGACTGGCTATATTGATGGATATAACCAATGGCAGGGAATGTGTTAATGTATCCACTGCCGGATGAGAATGTATACCAATACGCCGCAGATGTTATTCAGTCAGACAATGGCTTGCCCCGGGGCTGAAGAACATCAGCAGCGATGAGTGACAACAACGCCACTGGCAACCCGCAGAACTGAGTTAATTTGATGCCACTGGCAGAGAGAGAGAGAGAGAGAGAGAGAGAGAGAGAGAGAGAGAGAGAGAGAGGGCTGTGATGGAGGACTTGATTAGGTGTCATTATACGAGCATAGTCAGCAATGATCTAAAGTGTCCTGCACGGACAGACATGGGAACTATTGCACTATGAAATCTCCTTCAAAACAACGTAGTAGTAATCACTCGAGAGGAGAATAGTATCATTAGCAGCATTAATACCCGAAGCAATGACATCAGTATCTACGGCCAGGCGGAGTGGAATCGAAAGTGTTCGCGGGAAGATCCAATTAATGGACGGGGAGTCAGTCATCAACTTGACCTTTTCTTTCTCAGAATCTGACAACCTGACACGACCGACAGATGCAGCGTGCTACTGTACGTCTCCAGGCTCCGTTTCAAATTTCAAATGTCAGACAGCCTCCAACATCCTCGGTGTACTAATCGATGTTGCCTCCCAAAGAAATACAAAAAAATAAACAGGGCCCCTTATCACCTCTCCGCTGCTCGGGGGTAGAATCAATGATGAAGATGATGCAACTTGACTTCCTCTTTTCGGAGTGTGGGGTGGGGGTGGGGGGGCCCTGACATCATGGGGGGGGGGGGGCTGCCAGAGCCGCATCTACCGCTGTCGCCTCCCGCTGGCCGATGGCGCTGCCTTGATTACCGCGAGGGCCGGGATGGTGTTTGTTTTCAAGTGCGGGGGACCAATCGACCGGCGTCGACAGTTCTGTTCACACCCCTCTCTGTTTGTCGTGTACCTGTGTGAGTAAGCAGATTAAAATGGATGGACGGATATTGTATCCCCTCTCTTTCTGTCTCTCTTTGTCTCTCCCCCTCTCTCTCTCTCTCTCTCTCTCTCTCTCTCTCTCTCTCTCTCTCTCTCTCTCTCTCTCTCTCTCTCTCTCTCTCTCTCTCTCTCTCTCTCTCTCTCTCTCTCTCTCTCTCACTCAACACTCAACACTACCTTAGGTGATGCATTATGTGTCACATCCTTTGCTTAAGGATATACCCTGTTCGTCTTTGCACGGCCGCGTGGTTCTTTTGTGCTCGGGGGAACCATTGAGATGTAAAGAGATTCTGCAAAAAGGATGCCAAAAGAACGTCTCCTTCAGCCAGTCATGCAGGTGGCAGCATAGATATATAACTAGATGCTGCAAGGCGGAGTCTCCAGCGTAGTTCACTGGCCATCTTGCCACAGGCAACACGCCCGCTCGTAACATGAATGTCTATGGTGGTGCATGTACTATTGAAATAACCACAGCTTGCTAAATCTTCAACCGATTTACAAACGGTTTGGTTTATTACAAACGATGCTTGGACATGTTGAAATTATTTTCATATGAAAGTCCATTATAAGTATACAGTATGATAACTACATCTCTGACGTCTATAACAAACCAAACCGACAAGTCGTTGAACATTTTGCAAACTATGCTGCCCTGTCAAGGTTAACCGCAGTAACTCGAAAAAAATATCATAATTTAGTTATGAGTGAAATTGAACTTGTCAATAAATGTTTTATCTTGTGACCAAGTTTCAGATGTTAATGTCGCTCAGTTTTGGAGATATGGGGTTAAAACTGCAGTAACTACAAAATCACAGTCAAAACCCAGGCAGACTTCCAAACAGTGAAACTGAGAAAAATGGCTTTACAGTTTTTTGACTTGCCATCCAAAATGTGTTATAGGTAGATAGATGATAGTACCCAGATTTAACATGTATTAATGAAGTAATCTTTAGGCATACAAAAATATTACTTAATTATTTGAATTAACCCCAAACAATCAGATACTGCACTCTGCTGCACGATTTCCTTAAATAATTATACAGGTAATGCACAGGCAAAGTGCAGTAACTTCAAATACAATGTTGTTTTTCCTCCAGCTTTCATAACTTAACCTAGCCATTTTGAAAATGAAATTTAACACCTGAATATATTGGAATGATGATGATCCAAATAAAATGGCTAGGTTACGTTATGAAAGCTGGTCCATGTAAACCCTGTGCATGTCTCTGTAATATGGATATCAGGTATAGCTCGCTGGTTCACATCAGATCACAGCCGGGTAGCCCATCAGGACAGGGCTCCCTGCCTGGGTGAGATAATGGGAGCCGCTACCTTGGCCTGACACAGCCCCCGGCCTGTGCTTGTTCCTACTTTCTTCCACCACCTGCCTCACCGTCTCTCCCCTCCCCTCGCACACAGAACCAGGGCAGGGTACACATCTCTCCCCTCCCCTCGCACACAGAACCAGGGCAGGGTACTGGTGTGAGAGCACGGCATGTCCTCGATACAACAGACACACAATACCGACTCCAACAAGACATTTTCACAGGGGCTTTGCTGCATAAGGTGTAGCGTTTGAACACATCAGCATTGTTCCATTCAGAATACAGGTTCAGTAACGCTTCACTTCCACTAAGCACGGCTAACAAAGGCAAATCCTTTCTACTTCCAATGCATCCCAAACGTAAACACTGGTGCAAGTGATTTGACAGAATGAAATGATTCCTTTAAGTTGTTTGAAACAATTGCTATCTCTTTTTTTTGTATCCACTTTTTCTCCCATTTTCTATTTTTCTCCCATCCCAATTCTTCGTATCATCCAATTCAACCCTCCTCTGTCTTTGAACGCTGTTTCTTGCCTCCCACAAGCCGGCTGCAATGTGGACTAAGTCATACATAGCATGAGTCCCCTCCGATACTCGAGGTAACAGCAGTCGCATCTTTCCACCTGTGCGGCTCGATCTTTCAGCGTCAGGGGTCTGGGCTTTGGAGGGGCCCCGCCCCCGTCGCTT